>NW_003314272.1:2009727-2061131 GCF_000143415.4 Selaginella moellendorffii
ACGAACTTGTTGTTGTACTGGACGAACGGAAGACGATTACCACGAGCGAATTTGTTTAACGCTGCAGCTCCTGTTGCTTCTGCCGCAGCAGCATGCTCACTAGAGAGTGTTCTGACCATTGCAATTCGATCCCATCGAGTTAACTTATCTATTTCCTCTTGCGGTACGCCAAATTTCAGAAGGACCTTGAAAAAGCACACAACTGTCATTTAGGAAACAAACAAAGGGAAAAAGAAAACCTACCTCTCGAGCAGCTTCCATGCTTAACCGACGCAAATCCGCATCAGTGCCCGTAACAGCACCACCACCTCGTGCAGCAGCTGCCTTCTTCTCGACCATTGCACCAGTGTTAGGCGGTCGTAAAGCCACTCGTATGTAACTAAAGCCAAGGCCTCTACCAGTCGGATCACCCGGACCTATAATCTCAAGTCTCTCAATGCCATTACGACCCTGTTGGAGATCATTAGAAAATGCCATAAAAGCAATTCAGACAGTTCCATTACCTGCATCATAGCAGCTACAAAGTTCGCCGTCAAGTTCCACGGAGTGATTAGGAGTTCCCGCTCTATGTGGGCAGCAGTGGCAAGTGTTACAGGCACATCTGGTATCTGGCATATTGCTGCAGCAAGACCATTTTGATGCGTCAGCTTATTAACACCCATTCTCTTAAGATGATGTTGCCCTGCTTGCATACTTTCATAAGAGCATACCTGTTAAAGACAAAATTCAAATATTTGCTACTTAATATTGTTAAGGAAGAATCTTGACTCACATTTTCAGGCGTCACCATTCGTCGTAGCTCCTCTTCGGATGGGATGCGATAACCTTGTCGCATAACCCATCTCATATCTCCGTGTGGTCCTCTCTGCATAAAGCGAGCAACGGAGTGGCAAGTTGAACGAAGTGACATCGATGTTAAAATACCTGCAAGTCGGCACAATGTTTCAAACGTTTCCGAATGAAACCATCCGTAAGCGATGGAAAGTGAGCCATCAATTCATCGGCCCCAATTTGTGATGACATCCCAGGCTTATCTTTTGCACGAAATTCCCGGTACACATGCACTAGGAGCCGATTACCAAGGTAGTGTAAAACTGTTTTTGACGAAGGAGCAATGACCTCAATATGAGGTTCCTAATGAGAAGAGGACTCAAGTTACAACAGGACTCAAAAAGAACAAAAAAATTACCTGCTGGCCAACGACGTGAAGGCCATCAATACGCCTCAAGGAAAGCTTCCCCTTTGAAGAACGAACTAGAAGAAAATCTGTCGATGAAACGCGGTGTTGGAAAACAGGAGCGCGGTACATATTCGTTTCTAGACAGGACTGAGTTTCTCCAAGGCGAATGTTTCCCAAAAATGGTGAATCTTCAGCCGGTTCAAGTGGAAGAACTGCACCAATCCAGGAACCTCTTTCCTCTTTTAATGTTGCGGCTGTACTATCCGTCGGAGACATCTTCCTATAATAAGTTGACAAAACTGCACCCATCCCAACATTGCTCAGTAAAAGGGGACGTTCTTCGCAATACCTGCAACACAGGAAAGAACAGCTTAGCAAGATAATTGCTAAGAGCCACACTTACTCCATCAGAGCAACGTGTCCATCTTTGACAGATAATTCTGATTTCTTTTTGAACGCCCCGGGTGGTCGAGTAGGCTTGTTTTCACCTGGAAGCCGTTGAGCCTTCGGCCATGGATGAACTTTAGTCCGAACTAGATGTAAAACAGAATTCGGGGGAACTCGTTGCTCTGCGAAGGACTTGTTCGATTCCAGCTCCCGTCCAGAATACATAAGCTTCGTATTTTCCGACGGCTTCAAATCTAAGTAAAATCCATGTCAGTTAACAGCATAGATTGGTTGTCACATACCTCCAAACTTTTTCGAAGCCTTCATTTTGAATGTTTCTAGAGTATCAGATGCATCAATGTGAAGCCTGCTGCCCTTGCCGCCTAGTGTTTTCAATATCACTTTCATTGGCCCTCTCGCCGCAAGTTCGCCTTGTTCCTTGGCCGTCATCTCATTGTGGTGAGGGAACCAGGTAGCCTTTGGACGATGAAAATTCGCCAGGTCCTTACTGCAAGCACAATGACACGAAGGTAACAATCAATCCAACGCTACGAGAGACTTACTTCGTCAGCTTAGGCTTCATTGTTTGCAACCTCAACGCAGGAACAGAATGCGCAACCTTAACTCCGCCAACGATAGCCCGCTTCTTCGCCTGTAGCTTTTGTTGCTGAGGCGTCTTCTTTACGACATAATACTTATCGTTCGAAATATTGAAGCGGGAAGGAAGCATGACGTCCGCCGTCTCTGATTGTTTTCCTTTCGAAGTCCGTGGGCTTATCAACATAGCAGCTGCATGGTCCCGAATGCTCTTCGTTTCCCGTACGTCGGAAACCTCAAAGACCATATGACTGTCCATGAGATCGAAAATTGCCCTGTATTTGCTAGATCTTTGCTTCGCATCTTCCTCATCCCAGCAAACGTTACTCAGCCACGTTCCTGCCGCTAAGTCCGGGTTTTTGAGCTCCACCTCGAAGTTTAGCCTGTCCAGCTTTCTCGAAAGTTCATTCCCCGGCTGATGTCGCCAAGCTTCCAACCTGAGCATTTGAGGATGTTTGCTAGCAGTTTTTGACGCCCGTCTACCATCCCGACATAAAGGTTCCAGAATAATTAGCTTGTCAAAAGCGTCCTTCCCGCTCACTGATGCTTGAAGGTGAAGCCTGTCTCCCTCTGCCGGCTCCGCAATTTCGAAGTCCTCGTCTTGAGACGGTTTCCGCTCCGCATCCCACACGATTTCGGTCTCCCAGTCAAGTTGATGAATAGGATCGAAGTTCACTGAAAAATCTTTTTCGATGTCGGCCAGCGCAGGAAGCTTCTTGTCCAAAGGTTGGCAGCTAAGGAATTTCGGCCCTACCTCGTTGAGCTCATCTGCCAGCTCCTGGCCTTCTCTAGCATCAATCTCCTGGTAATACAGCTGCGTGATATCGTGATTTTCAGGTAGCACTTTCAAGACTTGAGCCTCATCATCATCAATCATTGAATCGAATCTTCCGGGTCTTCCTGCAATGCAAACATTGAACCAACGAAGAATCAAAGAGAGCTTACTACCTTTGAAGTGTGACCTTTTTGTCCGTAGTTTTTTGTTACCAAGCATCCAAAAAGGCTGCTTCGCACCAAAAATCTCAGAAAACTGTAGAATTTGCTTGCCGTGTTCTTGAAACATAATTGGCAATTCAAACTGCTCACTTTCATCATCTGCGGATAAGTCCTGCATCAAGAGTTATCAGCAACAAGCAACAAAATCCCATTTACTACCTCATAAAGCTCTTCTTCTGAGTCGATGTCATCCTCCGATTCATCGAGCATCTCGTCGGGAGAACCCTCAACTTCAATCTGTGTTCTCGATAAAGGAAGGTCTTCTGGACTCGTAACAGGAAGTAGCGCAGTAGACAAAGGAGACGCCGAACTTGGAGACGGCAGTATTGAACTCGACGAAAGAAGAAGTTCTGGAGTTGGTAAAGGTGTTTCGTCACTTGCAATAGACACAAGCGGTTCGTCAGTCGGCTTAGGAAGGTCTGAAAAATCCAGTCACACCTAGACCAGAGGAGCGTAACAACCAAACCTGGAGCAGCGGGCACAGTATCATCCGGAAGCTCTTCATCATAGTCATCCTCCTCAACTTGCTTCGAAGGAACAGCTAGAGCAGCTTGAGCATAATACTGTTTATCCTCGGGCAGCATTTGGCCATCATCTTCACAAGCTTCGTCAATATCTTCGTAGTCGACGGCATCCTCGGCCTTCCTGTCATAGTCTATGAAAACAACCATTAGAGTTTCCTACTTCCAAAAGTTCGAGACTTTCTCACGTACCATCTTGTTCCTTCAAGGCCGCGGAAGCGGTGAATTGCCTAGCCTTGGAAGATAGCTGTGACGCGAGAGAAAAAAAAAAAAAGATTTAAGCACAAAGTTTGAAGGCTCGAACAATGGAGTCACCTCTAGGTCAACCAGTGAAGGACCTAGTTGATCAGCTAATGCAAAGAGGTGCTCCTTCGCTTCCTGGCAATACCAAAACTATTAACTTCCTTTCAAATTTCATCCAGAAACCGTGAAACACAGCCTAGCGCAAACGCAGCAGAAGAAAAAAAAAAAAAATTGAAAGGAAGAACTCTTCGCTGCAGCAGCATTCTTTCCACTCCTAGATTTCCATTTTTTTACAGCAGCTTCGCCCACCAAAGAGAATTTTAATCCCAGCCAGCACCTGCGATTGCCTAGACTCTAGAGCTATACTACTGCCCACAAAAATCTTCGATCCAGCTGCAATGAATGCAAAAACTAGGGAAGATTTCATGTATACACACCTGATCCAGGTACTCCACATCAAGGTCTCCCGTGTCATCGACGTTCCCAAACATAAACCCTAGCATCCTGCCCGAGCTCTCCTCCTCTTCCTCTTCCTCCTCTTCCTCTTCTTCTTCCTCCCCATCCTCGTCGCCGTCGCCGCCTAAGCTACCGCCGCCGCCACGCGCCGCCCTGGCCGCGCCGCCATACCCTCCATAGCGCTCGGAGCTGTGGATATAGGGCTGCTGCTGCTGCTGCTGCTGCATCATTAGGGTTATTCGATGGGCGCCTCGCGCGGCGCTGCTAATCGGATGCTTGCTTCTTCTCTATTTCCTTGTGCTTCTTTTTTTTCTCTGTTCTATGCGGTGGACGAGGGAGAGAGAGAAAAGAGAGACGAGCAAAGAAAAAAATCGAGAAAAAATTTTTCAAGGGCTTCCCCCTTGTCCAAGGTCGCCCAAAAAACCTCGGCTGCGAGTTTATATAGGCCCCTCCTGGCCCAAATGGCGGTGACTGGCCAGCCTCACCGTACAGTACGGATAGGCCCCAAACTTGATTAGGGTTCTTCCTTGGCGGCGGCCATGGTATGCAGCAGATCTACGCCGGCGGTGTCAGGGCGTGCGGCAATGCGAGGAATCTCTCCGAGGCGCGGCGGCTCCACGCCGAGATCGCCCGTTGTGAGCGATTGCGGTGCACGTATCTCCTCAATCTGGTCGTGGAGATGTATGGCAAGTGCGGCGCCGTGGAGGAGGCGCGCTCGGCCTTCGATTCGATGCCGCTGCCCAACGATTTCTCCTGGAACATCCTCATCGCGGCGTACGCGAAGAATGGATTCCTGGCACAGGCGAGGGTTTTGCTGGACCAGATGCCCTGCCACTGCCTGGTATCGCGATGCTCGATGATCTCGGCCTACGCGCAGCACGGCCTCGTCGCGGCGGCGGAGGAGATCTTCACCAGCACGCGCGGCCGCGACGTCATCTGCTGGACGGGATTGCTCGAGGGCTTCTCGCTGGCCGGGAATTTTGATCGCGCCAGGGCTCTCTTCGAGGCAATGCCGCAGCAAAATCTGGTGGGCTGGGTGGTGATGATGTCCGGCTATGCGCAGCGCGGGCAGCACGATCGAGCAAAGGAGATCTTCGACTGGGCACCGAGCCGGGACGCGACGCTGTGGAACGTGATGATCTCCTCTTACACCCAGAGCCCGGGCGAGCTCCTCCAAGAGGCCAGGTTTGTATTCCAGAGAATGCCTTGCCATGACGCGGTAACTTGGAACACTCTCATTGCAGGCTATGCGGAGGGTGGACTGGCGGACGACGCGATTGATCTCTTTCGCCGCATTCCCGAGCGGAGCGTGAGGAGCCGGACGAGCATCCTCTCGGCGTATGCCCAGTCCGGGAGTCTCCGTGAGGCGAAAGAGATGTTTGATGGGATCTCGGAGCTCGACGTGGTAGCGTGGAACGTCATGGCCGGGGCGTATGCCCAAGCCGGGCATATCGCGACTGCCAAGCTCATGTTCGATCGCATCCCCAAAAGGAACTCCATCTCCTGGTACGTCTTGCTCTCGGCTTTCTCTCACGCCGGCATGGTGGGCGAATCGCAGGGGCTCTTTGCCACGATGCCGGAGAGGGATTCGCTCGCGTGGAGCAACTTGCTCCTGGTTTACTGCCAAGCCGGAGACCTCTCCATGAGCAAGGAAGCATTTGCGAGAATGCCACAGCGAGAAGTTTTCTCCTGGAACCTGATGGTCCGCTCGTACGCCCAGGCCGGATTCATGGACGAGGCAACCGACGCGTTCAATCGAATGGAAGGCAGGAGCAGCGTGGTGTGGTCGACCATCCTCTCGTTCCATGCGCAGCACAGAAACTGGGAGAGGGTGAAAGAGATCTACGACAAGACACCCGAGCTCAACGCCACATCCGCGACCGCCATGCTGGGCGTCTACTCTCAAACCGGGCAGCTCGAGCAGGCAAAGTCGGAGTTCGACGCGATGATCGAGCGGGACAGCGTGAGCTGGAACGCGATCGTCTCGGCCTACTGCCAGCACGGGAAGCTCTTGCAGGCCAGAGCTATGGTGGAGAGATCCCCGCAGCAGTGCTCGGTGTCGCTCAACGCGCTGGTGGCCGCCTACGCGCACGCCGGCCAGCTCGAGCAGGCCGACTCCATCTTCTTCGCCAAGATGCCCGAGAAGGATACAGTGAGCTGGACGTCGATCATCCAGGCCTACGCGCAAAACGGCCACACAGACGAAGCGTTTGATCTCTTCCACCGGATGCTGCTCGAGGGCGATGCTCCGGACGAGGTGACGTTCTTCGGGATCCTCGGGGCTTGCGGACACAACGGGCTCACGGAGCGAGCTCGGGCGTGGTTCGTGGCGATGAGCGCCGACTTTGGAGTGGTGCCGGTGTTTGATCACTACTGCTGCTTGATCAACGTGGTGGGAACCGCCGGGAAGCTGGAGCTGGCGCAAGAGATGCTGCGGAGCGTCCGGGATGGATTGGCCGGGGGTGAGGATGAATCCGTGGCGTGGACGACGCTCCTGGCGGCGTCCAAGATCCATGGAGATGTGGAGCTCGCGAGAGCTGCCGCGAAGAACGCTTGCGGGCTTGAGACCCGGGGTTCGTCGCCTTACATGCTGCTATCGCATGTAGAAGCGATCAAATCATGAAAGAGTTTGTGATAAAATTCTACTAAATGATAGAGTTTTACTTGGAACTTCTAATCACCACTTGTTCTTGTTCTAGACCTAAATTTAAGAGAGGAGGAGAGCGATCGCTATCGATCGGTCGATCCCAGGGATTCTATTCTAGTGCCGTCTCGCCTTGCAGTGCAGATCAGCGATGGCGATCGACAGCAGCGCGCCTTCCGAGTCTTCGCCGATCGGGCCCAGGGGTGAGTGAGAGCTCCCCATTTCAATCTCTCGGCTCTCGCTTGACCTAGCTCTCGATGTCTAGATGCGTGCATTGTCGGCGTGGCGAGGACGCCGATGGGCGGCTTGAGCGGATCTCTCTCCGCCCTGGCTGCTACCAAGCTCGGATCTATCGCGATCCAAGGTAGAATGTCATTCGTTAGCGCTTGCATTATTCTGGGAATTCTTCTTGTAGGGGCGATCGCGAGGGCGGGGATCGATCCAGCGCTGGTTCAAGAGGTTTTCTTTGGCAATGTGTTGAGCGCCAACCTCGGCCAAGCTCCCGCCAGGCAGGCTGCCATGGGTGCTGGCTTGCCTCCTTCCGCTGTTTGCACGACGATCAACAAGGTGTGCGCGTCTGGATTGAAAGGTGTGCGCTTCTTTTGTTTTTTTTTTCTTTGTTCTTGTCCTGGATCAGACAAGGATTGAATTCGTTTGTCTCTGTCTCGCAGCGACTGTTCTTGCTGCGCAAAGTATTCAGCTGGGATTGAATGACGTGGTTGTCGCCGGAGGCATGGAGAGCATGTCTAATACTCCCTATTATCTTCCGAAAGCAAGGTTCTCTTTTTGCTTTCTTTACTTTTTTCTTTTGAGATCTTCACTGGTCCTGTGATATTGCTTGTGTAGGCAGGGATATCGAATGGGTCACGGGGAAGTTATCGACGGCATGATGAAAGATGGTCTTTGGGACGTGTATAATGACTATGGAATGGGAGTGTGTGCGGAGATATGTGCTGAGCAGCACACGATCTCAAGGGAGCAACAAGTATGCCGCTTTCTATCTCGTTTTTGCGGATGTCGTGACTTCGGCTTCAGGATAATTATGCCGTTCAAAGCTATGAGAGAGCGATCGCAGCGCACACGGCGGGTGCCTTCGAGTGGGAAATCGTCCCGGTTGGTATTGAGAATTTTCTTCTTTCTGGTCCATTTGACTAAATGCTTTTCAGGTCGAGGTCCCCGGAGGGAAAGGAAGGCCGTCTACAATTGTTTCCAAGGACGATGGAATTGACAAGGTTATTTTGTTCATGAATATTTGACGTTGATTTACATAAACGTCTCATGCACAGCTTGACGCAGCCAAGCTTAAGAAATTGCGTCCAGCTTTCAAGGAAGGTGGTTCTGTGACTGCTGGCAATGCATCCAGCATCAGGTATCATGGCCTTAACTTTGAAGCTGGCTCTCATGCTTGTTAGAGTTTTCTCTCTAGCGACGGTGCTGCGGCACTCGTGCTCGTAAGTGGAGCGAAGGCATTGGAGCTTGGACTGAAAGTTATTGGCAAGATAATTGGCTATGGTGACGCTGAACAGGTATTGAATCCTTTCCAATCTGAAAGAGTATGCTGAAACACTATCTGTTTTGCTAGTCTCCCGAGCTCTTCACCACGTCACCAGCTCTTGCGATTCCAAAAGCTATCAAGCACGCCGGCATTGATCCATCTCAAGTCGAATACTACGACATCAACGAAGCGTTTGCAGTAAGTAGCCAGCAAAAACATCCACTTCGGGCTAAACATCCCGCCGTTCTATTCCAGGTGGTTGCTCTCGCAAACCAGAAGCTCCTCAACCTCGATCCCGTAAGTTCTATGCCATAAGAACAAAAATCAAACTTTGCCTTACAACTTTACTTGATCGCAGGAGAAAGTGAACGTCCACGGTGGTGCTGTCTCCCTTGGCCATCCTCTGGGATGTAGTGGTGCTCGCATCCTCGTAACACTCCTTGGAGTAAGCTCACTTCAATCAAGAATTCAAAGTCTCTGGAAATCTTATCAAAATCTTTCCTTTTGTCTCTCAGGTTCTCAAGCACAAGAATGGACGCTATGGAGTGGCCGGAATTTGCAATGGTGGCGGTGGAGCCTCGGCTCTAGTCATCCAATCTCTCATGTAAGGAGAAGAATATGATAGAAATAGTCTCAAAACTAAAAATTGCAGGACGGCAACTAACCAGGGCCATTCCCATTTGTAAGCCTTTTAGCTAAATAACCGGAAAAATCTTAGGGTTCTATCCTTGTAACAGGGACGCTATCTCTCCCTTCTCGGCAATGCAGATCGCCGCGGGGCGAGTAATCACCAGGGACGAGCTCGCGGAGCACCGCAACGATGGCGATCTGTGGATCAGTATCCAGGGCAAGGTCTACGACGTCTCCAAGTGGGCCGCCATCCATCCGGGTGGAGATCTGGCCCTCAAGAGCTTCGCAGGGCAGCCGGACGCGACCGATGCGTTCCTGGCCTTCCATCCGCGGCAGCGCGCGTTCCAGATCCTCCCGAAATTCCTCATTGGCACGCTCGCGGATCCGGTGCTCTCGCCTCTCACGGCCGATCACGCCCTGGTCCTGGAGCGCCTGGGAAAGGCAGGGTTTCTCACCGTGGATCTCTTCTTCTACTGCAAGATCCTCGCGGCAATCGTCGCCCTGGTCACGGCCTGCGTCGCGGGGGTGATCTTCTCCTCCAGCGCGATCGTCCACTGCGCCAGCGCGGTCCTCCTCGGCTTCGCGTGGATCCAGGCTGGGTGGATCGGCCACGACACGGGCCACACGGGCATGACCGGCAGTCCAAGGGCGGATTCCTGGATAGGGCTCTTGATCGGCAACGCGCTCTCGGGGATTGGATTCCAGTGGTGGCTGCGCAACCACAACGCGCACCACTTCTCCTGCAACAATCTCGAGTATGATCCAGATCTCCAGTACATGCCCATCTTCGCAATCTCCTCGCGGTTCTTCCGCTCCTCGCGGGCGCTCCACTCCTACTTCTACGACCGCGAGATGGCCTTCGACGCCATCGCCAGGCTCCTCGTCAGCTACCAGCACTGGACCTTCTACCTCGTCATGGCGGTAGCGCGCGTGAATCTCTACGCGCAGTCCTTCATCGTGGCGATCTGGAGGAAGAGGGTGCCGCACAGGGGCTGGGAGATTGGATCGCTGCTCTTCTTCTGGGCGTGGCTCTTCTCGCTCCTCTCGTATCTCCCGAGCTACTCCGAGAGGATCGCGTTCCTGCTGATCGCAATGGCCACCACTGGGGTCCAGCACGTCCAGTTCTGCCTCAATCACTTCTCCTCGCCGGTCTACCAGGGGCGGAGGCCGCGCGGCGATGGGCAGTGGCTGGCGGATCAGGCCACCGGGACGCTCAATCTCTCGTGCTCCAAGAAGTGGGATTGGTTCCACGGCGGGCTCCAGTTCCAGATCGAGCACCACCTCTTTCCACAGGTGCCCAGGCACCACTTGCGGGCGGCGTCGGAGATGGTGATCAAGCCACTGCTGGTGGACAAGCATGGCTTGGATTATAAGATGGTGACGTTCTGGGAGGCCAATGTGATGATCATCAGGACGCTGCGCGCGGCGGCGATGGAGGCCAGGGACGTGAGCAAGCCGCTGCGCAAAGGCAACATGCTGTGGGAGGCTGTCAATGCACATGGATGATTCTAGGCTAGGCTGGCAAATCCTGTATGATATATGTCGTTTTGCTGGGAAAATATTCTTGCCACCTTTTATGCTCCAGTTCTTGCCACCTTTTGGGCATATGCTCCCATGAGTGTAGGAGTTCTTTCCACCGTCAAATGTTAGCTTTTGGTCGCAAAACCAGTTTGTTGTTGAATGGATTAACCAACTTCACCAACCAACCTCTCTCGGCCTCGAGTCGCTCAGCCGTCGCCCACGATCAGAGATTGTGCAGTGTGGTGTCAGTCACAAAGCTGTCTCGAATGGTGGCCAAGGCCCCCCCCAACCAAAAGTTTGGTCTGAGGAAAAAACGATCCTCTCTTTGTGAGAGATCGAAGAGCAATTCACCCATTCTTCAAAAGGTGGTGGTCTGTTTTTCGCAGCATACAAGATTTTGTCCGCTGCCGTGTTTTGTGGTGAGGTCATCTGATCTTATCGCGTGCTCTCTGCGCAGATCCTTCGTCGCATACCGTTTTCCTCCTCCACTGCTGCCACAAGGATTCTCAATCCGATTTGGACGAGGAACAGACCAATTTTGCCCTGGAGCTGCCCATCTAGTCCTCCGTACACTCCTCTTGTTGACCGGCAGTGAATGGCTGTTAACCAGCGGCTGACTAAGAAAACATTTCGAGAAACACATAGGCTTTGGCACAGCATGACAGGATCTTTGTAATGACTTCACCAAGCAGTGTTTGGTATGAGATTCTATCTTTCCGTGCATCTGTAAGCTCCCTCTAACTGGTCATTGCCTGAAAAGAACTTACTTTTTAGATTGGCAAGCTCGCTTCCTGATTTTTGAGTAGCGAAAGGCCCTCACTTATCTCCACGAGGAATCAGACGTACAGACTATACACCGTCCTTTCTCCATCACCCGCATAAATCACCAGCCACATCCTCCTTGACAAAATGCTCCATCCGAAAATCTCACCGAAAATCTCTGACTTTGGAATCTCCAAACTTCCTTCTTCACAAATTTAAATTTGTATAAGCGAAGATCATGGTGAAAGCGTAGGTCGAGCGCCACTTTTTCTGTCCACCAGGAGTGTGACCTCGTGGAAAACCAGCTCCGCTGCCCAAATATCTTCCTAGCATATCTGCAAAGTTGGACGATGGAATAATGCAGCCTTTTATTAAAAACAGAATATAAATAAATAAAAGAAATAAATCATGAATGCATAAGAATATTTCGTCAGTAAGTAGCCGTTAAGAAGCATATGCCTAGAATCTAATCATCTGCAAGATTCTGGAAACTTTAAAAATCGTTGTCAAAGTCAAGAGAAGACGTATCGCTCGAAACCACCCAGTCGTCTCACAGATTCGAACCCGCGACCACACAAAGCCCGCACACACTGAATCACTGATCAAAAAGAGGATGCGAACAAGCCCAGCACAACCGACGGGCAAGATCCAGTGGTCAGAAGAGAAACACGCTTTCGTCTTTGCGTGCTTGAGCCGGCCACCTCACTCCGCCAATAGGAATTAAACAAAGCCGAAAAAACCAATAAGGGCCTCCAATGTGAATGTCAAACCAAAACATCACCATATCAAATCTTCTAGAAAATGCATGCATGCCCCATGCCACCATGCAATGGGTCCAATCAATCCATTGCGCCATCGCATGCATTGGGGGCGGGGGAGAGAGCATCACGGGACCAATGGCCCCACGACGCGTGGCGGCAGGCCACGTCCTCTTTAACAAGCCGACACCGGCCGTCGGCGATGCCGGTCGCCCCGACCGGGCATAGCCGGTCGTCCGCCACCGCCAGGTCAGCCCACCAACCGGGGGACCAGTTTAATGGAGTGGGGCCGCAAAAACAGGTCCGGTAAAGGGGGCCACACTGTCTCTATGCATATATAAACCTCTGCCAAGTTTAGTGGATGGTGTTTACATTGGAACTTTTACGTGTGATATATAAGCGCTTTGCCTCTTGTGGGGGCATCCATCCATTCATCCCAAAAAGTTCCAAAGCTTTGAGAGATCTTTCTCTCTTCTCTGTGTGTTCTTCGCTCCATTTCATCGATTGATCGGTTGTGGGCGGTTCTCTGTGCGCCAATTTCTCGGATTTGTGCTCGCCATGGAGCAAGATTCCAGCAGCAGCAGTAGCAGTTGCCCTCGCAACGGCAGAAAACGCGACAGGGCCGAGGAAGAAGAGGAAGAGCTGGAGGAACTAGAGGTCCAATCCGGGAATCCCCCCTGTTCTTCCTCCTCCTCCAAGAGATTCTGCGACCGCGCTGCTGGCGAGTGTGACGATGATGGCCAGGATCTGTCCTCCATTCTGGAGGAGGCCGAGCATTCCCTCCGGGAGGCCCAGCAGGGGCTCGTGTCTAATGTCATGAAGAGCCTCGAGGAGGAGATTGCGTGCTCCTCGGACAGCGCCAGCGCCAGCAGCGTGGATTCCCGGGACGATTCGACGGCCTCCCAGCTCGGCTACTTGCTCGAGGCGTCTGACGACGAGCTGGGGCTGGAGCCCAAATTGGAGCAGCAGCAGCCGGCGGTGGTGGAGGAGGAAGATCTCGTCCGCGGCTGGAGCAGCGATTGGTCGGCTGCTTGCACCGCCGATTTCTCGGACGAGGGATTCATCGACCTGGGCGCGAGCCAGCAGCAGCAGGAGTGGCTCCGGCGGGCTCTAGAGATTTTCATGAGCAGCAGCACCAGCGTGGTTCCGTCGTCCTCGGCGCCCAGTGTTTTGGGGCAGGGATTCGAACCCGCGATCGCTGGGCTTATCCTATAGCCGTTGATGAATAGAAAGATTCTAGTCTCTCTCGGTTACAGCCTAAATACAACGTCAGGGAATCACGCTATTGTTTTTGTAGATAGCATGTGCGTGGAAAGAGCGAATCAAATCAAGAGGCTGGAGATGGGGGATCGAACCCGTACTAAGCCCTCTAGCGTACGTCGTGTCAGCGCCCGTACGTCCCACCACTGAAACGTTGTCTTCTCAAAAAGCTGGCGAGAAAGGAATCCCAATGGAAGTGTTACACTGTTCTTTTGATTTCTTCCTTGTAAATTATTTGGGAGCATGGTCAATCCTTGTGATGAACGCCAGGTGGAACTTTCATGGAAGTAAAGTGATCGATCAGAGCTCCAATGCCAAGCAACACATGATCTCAAGGGTGAAAAGAAGATTCAAAGTGGAGACATTGTGGGTGGTGTTCATGTTATCGACTGTGATCGATTTAATCGGTGGATCTTTCCCTCTCTTTTACTTTGTCCCACAAAAGTTGTTGCCTCTCATATCATGCATTCATATAATTCGTGGGACAAGGCATCCCTCCATCGTGGCTGCCACCTTTTTCTATAAAGACCACAGACGATAGTTTATATGCACACACACTGATTGCATGTTGGGATGGTGGTGGCGGTCTTGTTGACAAGCAACAGCACCACCCCAAGTGCAAGGCTGGCTGGCTGAGATCTGATTCTATGATCTTCTTGGCCAAAAATTATTGTCAAATCCATCAGTCAAATGGATAGAAAACTCCACTATAGAACAACCCACACGCATTGTTTGCTATTTTTCTAGAGATTTTGGAGTTTAATGTCCCGTCACCAAGTGCTCCTTGCCAAGTGCCCCATGAACAACTGTAGAAGAGATCTCAGGTCTTCTCCTTTTGAGAAACTCTTATGAAATTCGCGGCTCCTCTGGGCACTGTGAGTCGGGCAGGGAGCACTGGCTCATTGTGTCAATCACGCACACTTTCCTCTGGTGGTTGAGGCGATTGATTGGAGTGGAGTGTGTTCCTAGGGGACTGGAGAATTTTTGTCACGGATCGATCGAGACGTTTAGATCTCGTGTCCGGTTGGAACGAGGTGATCGAAGCTTGGACAAATGGCTCGAAATTGCTTGCTGTCCCCAAGGCTTTTCAACTATTTATTACAAGGAAGCCGTCCCCCGGCGAGACCCGCCAAAATCGGGAAATTTCTGTGAGCTAGAGGAGAAAGCCTTTGTGTCGCTGTCAAGGGTGGATCATCTGCATCGTCCTCGTCTCCATCTTCACCAGATCAAAACAAAACAGCCCACGAGATCAAGCGAATGCTTTGTGAGTGATTCCAAGCGACAAATGTTTGATCTTGCATTGTGTTAATGACCACTAGCAACATGGATCTTGTATTAAAATACTCGAAGGCCATTCTGAGGTCTACATTCTCTCTAGAGGAAAGTTCGCCACCTTTTTCCTCTAGTCGTCCAAACGAAAGAATCAACCACGCCACTGTGGCCATTGACGTACTGTAGACGTATCGGCTTATGCGGCCTATGCGGCCTTTTCAAGCTCATACATTCTTGGTCGCTTTTGTAGAATTTCTACATGAGCGCACAGTTTGAGGGCTGGTCCTTGACAACAACAAGCTTGATCCCGGGCTGATCTTCCTTGATCGTGAACTTCAGCCCAGCGGCGGCAGCAGAGGCGGCGGCGGACTTGGACTTGGAGCTCTCCTTCCAAGGCTCTGCGATCTTTCCAAGCTTTCCGATTTTCTTGACGATTTCTTTCTCCTCCACTGTTCCCGTGACGGTCACTTTGTTCTTCTCCAGGTCCGTGTCGATCCTCGAAACACCTGATCAAAAGAAAAGTTTTCCAAGAGCTCTACGAGTGAAAGAAAAATTTGGACAGTGAAACCTCGCATTTGGGTGAGGCTTGAAAGGATCTTTTGCACGCATTTTTTGCAGTGAAGTCCCACCTTGAGCTCTATGACCTTGATCCAGCAGAAAAATATAAAATTAAGAATCGACTATATTTGCTATACCTTTGTTGGCTTCACTTCGATCTCTGGCTTCTTCTTATCGCCATCCTTTTTCTTCTTGTCCGATCCCATTGGACGCTCCCCTCAAGTTTGTTATCCCGGAACTCTGGAGAGAATGACCCCCATTGAAAGACTTTATAAAATGGCAAGAACTGTGTCGACCGGGTCAATCGGAGCGTGCAACGAAGCTTCAAATGTTCTGCCTCCTCATTTAGAGGCCCTGTAGTAAAAAACAACGGATTAAGCTGATAATAATCTCTTCCCTTAACGCAAGCTTTTTCATCAACCTTCCACTTTAGCTTTCAAGAAAGAAAAGAAAATGAAGAAATGGGCATCCCATCATCTTCATCTTCCTTGCGCTGGAAGGGAAACCAATCCATTCTCGCAAGTCTATGAGACGTCCTTGGAAGGTTTTCCCGGGAGAAAGAGAGAGAAATGGAAGAAGATGATGAAGATCGCCTGGCCCTCATCCCACCCCCAGCGACGAGCAGCTCCGCTACATAGGCCGCCTCATGCAGTGCAAGCGCTACCACGTCTCCAAGCCCGACCTTCTTCCTCACGAGCTCAACGATAAGCTGGGCCACGAGCAGGACAAGTACCTCAAGGTGGGCACCCGCGACCGCCTCCAAGCCTGCATGCGCATCGCCGCCAAGCTCCTCCAGGTGGTGGATTTGCTCAATGTACGTTCAAGTCAGTTTTTACTTTGTTGACCCGAGTCCACGCGAAATGTTCGTCCACTCGACGCAACCCAGACTTCCTGGTCAAGGAGTCAATTCAATGGTAGGATCCAGTCAAACTTTGCAATGTAGAAATTGGTGGCCAGGCGTGACGATCAAGGATGGAAGTTGTGATCTAGTTCTGGAGCAGGGAAGGTTCTATTGCTTTGTCGTTTGGACCTTTTTGTCTTTCTTTCGATCGAGTCGTGTAGCGTCCGGTCAAGCGCCTGTGTCAAAGGTTTTGATTTGGTCTCAGTCTCGTCAACTTTGCGATGTGGGAATTGTCTGGTTCCATACAAGGATAAGTTTCATGATGCATTCTCTGGCGGCACGAAAATGTCTCAGGTGGGTTCTCTTTGCAAAGTTGCGAGTTTCTTTCATGGCTGCTCAATTGATTACAAGTTTTTCGTGCGCCAGATGGTCTCTCTGCGAGTGAACTTGGATTGCTCGGCTTGCAGGAGGAGGATGCACAAGCTGCTCTCCACAATGCGAGGTACACATACGGAATCATGAAACCCTACTCTTGAATTCATGGAATTCCTGGTCTTTCTAGGAGTGGAAATGGTCGAGATTGATGTGCCCGAGCACAGGGTGATTGTCCGCGGGGAGGTCACAGAGAACGAGGTGTTGAGGGCAGCGAGGAAACTTAAGAACAACGTTACCACTTGGGAGCCGCCAGTGGAACAGGAAGAGAAACTAAAGAGACCCCTTGTTGACCGGCATTTGACTGGACCAAGTCAAGTGCTAAGATTTACTAGATGTTAAACGTGTTCTTGTTCGTTCCTGTCAACTTCCACCTTTTTCCATAGAATCCACTTTTGCATATCCCGTATTTCAAACTGGCGGAGCGAATCCGCTAAGTCTTATCAAGAGAAATGAAAGGAATCCCACGAAGAAGGTGGCGGCGATGGTGGCGAGAGAGAAAGAATTGCTGTGAGCTACAAAGTTCTCGACTCGATGATTCCAGATTTAATGGCGGCCACGCGAGGCTCTCCTCTCCATGGTGGGAATGATGAGGGGCATCTATCTTCTCCATCTTGTTGATGGCTGGATGGAAAAATCCTGGAGGGAAATTCTACTCGATTGCACTGGAATCGATCTGGGCGCGAAAAGCTACTTGCGCGAAAGAATTCCACCGATGCCATACCTTTGATTGATTGATATATGGTCAAAAAGAGAAGGTCGATCCGATCAAAACAAACAAGACGAAGAACTCTCCTGTACAGATGAAACCACACCTAGACCAAAGCCGGCGTAAGAAAGCCCATCACTGGATCTATCGATCCATCGGAGTGAATCCGAGACGATCCACGATCACATAATGCTACAATTGTTGTTGGGATTGTCGTCGCTGAAAACGTAGGTGAAGTCGTTGTGGGCGATCCTGGTGATCATCAACTGGTGCTCGTCTTTCTTGCCCGACGATTTGCCGCCATCGCCGTCTTTCTTGTCGTCCTTCTTGGAGCCTCCCTCGTCCTTCTTCTTGCTTGACGAATCGTCGCCCTTGTCCTTCTTCGATTTCTCGTCCTTGCTCTTGTCGTCCTTCTTCTCCTTGGGCTCGAGCATCTCGACGTGCTTGCCTGTCTTCTGGACCCTCTTGAGCACCTTCTTGGGCTCGACGTGGCCCACGACCGTCACCTTGCCGGATTTCTCATCCACAGTGATGGAAGTCACGCCTGCGAGAGAGACGAGTTCCAATGTTCGATCATGTGGATGTCAAGAAGTTGATCGATTACCTTTGAGGGTCGCCACCGATTTCTTGACTCGCTTCACGCAATTGTCGCAGTGGAACTGGAGCTTGAGCACTGTGGTCTGCCAAGCGGAAGAAAGATTTCGTCAGCACTACTGGCAGAGCGGCGATGACGATGGATGAACAGGGAGAAGAAAACAGAGCAAGGAAAGAGCCAAGTTTGAATGCGTCAATGCGAGCAATCGATTGATCCAGGCTACGCTAAGAAGAACAAGAAGAACAAGAATCGATGAGTGCGAGGAAGATCAAAAGCTTAAGAAGAGAAAACTCCTTTCGATTCGAGACGCGCTGTATGAATTCTTCCCGGAAATGCAAATGATCGAGAGGGAGAGAGAGGAGGCATAAGAACGCACTACCTGTGGCTTCTTCTCCTCCTTTTTCTTGTCGTCCTTCTCGCCCTTGCCATCCGACCCCATCTCCAGCCGGAGAGCGCGGAGATAGAATCGCCCACAAAGCGCGCGGGCGAAACAATGGTCGATCAAGCAAGCAAGAAAGAGAAACCCACGCGGAGCTGGGAGGATCAAGCACGGACAGGGAGATTTGCTGACCGATAACGCTCCAAATTCTCTAGGCTAGGGGCGGGGCCGAGCTCTCGACTCTTCTTCCTCTCTATCTTTCCCTCCTCTTTCTTATGCGTGAAGAAACAAACGCGTATGGCTACTGTTTGAGTCGTCGTCCTCGGTCTAACAAAGCACGCTCTGTTGTGAGTCGTTATCACGTGGTCAAATCGTGATAAGAATGCCGCGCGGTACGCAGGGCTGTACACCGCGCGGTACCGGCAGTTTAAAGTGGTACTGCCGCTCAGGGTTTAGGGTTTACGTGTGGATAAGGTACTTCCCACCTATGGCGATGGCGTCGCGCTGCGCGCTCGACAGGATCAAATGTGGGAGGGATTTGTCCTGCACTGCCACCGATTCGCATGCGGCGCCCATGGCTCTGGCGTCTGCGGCGCTCAATGCGCTCTTCTCGTACAAGCCCTTCTTCAAGCTCGCGGCGGGCAAGGCGCGGGGGATGATTGTCGAGCGGGGCGAGAAGATTGGCTACCCGTGGGAGCCGGAGCTCGCCAGGCTCAGGGAGAATGACTGGGAATCGGAGCTCCTGGCCGTCCGGGACGTGAATTTAGAGTACCCAGAGGTATGTATAGTCTCAAAACTCTCATGGTTCTTTATTGTCTTTCATTGATATCTTCTATCCATTTGTTTGATCTTTCGACTTCCTGCATTGTTCTTTCGTGATGGTCTAACGATTGTTTCTTTGTTTTCAACTCGGCAGTATTATTTGAAGCCTTTTCACGCGTACGATAATGGGAACTTGTCATGGGACGCTGCCTTGGAGGTTGATCTCGCGGCCAAATCCGTCCATGCCAATGTCTTCGATCCAGAGGCAACGTCTGTTCTTTTCTTTCCACTTTGTTCGTGAAAAGCTGAGGGTTGGAGGCGCTAACTTTGCAGAGGAAAAAGCTCGATCCTGACGGGGATGTAAAGCTGCGTGATTCTTATCACCAAAAGATGCTACCAATGCTGCGTGTTTCACCGGGAGACGTGCTGGATGTTGGCTGTGCGACTGGGCTCAGTACGTTTGGACTCCACAAGGTTTTAGCTTGCTCTCTATTTGGTTTTCTATACGTATTTGTTATTTCTTTCTGGTTTTTATAGGTGTTTCCTCAAGCACAAGTCGTGGGAGTTGACATGTCACCGTATTTTGTGTCCGTGGCAAACTACAAGCTCAGGGAAGCTTCAAAAGCCTCGGTATGCTTTTGTTGATCTCTTTTGCCGTTTTAACTTTGTACTTGTGTAGGATCGAAAGCTTCCTTTGCAGTTCGTTCATTCTGCGGGAGAATTCACGGGTCTTCCTGACAAAAGCTTCGATCTTGTCTCGATTTGCCTAGTCTGCCACGAACTTCCAAGGAACGCAACTAAACAGGTAGAGACTGTGTTCATGTCGATCTAAAGTTTGCTGGACCTACCGATATTTGCAGGTCGTCGAAGAAGCAAACAGAGTCTTGCGGATCGGAGGAGCATTGTCGATAATGGAAATGAATCCATACTCGGCATCGCTTCAAAGAATGGTGAATAACATATTTGCTTTCACTGCGGTACGCGAGTATGATCTTGACGCATCAAAACTACTAACTGTCTTCGTGTCCACAGTTTAAAGCAACCGAGCCTTACTTCGATGACTATCGAACGTTTAAGATCGAAGAAGCCATTCAAGACTGCGGCTTTAGCTTCCCGGCTCAAGTGGAAAGCTCCCCGAATCACAGAACTATGGTTGCGCACAAGGTTTGAATCCATTCTCGGTCAGCCAAAAGATTGGCACGAGAAAAAAAACTTGCCTTTAAAACTAAAACCAGTTAGACAACTCTCAAAACCATTCTTATTTCCGGAACAAGGCTACAGCCAGTGCTACTAGGATTGGGACTAGAATCCCAAACAATGCACTTATCAGCGAAACTAACTTGCTCTTGGCCTCGCCTTTGGGAGAAATCTTCAACGTTTTGGAATCAGCCGGAGTGGGAGTGAAGAATTTTTCAGACTGGAGAATGTCACCAGGCAGTTCCTGCCCAAAGAGGTATGTGTATCGCTCTCTAATTTCCTGCAAAGAAAGGAGCATTGGTGAGGAAGAAACGAGCATTGTTTTCTACCTTGTCAGTCTCGCTGGGTAGCAGATAATCGCAAATCAGAAGTTCATTCCATGGTAGTAAAACTCTCCTGGGAAGAATAAA
Source organism: Selaginella moellendorffii (assembly GCF_000143415.4). Lineage (NCBI taxonomy): Eukaryota > Viridiplantae > Streptophyta > Lycopodiopsida > Selaginellales > Selaginellaceae > Selaginella > Selaginella moellendorffii. The sequence continues at coordinate 2,030,333 of NW_003314272.1, forward strand.
CTCCGCTCTGTCTTGGCTGTTTATAAAGCGAGATTTAACTCAGGTTCTCTCAAGAAAGAAAATGAGAAGACAGTGATCTTACTGACCTGCAATGTGATAGAAGTGATAGAGGCGCTTGCTCGGCCGATTGTTGCTCTGCTTCTTCACAAAGGATGTCGATCCTATTGCGTAGGCTGGCGATTATATCTTCCTGTTGATACGAGTTTATATAACACGAGAGCGCGATCAACATGTACCTTGATAGCATCAATTGCCATAGACGCAGGCTCGCGAGGAAATCCGTAAGCTCGAGCATCGACAGATCCTTTGAAGTTTACGTTTCCCGTTACGATCGCCGGGTTATCACCTGCAACAGAAAAGCCATATAAGTTGGCCACAAGGAAATAGTAAAGGAAGGAGACCTTGGACAACTTCTTTGTTGTTAAATGGAAGAAGAAGCTGGACATCCCCCGAGTAGTTCTCTCCTTCTTGCTAGCAGCAGGGAAGCAAAGAGATAAAACAAAGTCGATCGTGACGAGAAGTTTAAGGCCTTACGAGTGCGTTATTGATGAGCACCTCGGCAGATTGGATGACTTTAATCTCCGAGGCTGTCCATGAAAGCAATTTGTTTTTGAATGTGTCAGCTTGAGCTGCGGAACGAACTGGTATGCTAGAAATAGAAATGAAACAAAAAAAAAGTGCGTTTATACTTCACACGACTAGAAACGCACCTTGCATCAAACGAATACGTGCACGTCAAGCTCTGCAGATTTGTCGAAATCTTTGCCAGCTTCCACTCGCAAGGCTTTAGTGAAGAACTTCCATTCGGCTCCACTGTGCATACTTTACAAGCCAGCCTATCCAAAAAAGCATATAAAGATGGTGTTGCGTAGAAAAACATTTCCGACCTTCTTGGGCTTGTAGATATCTGTAAGACAAAGCGCTCCTGCGCAGAGATCGAAGTGGCAGCGTCCACAGCATTTGAGACCTGCCGAGAGAAAAAAAACATAAAAACCATAGCAAGAGCTCAAGAAATCTTACCTGACAAAGAATAGCAGTCGATTGCTTGAAGGCGCTGTCTGGAGCAAGGCAATACAGTCCAACCACACTTAATCCTCCTAAAAGCATTCTAGAGACCTGGCAGAGAAAATGTGGTAGCTGAATGAAGGAAGGAAAGTAAAATTGGTACCTGTCTAGCATGCTCCGCTACCCATTCAGCATCAATCGAGAGCGCCATGGATCCAGCTCCAGATCGCGACCGAGATTGATTGCCGGATGACGAGAGAAGCACTGCCGCATCGCCTCCATCTTCCTTGACGGGCGTCTGCACCAATCCCACCACAAAATCCCTCCCGCCGGAGCCCAGCCTGCCGATCAAGAGCCCTAGAGCTACTGCCCGGCCCGCCGCAACGATTGAATCCACGGCGCCGTCGAGCGCCTCGTCTCCCACCACAGTCCTCATCAGGGGGAGGATATTCGTTTAGGGCAAAGCATTTGCCCTTTTTGCCCTAGGATAACGAATCTTATTTGCCCGGGAAAGTAGTATGTTTAAAATGGTGCCCATCCATTGCACGATCGATTTTGCCCTGCCCTAGAGGAGGAGGAGCGATGGGCGTGGATCGGAATTCCAGCCGCAGTGCCGTGGCGCGGGGATCGCCATCGCCGAGAGCCGCCACGGCCGCAGCGGCAGCGGCTGCTGGGGGATTGGCGCCGCCCGTGGCGATGAGCGGCGGCCCTCCTCTCAATCTCATGTTTGATCCTCGGGTAGTGCGTGGTCCGACCTACAGTAAGATGAAGGTACGCGGATCTTCTCTCATCTCTCGAGATTTCTTCCTCAAGGTCATTGTTTCTTTAGACTGGATTCAAAGCTGAGCCTCCTCCCCCAGAGAGGAAGGCCGCCAAGAAGAAAAGAAAAGTTCCTGCTTACAGTACCACACCTCCTACGATCGATGGAAGAAAAAACATGGACATCCAGGTGAGTGTTAGATAGCGGTGGAACACAGCTCATTCGATTTTTCTTTTTTATTCTTCTAGAACATAAAACACAAGAACTTAAGAACTGGAAGCTATGAGCCAATCACGAACCTGGTGTGGTGATGCGCAGACAGATGTCTATCTGGAGGAGCTAGTTGACAGGATTCCAGAGTATGACATTGATACTCAAACTGATCCGTTCTTGGACAGACCAGCCACTCCGCTTTTTATTCCACAGAAGCCAGGTCCGGATATCGGGACACAGGTAATGCGTGAGCTTAGCTTTTATCCCTTTTAACAGTTTGTTTTCGAATGGCTTGTTCCATTTCCAGATCGAAGAAGGAGACCTCTTTAATTTCGATGAGGAGGTTGAGCCAATGCTTGAGGTGTTGGTAGGCAGGACCGTCGAGCAGGCATGGATGGAAGTAACGGAAGAACGGCAGCTTGCCGAGTTGCACAAGCACCAGGTTGGCGCTTTAATAACCACGTTGCCTTTTGCATTTTAAAGCTTTGAGCCGTGGGAGTTTCAGGATCATTTCGAGAAAATCCGTGCGGCAGAACTGGTTGCGACACAGAGAATGGAGTTCTCTGAATGGAGAAAGATTGAAGAAAAGAAGAGACGTGTTGAGCAAGAAAAGAAACGGCTTGAAGAAGAACGGAAACTGAAGGAGCTAGTAAGTTTCAAATCCATGTGACGACTAAAGCTTGATGCTTATGCGTGTGCTCTTGCAGATTGAAACTCAAAACTTTGCAAGGGAGTATTTGAAGAAGATGACAGACTCCGTGCTTTCGTACCTTGAATCTGAGGACTACTTCTATGACCCTGTTGAACGAGAGGTGAGTTTTTATTTTATTTCCTCTCGGGAGTGTAGCAATGCCCTGCAGGTTGAGAACTATTTTATGCCAATGCTGGCGGAAAACATGGAGAGGGAGTTGGAGAAGATTGTTTGCGCTCGAAATACATTGCACTGTGTGGTATGCAAATTGGGATGTTTAAACTGTAGATGACTTCGCTCACGCATCTATGCAGGTGGAGGCTGCCACGATTTCCCAAGAGTCGAGGGCATTGAATGTTGTTAGCGCCATGGTCAACACAATCATTATGTCCGTGGAGTCCTACATGACGGAAGTTGCTACAGCTGATTCCGCTGATTATGTGAGGGACGTGCTGGACATAGTCGAGCAGACTACAAGAGAGCTGACAGCAAGCTCGACGACATTCTTCTGCGACTTCCTGCGCTACTTCGAGTCGGTTGAGATGCAAGTGGTGTACGAAGTCCGGACCATGCTGAGAAGGGTGATTACGAGACACGAAGAAGAGGAACAGGTGGCGGTGGAAGTCGGGGCGATTTTCCGGAGGGTGGTAGAGCAGAACACCGAGCCCCCGCCAGCACCTCCTCCAGAGCCAGCTGCGGCACCGCCGCCACCACCGGCAGAGGGTGAAGAAGCTCCAGCAGAAGGTGGAGGCCAAACAGCAGCGGAATAGGATACGGGGGATTATGACAAGGTGGCCAGATTGTAAACACGCTTTCGTTTTTGGTGGAATGCTGGTTTTCTATCAGTTTTAATTCCTTTTTACAACTTGCTCCTCACATTCTTTCTAAAAAACACTAGTAGTAAATTGTTCTGTTTTGTTTTTATTCGGTTGTTAAGTTTAAAATACAGAGGCGAAAATATTTCTAGACTACAAGTCTTATATCACGAATTCTTTCTAGGCAATACATCGAAGCTCATATCAATCTCTAGAATTGTATGCGTCCGCTGGTTGTGCGATCCCTGTTGTAGGGCTCCACAACAGCTATAGCTCTAGAGAGGATTCTGCATCTTTTTACTCCATAGCTATTTTTGGAATCAAAGGTATTAAGTACGTAGTTTATTTGCAAAGTATTGAGGAAACTTTTGATAAACCCTATTTGCTTCTCCGATCATACAGGCATGTTGAAGACACTTCAGAACACCAACGCATGTGTCACGGTCAGGGTCATCCACGAGGAAAAACGAACGTAGAAGAACCGGAGGAACTCTGTCACCGTATAAGTAAGGACGTTTGAATAAACTCCTACAACAATGGGGAAAAGCCCGACCACAAATGCTTGAATTCACCACACCCTCAAACAAATATTTTGAATCGCTGCGTCCAATGAATGCCTCTATAACAGTTGCAGTCTTTGCGTCGGTGCGATCTCCAAATTCCATGAGCAAGGCGACAGCCTCGGAGACCTGTGCCTTGTCTTGAAGAAATCTCCGCATACATGGGACGACATCCAGGCTATCAACCGGGACATTCTTGAGCTTCGCTTCTTTGACAATCACCATTGCTCTGCTAAAACCGTTGACATTAAGCACTTCGTTGTAGCAACCTGGCGTTGCTCCAGCCTCACACTCCTCTGCCATTGCAAGAAACAGATCATATGCCTCTTTGGGTGATGAACTCCACTCAAGGATTGCTTTCTCGAACACCCTAACACTGCGTTTGTACCCAAGGGCCTTCATTCGCCCAAGTAGATCCCTCTTCACATAATCTTTTCTTCCGTGTGGTAATTTCGGTTGCAATCCAAGCAACACCAATTCAAACGTTTCACCATCGCAGTTCTCGTCGAGCAGATCCGAGGCTGTGACGATGCAATCTAATTCCACTAGCTTCCTTACCATCTGTTGGCGACAAAACCTTTTGCCTGTGACCTCGTCAAATCTAATGAGATCCTCAAGCGCCAGATGACCGTATTCCAACACCAGGAAAAAGACCATATCCAATCGTGCATGCTTGGCTCTCTTTGCTTCCATAGCTAGAATACTAGGGTAAATGGACTCTATACTTTTAAGGACTTTGAAATCCAAATTTGATAATAGAATAAGGAAATAATTCTGGCACAGGTGGGTGAAGTTGAATTAATGTATCTGCTGGAGATTTTGCTTGCGTGGGTTGATTGAAAGCAGTGGTGAAGCGCTTCCAGGGTGGTGGGTGCATGCCGCATTTATTACGAAGGACGCGGCAATAATTGTAAGCACGCCTCCTGTGCACATGCAACACATGGAGAGCGATTAAGGTGAGATTAGTGTCCCCGCAGTAGCGAGCAGCAAGCACCTTAGGACTTGGGCATGTGACATCACAGCGGATTCTTGACCTTTTAGAGCTCCTCCGCTTCTTTGGCCACCCTTTTTTATTCGCCTGTTGAGTGTTAGTGTTTCTTCTCCTCCGCCTTGTGCCAAGCGAGGCGTAAATAACAGATGCTGCGGTTCGTCTGTCCTGCTGCATCCATTTTGTTTCGTTTTCCTGCTTGGCTTTCCTTAAAGTTCCTCGTTGAAACTTGTGAGCGAGAGTAAGTTTGTTTATAGGTAGTGTGGGGCATGAGGTTTGAGCTTGCTCTTCTCACCGTTTGAATCCCAGAGGAGGAGAGAATTAGAGCGAGCAAGCTGGCAGGATGGGCTGGATAAATCATCCGCGGGGAAATGTTATTTAAGGGATGGTTTGACTTGGGAGAGCTTTCTGCGCAGCTCGCGCGCTTCTTCCTTGCTCTGACTCTGGGGGCGAGGAAAGAAGGGCTCGACAGCTACACGGAGGTTTTTTTTATACAGCGCCTGTACATGCTTGCTGGGATTGAAGGGGGGAGGGGCCTGATCTGAACAGCAGCAGCTAGGCATAGCTTGTCATTATAGGCTTCGTAGCTCCGGCCAGGGGCAACCGAAAGAATCCACACGGTTCTAGTTATATAACTTGTTCTTCTGACACTGGAGATCTCGTCCTTGTTTACGTGGTGCCGCGGCGCGTGTCGGTTTGGTTCCCTGTGGAGACACTGTATTTTTGCGACTGGATTTCTGGGACCCTCGACTTGTAGAGGTCTCATCGCTGCGATCGGGCGCCCAGCTCGGGCTGCTCGGGAGGGGAGAATTTTGCTTCATGCAGAGCTTTCTTGAGCTCTAGTATGGGTTGGAGGAGTGGCCGGACACTAGTGCAATGGGAATAGTCTGCGAGCCTTTGTTCTTTGGTGGCGATCTCACGAGGAGGAGCTGTAGGAGGAGGCAGGAAGTGGCTTGCCGGAGCTCGAAGGGTGATTGCGATCCAGGTGGTGGCACTGGCGACTCATGCTTGACGAGTGATCACGAAGCGGCGGCAGCGGCGGCGGCGGAGGATTGCAGCACGGAGCTTGAAACGGCTCCAATTCGCGGCTCGTGTAGTGTCAACGATTCGTCTGCTGGCTCGAGTGGAGGGAGCAGCTCCTCCTGGACATGGCAGTCGAATTCTCCTGGGAGAATTGTTGAGAATGTCCTAGAGCAAGTCCAGAGCAAGGCATCATCGCCATCATCCTCTCCGGCAGCAGCAGAAGCAGCAGTCCAAGGATTTTCAGAAGGGGAGCGCGCAGTAGAGAACTGGCACGATCTTCTACAAGCCACCGACTTGCGTGACGATGGAATCGAGACGCTCCCGTCGCTAGTTTCCGCTGCCTTTCCCTCGGATCAGGAGCAGCACAAGGCACGGTTTCCGAGCTGGGACAACCGGCCTTCAAAGCTCTCAAGCCATCATCAAGCAGACTACGGTTGTTTCATGCAGCAGGACGGTGCGGCATTTGGTAGCAGCAGTAATGTGTTCAGACCACCACCGCAGTTCGTCGACAGTCACAACCTCAGCTTGAGCAGCCAGGCGATGCTATTCGAAAGGCAGCACCAGCATCAGCAGGAATTCAACAGCTTTTCTTCGCATGTTTCGTATCCTCCCGGGGGGACTTTCAACTGTCACGACGGCGTCGCTGCGACTACTGGCAATTCAAGGAGCAACCTTGAGCTCCTCCTTGGATCGAGCGCTATAGATTTCAAGCAGCCACAGCAGGAAGAGCAGCAGATTACAAGTCAGTGTCAAGGAGCTTTTGGTGGCAGCTGGAGTGCGAATGGAAACTTGGGAATTAATGGTCAGGCTGCGAGGAGGAATCACACGGGCGATGGAGGAGCAGGACAGTCACAGGCGCAGCAGCTACAGTCCATTTTTTTGCCGGGTCAAGGCAGCTCCAGGAAACCTGGCATTAAAACCGTGGAGGAGATGTCAAGGAGATGCTCGCTCCAAGACAACAACAGGGTAAGCGTCTCAAATTTGGTTCTTGCAAGCGTGTGCGGTGATTTCATGGCTGACGGAAGAAGTGGCTGACTTCTCTCTTTTCTTTCTGTTGGTTTTGATCAGGATGCAAAGCGTCACAAAGGCTCCACCGCGCAAAGGACAAGGTTTGGCGCTTCTTCCAAGAGAGGTAACTCTCACAAGCGGGAACCCGCGCTCAACACTAATCTTAAGCCGCGAGCAAAGCAAGGTTGTGCTAATGATCCACAAAGCATTGCTGCCAGAGTAAGAAAAAAAAGGAAGAAAAAATTGAGTCAAACTTACACTGGTGTGATGTTTTTATTGCAGCAACGAAGAGAACGGATAAGTGACCGGCTTAAAATCCTGCAGGAGCTCATACCAAATGGATCCAAGGTAGACTAGGAGAGCATTGGAAACTCTTTTTCTCTTCTTTTGCATTGGCTGATTTGTGGAAGAGCAGGTCGATCTGGTAACCATGCTGGAGAAGGCCATCAACTACGTCAAGTTCTTGCAATTGCAAGTCAAAGTAAGCTTTAGCTGCATTTGTTGAAGGCCTTTCTTGCTAAATCTCAACTCTTTTTGCGCAAAGGTTCTTATGAACGATGAGTATTGGCCACCAAAGGGAGATGGAGAGGAAGGTGAGGAGAGAGCAGCAGTGTCGATTGGACTAACTACCTAAAGTAAAACCGAAAGAACTTCGAAAGACAATCATCTATCATTCTCATTGTCAATCATTCTTAATGTCAATGAAACATTGAAAGTTTGGTTTCTTTTTTATATTGTAAGTATGAAAACTTATTTTCTATAAACTAATTTTGCACTTCTTAAGATTATCCAGTGTCTCAGAAATACTTATTCCTGAGCAAAATTAGTTAAACAGTAATTTGAGACATAAATATTAAAATAAAACTAATTCAAGCCAAGAACATTTATATTTCAATTTTACTTTAAACTTGTGATTTTTAATTAGTATTATTCTAAGAATTTTATTAGGATGAGTTTGTTCATAAAACTTTACTTTGTATTTATTTTAAAATCTATAATTTCGTAATACATTTAATTTAATCAAGAAAGCCATGTTTTTTTTAATATAAATAATTTCTTCACTATGGTAATTGGGTATATTTATTTTTATTATGTAATGATAGCTAAAGCATTAAAATAATATATTTTGTAAATTAATTTTCCTCAAGGACCTTGCACTTTTTATATTATGTTTAAAATATTTTTTATGAAACTCTTTTAATAATATTTAAACTTAAAATGACATCATAATACATATTAAAGTGAGTTTAAAATAATATTGGAAGTTATAAATATTGTTTTTGCAACTTAGTCATAGTTAAATTCTTTTTGCTGGTATCTATTTCTAGTAAATTTAAAATATTTACTAAACTAACAATAATGTGTTAAGCACTTCTTAATTTATTCCTAAATATTTTTCAAATTCTTTTTTCCTAAGATAAATGAACTTAAGGTTCAATTACATTCTTTATAAATATAAATTTATAAGTTTTTAACATCCTCCCTTGATATATGAAAATTTATTTATGGAGCTCTTTAAATTTTAAACATTAATTGGGTATTTTAATTCAAAACATTAAAGGTAAATATCTTAATCTAGATTATATGATATAAATATTAAAAAGAATGTTGAAATATTTTTGGAAATAATAATAACTAATGAGTTTTATGATGAGTTATAAATAGTATAATCAGCTGGTTGGTGTGTGCATGGTTATGTAAGCAATTGTGTGACAATGTGATATCTAAATACGACAGGCGTAAATAGTATAAATCAATTAATCAAAGAATATTATGTTATTTATTTAATTAATTTATTCTATTCACTATTATAAATGAAATATTTTAATATTTTAATGCAAAAATTTAAAATAAGTAAATTTTAAAGTGAGTTTAAAAATCATAAAACCTAGAGATATAAGTTTTATCTTACACAAAGTTAAATCTAAAAAATATAAAACTTGCTTTTAGTTTATTTGTATAAGTGAATTATTTAACTTAAATAATATTAGAAAATAGTTCTCATTATACTTACAATATACATATTTTTTTGTTTTTAAAAAATATACAAATAAAACATTAATATTTTAAAAATAAATTAGTCTACAATATTATCTATGAATTTTATTTATAATATTTAATATAATAAATTTAAATTAACTAAAATATATAATTTTTAACTCATTCTTTGTTTGATTTGTCATACAAAAAAAATATTTTTGTGGGTTAAGGTTATCAAGGATAAGTATATATGATAAATAAAATGAAATAAAGATGATTAATAAGATACTTCTTTAGTATAGTGCTCTAGTGTGTTGCAATTATTAAAAATCAAGAATTAATTCTAAAGTTTTAATAAGTTAATATCTAAATTTATTTATAAACATCACTAAATATAAAATTTTTACCTAAAGAATATAAATATAATAACTTGATTTCATTTTGTTATGTAATATGATACTATCATTATTTTCATTCTTATTAATATAAACAAATTTACTACTTTGACAAGTTTTAGTTGAAAGGATAAAACTATAAAGACTATATAAACCCATGAATTTTTTATTAGTATTAGCTTCTAATAAATTAAATTGTATGATAAACCAAAAATTTATTAACTAAGTATTAATTACTTTTTCTCAAAAATCAGATTTTTCAAACTATATAAATTTTAACAATAAATCATATATGTAATAGTGTAGAAACAAAATTCATGGTCAAAAATATCATAAAATGAACATAATCAATTCTTCCTTTAGAATATCTTTACAGAAAAGTTGTAAAAGTAAAAATAAAATTTGGTAAACACGTGGCAGGTTTTGACTGGCCTAAGAAACAAAAGCGGAAAAAAAGCGGGGCCTCGGGTTCCTTGCTTTGTCAGCACCAGCTTTTCTAGCCTACCTTGTTGGTCACGGTTAGACTCTCTCACTCGCGTCGCGCATACAAAGCCCTTCTTCCTCCTCGTCAATCTCATCCATTCAACCCAATCCAAGAGCTAGCGACGTTTTTGTTTTGGGATGTGTGAGAAGAGCCTCCTCTTGTCCCTCGCCATCATTGATCTGGGCTCTCGTCAACGAGGATACAAGTACCAGCAGAGATCCCAAGGAGGAAATCCAGGTAGAGTATCATCGGCAATTCTCTCCAATTCGCCATCAATCGAGCTCTTCGAAGTAGAAGAAATCTTCTACCTCGCGAAATCCATCAAGGCAATGTCCAGCAGCAGCAGCAGCAGCCACCAAAATGTGGAAGAGGGAGGAGTGATCAATCGCAATCGCGAGAAGGACGATGAGAGAGTAGCTCTGGTTGTGCGGGTGGAGGAAGAGGAGGTGGAAGAGCAGGATTCCACAAACAGGGGAACAACAGGGGCATCGATCCAGCAATTGGCGGCGCAAGCCATCGTGGGCGCTGCCCAATCGCACGAAATTCGCGACTCCACACTGGAATCCACGGCGCCTGCTACCCAATCTCTGGAATCTCAGGATGGAGCTGCCACGCCATCGCGCAGCCAGGAAGGAGGATTAGAATTGCGAGAATTGGAAGAGCTCCAGGCCACTCCGAAAGGGGAAGAACACAGGATCCCAGAGCCAACAGAGTGCCCGCCAGCGCCTCGCAAGCTTCCCAGATCCTCCTCATTTCCTTCCTCTTCCTCGTTGCTGCTCTCCACGATTTCGTCTTCGTCCTCGAGGAAACGATCCGCCCAGCAAGCATTCTTCGTCCCTCCCGACTCGGAAGTGTTTGCTCCCCGGCCACGCCAGGAGCAAAACTCCAAGAAAGAAGAGGACGAACACAAGGAAGAAAAGGAAGAAGAGGATGATGAGAAAAACACCAAAGAAGAGGAACACCACTGACAAATTGAGAAGAATTTTTTTTATTTTTTACCCTATTGATTTTTTCACTGCTGACCACCATCTGTAATTTTATTGCAAGAACACCCAATAACACCATTCATTCCATTCCTTAAAGCTCAAAAGCTCGTTTCGTTCGTACCTCTCGACTTGACGAAAAATCTCGGCCCAGAATTTTTATCCAACTGCCGCTGCTGTGGCCGGTGGCGATCCCACTTGTTTGCTCGCGATCTCTAAGGCCTGCTCCACCGAAGAGACGCTTTGCAGCCTGGCCTTGTCAATACTCGGCTGTGCTCTGGCCAGCTTCGGGAGTAGTGCGAATTCCTGCGGCAAAGATTGGAGAAAGAACGGCTCAGTCGATTTGCACGTAGGAAAGATAGACGAAGGAAAGGAACAAAACATCTACCTCGGGCGAGCCGCTTTCCAGAAACACGCCTTTGAGCCGGCCTGTGCATGTAATTCCCGAGTAAAAAAACTATGCCTCGACGAGGACGACGAAAAGCGAATCGAAAATCTTACCGTCGTCGATCCAAAACGCGCCATACTTGTTGTTGAAGTCTCCGAACTCCACAGATTCTCCCACTAAGTAAGTTGACAGACTTTTAAATTCGAAAAAGAAAAAAGAAAAAACAAATGGAAGCAACAAGATAGTACCATTGTCACCGTAGAACTGCCACCACAGCTTTCGAGAGCTCTTCGAGTTTTCAAACACCCGCGAATAGAAGAACGGCAAATAATCGTATCTGGAAGCAGGAAAATGGATTGTCAATCTTTCGGCATTGATGAAGTTACTACGGTCGCGGCTTACGGATCTGTTAGAGTTTCGAGCAGTGCATTTGCACAGTGCAGTGCTGATTTTCTTGCATGGTCAACGTGTTCCACACGTGTAGTCCTGCCATACATCTGTTTAAGCACAGGAGCGTTCAGCAAAGAAGTCTCTTAAATGAAAGACCTCACCTTCAAGGGGAATGCTGCGACATCGCCAATTGCGGAGATCCCCGGAACGCTCGTTCGGAACTGACCATCGACCTTACAAGACAAACGGACTATAAGGAAACGATGACTAAATGGCAGAGCTTTCCTACCTGAATGCCTCCTTCCGCAGTCGCGAGACCGGCGTCCACGAAAGGTCCAATAGCAGGTTTAGCACCAATGCCGACCACCACCTATGCAAACGTTTTGTTTAAAATCCTTCACATAACGGAAAAACGGAGTCACGTACTACGTCGGCTTCTAGCGTGGTCCCGTCTGATAGCTCCACTTTCTCCACCCGACCACTGCTTCCAGAAACAATTTTACTGACAACAGGACCCTTTTAAAGCATGCAATTAGTTTCTCCCTCTCCAAAGTGCGGAAAGAAGCTACCTTGACGAATTTAACGCCACGGTCCTCGTAAAACTTCTCGTAGTGCTTCGCGATTGATGGTGTGAATAATCTAAACATTACATGGGGTTCGGGGAAGACAACCTGTACAAAATAATCATCAAGAAAATTAAAAACACGCATTACCATGCCAAATTACCGTAGTATCAATATTCCACGAGGATGTTGCAGCAGAAACTTCCAATCCTATGTATCCACCTCCAATTATAACTGCTTTTTTTGCTCCTTTCTGGAAGGAATAGATCATTCAAGTACTCACTGTGTTTATATCAATCACTCACCAAGGAAGCTACGAGACTATCTGCATCAGCGACTTCTCGAATATAGTGGACACCTGGAAGGTTTCCTCCAATTTTCTCAGGCAACCTGCAATGCTTGTCGAGGAGAAAATGATAAAGATTGTCTACTTCAAACATACCTGGCGGCAGTGCAACCTGTAGCAATTATCAGGTTTCCATACTTGATTGTGTCGCCGGAGGAAGTTTCCAATGTTGAAGCAGCAATATCAAGCCCAGAAACGGTAGTCCCTTGCAACAACTTGATGCCAAAACATGCAAAAGAAAACAAAAAAAAAAAAAAAACAAGCAAAATCAGTCATACAGTAAGGATGTAGCTAGAACAAGTACCTCGATTCCTTTCTCTTTGTACCATTCCGGTGTTTGCCTCTCCCATCCCGATCCAACACATGTATGAAAACCCTGAGAAACAGTAATCAATCAAAGATGGCAAAAGGCGAGCAAAAAAACTTACAGGTAGCCTGGCAGGTTTCTCATCTAAAGGAAAGAGATACGCCTTCGTCAATGCGGGACGCTCGTAAGGAGGAACAGTCTGCCAAAAACAAGATCACTACATGGGAAAGGCTATACAAAAGCTTACCAAATCAAAGTCTGACCTCTTTAGCTACAATGCACAGCTTCCCATCGGCCAGTCCCTTCTCCGCGAACGCGTGAGCCAGGTAGCCAGCAGAGTTGCCACCGCCGACGATCACATACCTTCAGGGAACGGATCGATCACAACAAACAAATTCAAGAGAGAAATTTTCACCAGAGCCTTACTCGCGATTCTCGTTGAGATGCGCTTTAGCCGCGACAGCGTAGCCGGATCGCCGCGATGCGAATCGATGCCGAGGAGCCGGGAGGACGATCGCGGAATGCGAGAACCTAGCGCCCGCGCCAAAGAGACGAGACGACGCCATGGAACAAGAAGAAAAACCCTGGGCCTCCATTTGAAAAAAAAAATTAAAAAAAAATCGCCATTCAGGCCATTTACTTATAGCGAAAGGAGGCACCACTTGACGCCATGTAAGGGGCAACATGGCCATTGTCTTCTCGAGCCAGCACAGAGTTCGTTTATTTCCAAGAAACCTCGAAAGAATTTTCGAAAACTCAGATGGAGTGGTTGTAAGAGTTTTCTATTGATCGCGCCGGACAGGGGTGACCTGCTGCTTACGAAACAGACGCTATATCCACTGCGTGGATGCGCTCGAGAAAACTTTGATCTCTTAGCACTCTGTCGAAAACTGTTCTCAAGCTTCAAAATTGCAGAGAAACAAGGCAGTGCCCAAAATACACACGTCGTCCTGTCTGATAGATCCACGCGGCCAGAAACAATTCAACTGACAACAGGACCAACAATTTTCTTCTTGGGGCTACCTTAACGAGTTTAACGCCCCGGTCCTTGTAAAATTTCTGGTAGTGCTTCAAAATAATCTAAATATTATATGGTTCAGGGAAGACAACCTGTACAAAATAATCATCAAAAAAATAAAAATAACACACATTAGCATGCCAAATTACCGTAGTATCAATATTCCACGAGGATGACATCCAATCCTATTTATTCACCTCCAATTAGAACTGTTTATTTGCTCCTTTCTGGTAGGGATAGATAATTCAAATATCTGTGTTCATATCAATCACTCACCAAGGAAGCTATCAAACTATCTGCATCAGCCAGGTCTAAAATAAAGTGAACACCTGGAAGGTTGCCTGAATTGAGGAGGAAAATTATGTAGACCGTCTACTTCATACATACCGGGCTGCAGTGCAACCTGTAGCGATTATACTTTGATTGTGTTGCCTGAGGAAGTTTTTAATGTCAAAGCAATAATATCAAGCCCGAAACAGTAGTTTCTTGCAACTTGATGCCAAAAAATGTAAAAGAAAAACAGAAACAAACAAGCAAAATGAGTCATACAGTAAGGTTGTTGCCATAATAAGTACCTCAATTACTTTCTCTTTGTACCATTCGGATGTTTGTCTCCCAACATATGAAAAATATGGCAATCAATCTGAAATACACTTAATATCTAGGGGTTTTGGGTTATAGTTATATAGGTGTGACTGTATGGCTAATGGCCATTTTCTCTATGGAATACATGGAAATACATAAGGTTCTTTGAGAATTGATATCATTGGAATTCCTATAAAGCTTTTTTGGTATTTATAACACCTTTCAAAAAAATAATCCTGGGGATTAGGGCTAAGAGATTTTGGGTTTATGGGTGTTAATTTTTTGATTTGGTTAAAGAGTAGTGAAGTAAGAGATTATTGATGTGTACTTTAAATTTTCTATAATTGCATTAGATAATAAAAGATATATAATATATTAAAAAAACTTATTTCAATATTGGACAGAGGATCAATTTGCTCTATCAAAATATTCATAAGCAATCATGAATATAGTAAAGCCATGCATTTAGGGAATAATGAAGTTTCTTCTACTTGGATTTGAATTATATTAAAATTTAGTGGAAAAGTCTAGTCTCAAAACTAAAAGTATAATTAAAGAAATTTATCAAGAAATTGGTGTGAATGTATCCTATATAAAAATATGGGGAAGAAAAAAAAAGTACTCAAGTGATTCACAAGAATCATACTCAATAATACACTAAGCATTTAACTTACTGTTAAATGCTCATCACGGACAATTCTAGCAATTACATTTTATTGCAAAAGAAAGATGATAATGTTGTTATTTATTGTATATGGAACATCTCTAAAGGGCTTTTAGTATTACAAATTTTTGGCTGATTTAGATGAAACATATTTAGATTTTTTATTAATTGCTATTAAAGTTGATGTTAAAAGAGCATTTCCTTATGATTATTGCAAATTAAATATGTTATAGAACCTAAAAAGTGTATCAAAGGCAATTACATTTTTGTTAGACAAATAGAAAGGCATAATTGTTGTGAATGTGATTACGGGTATTGAAAGTTATATATTGGCTAGTCTTTTCGGATATTCTTTTATTACTGCCATGATAGCAGAAGGTCAGTATTGCTGAACCCTTCTTATTCTTCACCTAAACTAGTTGAGAAATTAGTCATCATGTATGTACTTATGCCGGATAAATATAAGGTAGGAACTCTTATATGTTTGTTGCTGAGCATACTTGGTTTGGTATGAGAAACTCATATGTTGATTTACTCTTGCTAGTATTAGAAACCCCCACAATATTGAGTTTAGTCCCTTAATATTTGTTAAATGATAACTTGCCGTGTTTACTAAACACCTTTGCTATCATGCCGTTTGTGTTGGTTCTATCTGTCCTAATTACTATTTATGGAAAGTGTCTAAATTTATTAATTTGGCATATCTACAAAATGTAAAGATTGTTCTAAAAACAATGGTGTTGATCTTGTGTCCAAATTCACAATTTAGTGTCATTTTATATTTAGTAAGTTTATCCCAAATATTAATTTTTGGTACCAAGGGTGACTAAGGGTGAAAGCCCAAAGCATGTGTTCCTCAAGAAGGGGGAAGGGCTATTGGGGGTTCCAAATGTATAGTAGGGATAATGGGTAAGTCAAATATAATTGACCAACCTAAGGTATAGTATAACTCCTGCTTGCATGCTTATCCTTATTTTGAGTTTAGCTTGGGTCTAAGCCCAAGTTCCATATTATGATAACTGGTGGAGTACCTATATCCTTATGTTAGGTCACCAGTATGCTAAAATAGTGCTAAACTCTATTTAGCTTTATTTTGCATGTTAGTCTTGGCATTGGGATGTTGGAAACTTTAAGACTATTCTAAGTCGCTCTATACTCTTGTCCTTTTGCTTTTTGGGCTATATATTTAAGAGTTGTTCCGTGCTCCAGTTCTTATATTCCTAGGCTTTATGCTCGGGAGTTTGGCTCTATTCCTTCATTTAGTGGCCCAAGGCCTTTACTCCATTGTCATTGGACACGTGGCATATGTCATATGAAGGGTTAGGTTCTGCTTCATAGTTATTTTATGGTAAATCAAAAGGGTGAAAACCACATGCACTACAATAATTAAAGATGTTGAAAAAATCTTCAATAATATTGAGTAATAACTATTGCAAAAACTTCTAAATAAATTTAGAGTTTGGAGCTAAGATAAGGGTGTAAGCTATAAATTTTCTTTTTCAAATTTGCCAACTTAATTTATCTATTCAACCACCTTTACCTTAACCTCAATCAAATTCTTTTGCCAATGTTATGTCTATTGTACTAACTCTCACTTGGTCCTATTTAGATTCAATTATTCACTATATGAGTAACATGTGTTAGCCATCCATCACAAATTCCTAAATTCTCTCTTAATTCCTTCTCTGAGTTATATTAGACTTAAAATTTGACTACACTCCTTGCAAACACAAGTAGCTAAACACACCAAGCCCTTATATTCTTAACATCCCTTGTATAATAAAATGCATTGTATTGCATTTTATCCCCCCCCCCTTCCCTTGGTTTGTACTTAGGAATTTTTTGAGGGATAAATTCCACTTCAGTTTGCTCAACCTTGTTTAATTCTACCTCAATGTCTACTAAAGGGTGTCTTTTTTATTGTTAGCATTAACAATCTTTTGTCTTTTCTTCTATTTCTCATCACACTTTAGTTTACATATGAGTGTC
This sequence comes from Selaginella moellendorffii, assembly GCF_000143415.4. NCBI lineage: Eukaryota > Viridiplantae > Streptophyta > Lycopodiopsida > Selaginellales > Selaginellaceae > Selaginella > Selaginella moellendorffii. Next base: position 2,047,488 of record NW_003314272.1, read on the forward strand.
TTTAGCAGAGCATTGATCTATGCCAATTACCCTTCTAAAGTGTTCAATAAAGCCCTAAGTGACTAAACCTTGCCATTAAACTCACACTTGGATATCTTTTTAGGGATTCCTCATCCACAACTTCTAGTTCAACTGAAAGCTCCATTTCCAAAAGAGTTTTTATATCTGCTTTGGTTTGCTTATGTCCTACCTTAGTCATCTCCTAGTGATCTACTTTTATCCTTTGTTAAAACTGAGAAAAAGGCTTTAATATTAAATTGTAAGCCATAAATTTTTCTTTCTCTAATTTGCTAGCTTATCTCCTCTATTTGACCACCTTCACCTTGATTTTAGTTAAGTTCGTTTGTTGCCAATGTTTATGCATATTGTACCAGCTTTTACTTGATCCTACTTTGATTTAGCTACTCACTACACAAAGTACAAGATGTTAGCAATCCATCTATAAATTCCTAAATTCTCTTTCAATCCCCCTCTTTAGGTTTAACTAAATTTAAAGTTTGGCTACACTCCCCGCAAGTATAAGTAGCCAAGCACATCAAGTCTCTAGGTTCTTAATATCCCTTGGTATAACAAAACTTGATTATGAGACCTTTTAAATCCCAAGCCTTAAATGCATTTCTTATTTCGGGATTTTGGGGGGAAATACCATGGCCTAATTACTTAGTATAAGTACCTTTACTCCCCAAAGGTAAGGCTTAAACCCCTAAGAAAGAGTGAGGACTAATGAGTTATATAATACTTAAATGGGGCACCATTCCACTTAAGTCAGGAGCATTATAGTTGGTTTCTCTTTTGGGAGTGGGAGTTACTTTTAAACACTTCCTTGAGGGGCCTCTCTAACATTTCTAGAGTCCATGCTCATTCTCACTTAATACCACTAACCCCTAGTCCTAACCTTAATTTAGTTTGAAAACATTATTGATTATTTGGGTCACCACACTCTAATCGTATGCCTTCCAGCTTAAGTTGTGCCATTCTCATTTTCATTGGGATTCCTTTGGCAAAGGATTCTTATGAACCCACTAACTTGACCTCAAGGCATCATACCTTGGCACATTTGGTGTCTCCACACCATTGGCTCTACAAACCTACCCTTACAACTCTTCTCATTTGTGTCTAAATCTTTGCCCAGACCAAAACAATTGTTTCTTATGCCAACTATCAGTTAGCCCTATATACACAACTTTGCGCCAAAGTTGTTTTCTTCTAGGAACATCTTTCCCACAACATTAGTATAGCACATTCTACCATCAATGAGATATTTATTGTTTTCATATTTGGATCTTATGATCCTCTCCATCCTTCGTAGGGTATAACACACCTCAATCCAAATGCTTCTACCAATCCTTTTGGACCATTCCTTGACTCCACTCGAGTCATCTAGCTTTTTGGACTTTTGCTCATTCGACGACCCTTAAAATACTAGCCTCCCAGCTATTTTTTAGGTGTCAGTTCACTTGAATACATTTTTTTGTATTTATGTCCTACTTACAAGGACCATCTTTACAAGTGTTACTATTTTCCGTTCCTTGTAGGCTACCTTTGCCTCTTAGGATTATCCGTCCATATGATGAGAATACTAACTTATCCTCTAAATACACCCCAACTCCTTGGGTTTGTTCCAACATTTATAAAAGGTAACCTTGGCTACCATTTCAAGGACTCATATCCTTATCCATATTTAACTTCTCACAATTATTAATTTTGGTATCAAATTCATGAGTACCAACCTCAATTGTATGAGGATAATTTTGTGACTCTTTTATTATTTTGGAGTGTCTATCTTTTCTGTTTATCACAATTATATTAACCAGTTTGCTAAGTCAAATGCTCATCTGGATTACATCCTCAACTCTCTAAAGAAAATTTTATACTGTTCCCAAGATCCCAAAGTCGGTCCCTTATTGACCATTTTCTATCCACCACTTTACCTACAAGTTCATACATGAACTGTAGTGGAGAGTTATGTCCTCCCAACCTACTACTTCTCAAGGATAGGCCCACTCCTAAGACCTTCCAATGCTAACCACAAGTGGTGATATACTTGAGCACCAATAACAATCAGACTAAGGAATAGCTCCAATTTGTAAGCAACTAAATTTTCTATTTTACTTTAGTCACTTAACTACACCTTCAACCACCTGGAGGAGTTTCACTCACAACCTCTATAAGTCTTATTCCGGACTTAGGGCTTGCTAGCCCTAGGAATGGCATCCATGCCATTCAACCTTTGCACTTGGTCCAAGTGCTCCACATATTTAATTCTATAACCGACACTTAAAGGTACCATTAACATATTAGCTTATTACGTTAAGGCTATGGCCATTCACCTTTGTTATACTGGTGAACCAACACCATTTGCAACACAATCCCATCTCTCAAAAACTAGGCCATCCATTCATGAGTGATCATCCTAGATCCACCCCTTAGCATCCTTAAGATGCTTGCAAATAGCCTTCCTCAATATCCCTTTTTCAATCCCACTAAATCCCTTTCTGTCCATGGCCGTGTTCACCAACACTGCCATTGGGTCAAGGCCCACTGGCTTGACCACTAAGTCCCACTGTCCTTTGGGACTTTCTCACCATGTGACCATATCTTTAGTCATTATACTAGAGGACTACTTCTCTTCCATTCCATAGTCTGGGATTTTGGGACAACATTTCAAAACACCATGGCTCTATACAAGCTTCATGGGTACTCTCCTCACACCTTTAAGTGCTCTAGCCATGGGGCTAGAGCAAAATTCCATTGAGCCATGCTAGGTATCCAAATAGGTAGTGCCACCCATACTTGGACTGGGAGTATCGATCATTCAATCTCCTGGGGGAACTAGAGTTAGCTCTTGAACACTTCACCAAGCTACCTTGTTTGTTTATCTGTATTCACTCTAGCTTTGGACTCCTCAATGGATATATCATCACCCAGCACATGGACATAACCTTCCTATGTCACATTAGCCTTTCCTAGTCACCCCCACTAGGTTTAACTCCCACACTCTTTCTATTATACTTTTGGAATCCCCTATAGCAGCCCCCCCTTCCAGGGGGACAATCACTTTGGGCTTTCACCCAATAGCTTGTATTAGTATTCGGACTCAGACTTAGACATGGTCTTAGTCTCGATCTCAGTCTCAGTTCCATCTTGAACTCCATTTTAGGTCCATCTCAGACTTTATCTTGGACTCCATCTTAAGTCCATCTCGGACTCTTCCATGTGTCATGTGTTGGTCCTCTTGTGTCCCTTTTCTAAAGACTCACTTACTATTTGCTTTGTGCTTGTTCCTCGAGCATTTTGTTAGGTGTTCCACTCCCACTCTCGACTGTTCAAGTTGGAGCTTTTAGTCCAAATGTGTTACTCTCATTTGGCTTCCATTTCAACCACTACCACATGGCACCCTTTTAGCTCCACTTTTCGGGCTCTTGGATTTGTGTCTTATATTATGGCACTAGATGCCTCATTTCCACCACCACTCGCAGCTTCTCTTGTGCTATAGATAAGTTCTACATTTCCCTGCTCTTTAGAACCATTTGGTTGAACACTTGGTTCAGGATCAACCATTGCTTGGATCTGAACACCACTGCTCCCACCATAGTCTTCCTCCAAAGCAGCACCTTGAACTTGTGAGGTGTCCCTAGTGAATCTAGCACAATGATCTAGTTGTTTTCCTAGAGAATGGGTCTATTGAGTTTGACCATCACACTTCTTCTATTGTGGCATGATTTATATATTCGCATAAAAATGACAAATAAACTTGAGTAAATATTAAAAAAAAGTTTTGAAGAAAAATAGGATCAATTTCCTTGGCACTGGGAAGATTGATTGTTGCTAAACCAATCTTCCAGCACTAAGGGAACAAAAGAAAAAAGAAAAGAAGTAGCTCCCTTAGTGCTAGGAAGATCAGTTTGCTGCCAAACCAATCTCCCAATGCCAAGGGAACAAAGAAAAAATGAAAAGAAGTAACTCCCTTGGCATTGGGAAGATTGATTTGATGGTGAATCAATCTTCTAGTGCCAAGAAAACTAAGATAAAAAGAAAAGGAATAGCTCCCTTAGCGCTGAGAAGATCGGTTCAACGGCAAACCAATCTTCTAGCGTTGAAGGGACAAAAATAAAGAAGAAAAGAAGCAGTTCCCTTAGCACTGGGAAGATCAATTCATTTCTTACAACACCAAGGTAACGACAAAAGAAAAAACCCCAGAATCTGATGTGCTAAGAAGATCGATTCATTGCCAAATCGATCATTCCAATGTGAAGTAGCCGTGAAACATAAGTTGCTCACGAGCTAGGAGCAAAAGATGGGGAGATGGAAAAGTAGCAAGGAGAGGCATATCTTGATTGAGGAGTGTCTTTCTAGTGTCTTGAAAAGCATCTAGCATTTTGATTGAGAAACATCTTGAAGCACATTACAAGATTTAAGCTTTTTTCTCTCACCATTCCTTGCTCAAACCCTAGCAGTAAAACCTTAAAAATTAATGGTTATGATCAATAGTCACAATCAATAGTCATGATTTTCATTCTCTTTAATGGCAATTGCTTTCTAGATTCTAGTGATATGTCAATTTTTTAACAGTACTTTAATTTTGCAAATGGTAGGATTTATTTATTGGATAAATCCACTATGAATATAGATTTCACATGTTCTTTCCAAGGAGACAATTATTCAATGCTTTAGATATTAATATATGTGTAATTGATTGTGAGAGGAATAATACTGTTGAAATGAATGGGGTTATGAGTGAGAGGCACCGATTAATCACGAGAATTGTAGCATTAATTGCTTATTCTCCCTCTCATCTTCATGCTCTCTTCCTTGCAAAAGAGTTTCATTGTTTTGTGATAAGTGAAAGAGAGTCAAGTTTGAAAAGATTGGTTTGTGCACAATTTTTTCAAAGTGCTCAAGCAAGAAAAAGATATGAAAGAATTCTACTTGAAGTTCAATCAAGAGCTTCCAATTGTTTTCTCTAAGAGTGTTATAAAAGAGAATTTCCTTTGCAAAAGATTCAAGCTGAAGCTAAGATCAATTATTTTGGAGAATGTATGTCGGGATAAGGGTAATCAAATAGAAAAATCCATTCTTCTCAAAAAAACCACACACGAACCATCTTTCCAAGCTTGACTCTCTCTCACTTATCACAAAAGAATGAAACTCTTTTGAAGGGAAAAAAGCATAGAGATGAGAGGGAGAACAAGCAATTAATGCTAGAACTGTCGTGATTAATTGGTGCCTCTCACTCATAACCCCATTCATTTCAACAGTATTATTCCTCTCACAATCAATTATACAATTAATATGGGTGGTTCTCAAAGATTCTTATATATCTCTAGATTCTAAACGGTTGTATATTTTGTTAAAATAATTAACTTGTCCTTTGCAAAGACACAACTAATTAAAGCTCATAATACAAAAGAATATCTTTGTTCTTTCTTGTCAAATTTTTTCCAAGTGCTCGAGCAAGGAGAAGATATGAGAGAATTCTACTTGAAGTTCGATCAAGAGCCTCCAATTGTTTTCTTTAAGAGTGTTATAGGAGAGAACTTCCTTTACAAAAGATTCAAGCTAGAGTCGAGATTAATTAGTTTGGAAAATGTATGTTAGGATAAGGGTAATTAGATAGAAAAATCGATTCTTTTCGATAGTGGTGTGGGAGAGAATGAGATTCAGTGGGATCTTGATAGATGTACAAATCAGGAGATTCTAGTTACAGGATCTTCGAAGCAAGTAGAGGAGAGCGCATTAGTTTCATAGCCAACTGTGCAAGGAATGAAGGATGAAATTGTTATTCTCTCTCGTGATGAAAGTGAAAAAGATGAGCTTCTCGATATAGTTTCCTAGACAAATAGGTGCGTTCCTTTTGGATTAGTTTTTGAAGTAGTGGATAAGGTATTTCGGCAATCTCAATCATTATGGTTGGAATTGAAGGAGTTCCAGTACATGAGAGGTGAGGAGCTTCTGTCTTTTTATAATGGGAATATATTCTTTGAATTTCCACTAGCCAATTTGTCAAGTAGGAAGAGGGGCATGGAGACGTGTCTTGATCTACATAATTGGTGCAAAGTAAAGACGACCCACTTTGTTAGGGCATGGCCATTGAAAGAGTGAAAGAGAGAGAGGGAATATTTTAGTCCTCAGAATATTCCCCATCTTCCTTGTATAAACCCTTGCCCCACAAGGGCAAAAGAGGGGGGGGGGGGGGGGGGTGGGGGCATTTGTGGAGAGCATTGAAGCATTTTTCGTGTTTGAGTGAGCATTGGGGGAGGTGCCCCTCCTTCCCCTTAATAAATGGTGAAGCATGCAGCATTTTCTATGACATACAACACTTTTTGAGGTGTCATTTCTCTCTTTTCCTTTTGGTCGTAGACTTTGGGAAGGAATTTCTTGTTTGTCTTGCGGTGGTTTTTTTTTATCTTGGGCATGTTGGATAAGTTGGGAGCTCCTTTTTTCTAGCAAAGTATGGCACTCATCAAACCATGCAATATTTAAGGAGATATAACGTTTCTTGGCTCAGTTTGATAAATATTTTGGGGTTTTTACTTTCTCGCCTAGATCCTTGGCTCAATTTCTCAAAGTAGTGCATTTGGGCTTGTAGATTTGGCATAGATCTACAAGTAGTGGTGATTCTTGGCGCTAGATTTAGACAAATTGACGGCATGTAAAAGGATTTAGTTTTCCAACTAGATTGGGTCATCTATGTAGTAGGAATTCGTACTTCTCCGGGTTTTGTTTTAGATGCCATTTGTTTCTAAGGTGCTCTTGGTCCTAGGCTTTCCAAAAACACTAACGGCACCTTAATACCAATCTACATCAGTGACATGCACATATTTTTCCACAATATTGGTGTTCTGGGCTACTTCTTCTTGGATTTTGAGGAATATTAAGGTAGCTTCTTCACACATTCTTGCGATAAAGGGTAGACGGAGCTAAGATTTTTCCAATGAGCCCACCAACAATCAAAATGGGGAAGGATCGAGACTAGAGGACTCATTTTTTTCTTTCGGGCTAAACTTTGTTGGGAGTTCCTTGGGAATGAAGCAATCTTCAGAGAGCAATAGTAGGCATAGGAACAGAAACGGGAGCAAAAGTAGGGACAGGAGTTGGCGCAGGAGTAGGAGCAGGTGCAGGGGTAGGAGTTGGTGCTGGAGTAGGCACAGGAGTAGGAGCGAGAGTAGGGGGTTACTAGTTACAGGTTACAAGTTCTTAGTTACTGGTTCTTAGTTACTAGTTACCAGTTACCGGTTACTACAAGAGGTCAACAGTTACTCTGCAGGTAAATAGTTATATGTTCTTGAGGCCTAAATCTCTTTCCATTTTCAATCTTATTTCTCTTCGTCATAGACATTTTGGGCAACTTTGAGCAACTTGAGCACAAGTCTACAGTCTTCTTGTTCTTATCAACCCAATTGCCTTGACTGGGCATTTGCAGTGTTCAGGGTATTTGATGCCGGTACAAACTAGACATGCGACAAATTGGCACCTTTTTACCATACCTCAAGGCCCTAAGGTACAAAGTAAACTTTTTAATATCCAAAGGCAGCTTAGGTATGACATAGCACCTTCTTGGGCCGAGTCCTCTTCATCCTCGGCAAATTCTAGTGACTTAGATCTACGAGTTATGGCGCAGCCACCTTTAGCTCGACCTCAGCTCCATGTTTTGTAGAAGGGGAGTGATCTCCTGACCTTCTCAGGTGTTGGAACATTCTCCCCAACATCACATATTAGTTGCTTTGATTACTATTGCACCACAAACTTGATCATCGATAATGATCGTATGTGCCGCGACTTCTTGCAGTCTCTCGAAGGCAAAAAAGCAACTTGGGTAGATTCCCTCCTCCCAGAGGACTACACAGACTTTCAGACACTACTTGCTTTTTTTAGAGAATGTTTCATTGAAGAAAACCCACAAATTGGCTACTTGTTGACCTCTTTTCGTTCTGGCGGGCGCGGACCATACTTGAGCTCATGAGTTGAAGAGTTGAGCTCACGAGTTGAGCTCAATTTTCAATTGTAATTTAGTACAAACATTATAAATTTTAAAATTTTAAGGTTATGGTGAACCTAATAATTTAATAACTCTCTATATATTATATAGATAAAAATGTTCTAAAGAACACTTTTTGTTCTAATAATTTAAATATTTACTACATGCAATGATAGGGATATTTGTTAGAACATAAAATAAATTTTTTGCAAAAAAAGTATTCTTGTCACTTCTTTAAATTTGTACTCTATGCTTTCTAGCTAGTAAATGTTAGGTTTGTCAGAATTAAAAAATTATTAAATTTGAAATAAGATTCTATGTGAAGCCATATAACCGTTTGAAAGGAAAAAAAATAACCGTTGATGTAAGCTTATTGCATATAAAAGAAAGACTTGGTTCTTTGTAGAATACATTCTTGAGGGGTTTGTCATAGCATACTGTCTAGAATTTATAGATCTTCATTCACACTCTCATTCGAAAAAAGGGAAATACACCCACAAATGTCTATGGGTTCTAGTGTTGGTAATTTTAACTCTCACAATCTTTCTTCCCAGGGCTCAAGGGCTAGGAGATGCAATAACTATCCTATTGCATAGCATAACCAAATCACACAAGAGAATGAAAGAGAGGATAGTGAAGATAGTGATCATGAGTTGGAGATAAATGCAATGACAGAGGGTGCAACAAATTGGGTGAAAAAGAATACCCTTTTACTTGTTTTAGAAAAGTGCAATTCTGCCACTTTCAAGAAGTGCTCTATATGTTTTCTAGCGTTTGGTGGAAACAATGGCAATGATCAATATGATGGTATATATGCTCTTGCGACACATTGCAACATCACGCACCCGAAAGACTACCATGAAATCTTTTTTGAGATGGTAAAGACAGAAATGGAGACACACGAGTACTATGGGTAGTATTGCGAGAAGAACACTCGGAAGCATATAAAATGAAAAGTGAAATGAAAAAGCACATTTGTATTAATTATATAAAGTATAATAAGTTTTATTATTGATAGAGAATAAACATCGATAGTGTTGGAGAAATCTAATTAGCTCCAAAAGTTTTCTACAACTCAGCAATAGTAAAGCTTGCTTGGTGTATATGAATATCCACTTTAGGATCCTGGTGCAAGATGTTGATGAAGATGTAGTACATATGCTTGCAAGGAGCATATGCCTTCCCATGTTCCTCGCGCTTCGTAAAGTCTGGACATGTGCAAGAAGGAAAGTCGTGAATGGCAATTGTGTACTCTCCACCTTCTGTTTTGACTGTGTACTCCTTTGCAAGCATAGTGATGTACTTCGTGGAGAGAATCTCACACTCAAGTGTTTGAGCCAAATTTATTTTACCTTGCTTCTGCTTGGAGACGGTACCAATAAATTTAACTGCCTTACCTTTTCGTGCTGGCCTCCTGTGCATCTCTGTAGGAATAGTCTTGCTCCTGTCACTCATGTCTCCAACTCTCCTCTCAAGATTAAAACCAGATTTCTCAAGGTTTTCAATCTCATCCGAGGTGAGCATGACCCCATTAGCAACCGGCCATTCTTTAGGTACTACATCAGGTTTAGTCACTATAGTGTCTTCAAGCCGCTTCGTATGGTTGGCGTCGGTGTTGCAACAATATAACCAGCACCATCTTGAAAATCCTGCTTGCTTTCGTTCCCCATAGAAACATGGGGCTGGAACAAAAGCAGATTTTTCACCACGAATCCAGGCCCAACACTTGCCCCTCGGAAGCATCCCCACACACCTTACATTTGATTTTGCTGGCACACGTCGGATTGCCCATTGCTTCGGCTCCACGCTACGGTAAGCAATTTCAACCTGTTGCGATGCACTCTCTTCATCAGCCACTTGAGGTGGCTCGGTCCAAGAGCGGTGTCTTGGAGCAGAATGGTACTCGACATCAGGCCTGTGAGAGCTTTTTGCTCCAAGGTCCGTACCAACATCTTCCCCAGCAAAGGAAAAACGACGCTTTGAGCGGACAGTCTTCATATCACCAATAGAAGCTCGAGGAGTGTACTCCATAGATGTGCCACGGACCACTTCCTCAACTGTAGTTGCCACTGTTCGGGCGGGTGGAGTTAATTTTCTCTTCATCCTATCATGTAACATCTCAACAGAAGGCCCTGTTCCCATGTAGCTTCCTTCCTCAAATGCCAGTGCTTTTGAAGATTGCTCTATAGCACGTACCAAATTTGATAGACAGGCTTTATATAGACTCATCTTCCCTTTCCCTGCCTTAGAGGAATGCCAACTCTAGTGCTTACTTTCGGAGAGATTCACAGTTGGGGTGTATGCGAGGTCCTCAAGTGGTTGATCCTAATGGAAAAGGGAATATTAAAAGGTAATAAAAGGAGAAGAAAAAATACAAACCAACCTGAAAAGAGTGATATCCCCACTAGAATATCCTAACTTCCCACCATCCTAACCATGACTCAAGTTGTGGTATGCAACTTATGTCTGTATGGCCATCTTCACGCCACAAAATTCGAATCTCGTTTGCTTTTGCCTCATGCTCTTCTTCAGAAGGTGCTACTTGCCATTGTTTGCACAACTCCTTAAATATTGATTGAAACTCTGGCTTGATAAGGTGGCAGTGCTGGTTTAGGTTTTGAGCCCAATGGAACTCACAAGTCCTCTCACGACCTTCCAATGGTTGACCATTCCCAAAAACTACTCGGATACCATTCCAATTTGCACCAGCCCCATCTGCCATGAAACCACGAAAGTTTGCAGGCTTACCAGTCCGCTTTAGGACAATATCAGAGAGGGACTTCCAAAATATTTTTTGTGTTGTCTGGTCTTGTACTTTAAACTCTGCTGTCGCAATTGTTAAGTTACAACGTAGCCTATGAAAACATAAATATTATAACAATTTCAATATAATGAGAATAAAAATTACCTTGGATCATACACATGAGCTCCCATGGTTGTCCAATCGGATACACGCTCCATATGGTCAAAATGTATCCATGCATTTGCAAGGTCACTAGACCCAAACATGTCCATTCGGGAGACAAGATCTACGCTAGAGGCAAGGCCCATGGTAGACATTTTGAAGACGAAGGGGCGCTCTTGTTCATTCACAACTTAGTCTGGAAACAAACTTCCGTGGATGAACTCATATGGACAGGTCCGTTTCAATTCAAGGATGGAGTCAATTTTTGATTGCAACTTCCCCTCTCGAGATTCACACATCCAAGATTTTATCCTAAACAATATAATGTAAGAAAAAATTATTATTATAACATATGAAAAATAACGGATGTACCTCCTTAGGCTAGTAGCAGGTTGTATTCTTCGTAGTAAGTCCCGCAAGCTAGCCTCGTTTAGTTGAGTCTTTTGGCAACCTGGATTGAGTAAGGTATTTGCGATAAAATCCTTGAGGATGGTCTTCTAAACATGCTTCGGAGTTGCAGATGAGTTTCTCATAGTCTCTTCCTTTACAGCATCTTTGAAACGGTTGAGAGAACTCCTTTGTATCCCTTCCTGCATTGGATGCATATGTGTGCCAACATGCACTGCAGCTCTTCCAGCCACTCCATCCCGTGGAAGAAAGTAGTACATCTTGGCCTCGCAGATAGCACGACATAGAGGAGCATTTTTGCAGAATCGACATTTGAATCCAACAGCAATGGTGTCACAGGCTAGAGGATTGACTGCAGACCCTTCAAAAAATATAGAGTTTCTAGAGCGGTCTTGATTGCATGCTTCATCCACACAATCTAAATGCCCACCACAATGAACTATAGACACTGTGCCTTCAAAATGTTGGAAGTGTGTGGTCTTGATCTTGCACCAATTGTGGATATCCTGCTTGGTTTCCATCCCCTTCCGTTTGGAACCTGTGCTGCTGACAAGAGGTGGTAGCTCGAAGAAAATGTTGCCGTTGTAGGAGGATGGAAGCTCACTCACAAGCCTATACAAAAATAAGTGCATGTCGATTGAGAGGCGTGAAAACTGGAAAGCATTGCTAACGGCTTTGGTGGGCATTGCTAACATCTTCACTTGAACTAGAAGAGGACGAGAGGATAACGACTGACTCTTGCTTCACATTCACTTTCGCTGAAGTGCATTTTGGCATTTTGACTGGAGATCCAAACACTCGAATCTCCTTCGACTTGGAATTTTGTAAATCCCATTGTTGTCCACCCTCGCCCACACCAGAAAGAAGAAACTCCGAGTATGCAACTATACCGGTGTCGTTGTGGATCACAGCCTCTAAAGAAATAGAGCCAAGACGAAGATCAAAACGCCGACATAAAAAACTTTCAGAAACAATACTCTGAGAGAATGAAAGAGGTGGGTGATCTCGAAAATGAAGAAGAAACCTCTCCATCCTTCTCAATAGGTTTTGGAGTTCTCTCTCTTGATGCTACTTGTAAAAATCTATAGTGAAACATAATTGAAATTTAAATAGAGTAATAAGAAGACAACGTACAAAATGAATTTAAATTCTATAGCAAATTTAACATGTGTAAGTGTGACAGTATTAATATTGCTGTCATCTATTATGATGTCTGATGCATGTATACACATAGATCCAAGGAAAGATTTTCAGCACGTGAAGTTTGATAGTTAATAATGATACCAGTAATGACATTCTGCTATAACGTGTCAAACCAAGAGATCCAATCTAACTATCAGCACGTGTGATATGTCAAGTTGTCAAATTTTAAGTGGTAGATGATAATAAATCTTGTCAAATCTTATTCTTCAATAATAGATTTGATTTGTAGTACAACTCAAGTTTTATCCATAATTGTGAACACTGCTCAATGACATTTAAAGCATGTGCCTATTGTTTAGGATCTAATATAACACAAAATAAAGTATATGGATATAGTACAACATATTTTAACATTCCTTATTTATACTCTTTGAAGTTCTTGTAACGATTCCAAAATATGTACAAAATATTGATGAGAATGCATCATTTCTAGATAATTTGTAAAATATAATATCATATCTCTAATAACAGAAATGTTGATAGGTGCCAGTTATACCATCATTAAAATATACAAAATAAAGAAGCATAATTTACATATAATAATAATGATAAGATAAAATAAGATCAAAGATATTGTGATGGTTGAGATTTAGGTTATTCGGAATGAATGGCCAGGATTAGAGATTGGTTAGGGTTAGGGCAGCCGTCAGGATTAGGGTTAGGGTAGCCGCCAAGATTAGGTTACTGTTCGCATCGTGAGTGGAGCGCGCAAGAGATCGAGAGATTGAGCGCGAAGGAGATCGAGGGATTGAGCGCGAAGGAGATCGAGCGATTGAGCGCGCAAGAGATCGAGAGATTGAGCGCGCAAGAGATCGAGAGATTGAGCGCGCGAGCGGGAGAGTTTGAGCATGCGAGCGGGAGAGATTGAGCGCGCGAGCGGGAGAGATTGAGCGTGCGAGCCGGAGAGATTGAGTGCGCGAGCAGGAGAGATTGAATGCGCGAGCGAGAGAGATTAAGCGCACAAGATATCTAGCACGATCAAGAAATGTAGGGAGGAAAGATGCCACCAAGGGTGAGTTTCGATTTGATTGCTTCCACTTCCATTTTTTAGCTCCTTTGCTTCCATTCCATTGCTTCCCTTTTTTTTTCTTGATTGCTTCTTTGCTGGCTGAGGGGCTGAGGTTATTTGAAAAACATCGGCCCCTCGGGT
>NW_003314272.1:2061566-2421939 GCF_000143415.4 Selaginella moellendorffii
ATTATCTTTATTTAGTTTGACTAACAAAATTTTTTCTCTTGCAGAAAAGGAAAATTGTAACACATAAAAAGGTTGTTGGAGCCAAGAAGACACGAGAAGTTCAATTTGGCACTGACGACGACATCACAATCAACATGTCCATTGGCACAACAGAGACACATTTAGTTAGAGATTCATCACCTCCACCACCATCACCTCCACCATCACCACCTCCACCACCACCATCGCCACCTCCACCACCTCCATCACCACCTCCACCACCTCCATCGCCACCGCCACCACCACCATTGCCACCACCACTACCACTATTGCCTCTGCCCCCGCCACCACCACCACCACCACCATTGCCACCACCACTGCCACTATTGCCTCTGCCCCCGCCACCACCGCCACCACCACCAACGCAAATCCCTGAAGTTGGGCAATCTAGTGGTGTTCACGATAGGGAATCTGACGAACAGCCTGGAGCTGAAAGAGTTGCAGACCTTCCTGACAACATGGTGGACAAGCGCTTCCAAGAGACTGTTATGCGGACAATGGAAAAAGCAGTTCACCAAACACTTGAGTGCGCTCAAGTGGCCAAGCCCTTGTGACTTGATCAGAGAAATCCCCCTTTGCCGTTTGCAGTAGACGAACCTTGTCCGCACAGCATCCAAGTATGTCAACCCGGATATATACAGCTTGTTCAAACAGAATGGCCTTGCAACAAATATCGATATGTTTCTAGTTTCTTTTTGCAAGCCAGGAACAACGGAGATCATTACTATCACACCCGAGATTGTGAATAGCTGGGATCCTATTTGGAGGACATGCTTATCAGACATCTTGAGACTCGACAGCTTGCGGGGACAATGTTCCAAATTGTTGACGGTAACCACCGATATGGAGCTTGGATGAAGTTTATCGACGATCATTTTCGCGATGATCCTGTCTACCATATCAACGTTCCAGTTGGCCATATCTACGCAAGGGGACCTTTGGATGTCAACAGACTTATCTTGGCCTGCCAAAAGATCAATGCGTAAGTTTTATAATTTTACCTCTAACTCCACTTTAACTTGTTTTGTTGTGTTTAAATGTAGGCTTGGGCAGTTTGCTGTTCAAAAACAAAATTTTGTCCATGACATCGAGCAACTTCGATTTTTGGCAGACTTGAGTGAGGATGACATCCGCCAACATTATGGTGATGATCTCGCAACACTTGTTCGGCACTCACGCACTCGAAATGACGGTACAACTTGGTTCAACAACCCAATCAGTTTTATGCTCGCTGTGTGGTGTAAGGTATGTCTTTCCCTTTTATTTTATAAAAGCCTCTTTTAATTGTTTTGGTTTTTAGCCTTTGGTGAAGATCAAGTAGGATGCTTATGAACTTGCATATCCGGAGAAGAGTTGGGAAGAGCTCTCAGCTGAGTTTGTACAAATTGAGCACAAAATTCAGCATGCAAAGTCCTCAAAGTTGAAGAAACTAGTATGCATTGTAGACAATCGCAGGCCGAAGGAGTGACTAGAAACTATAGCCGAAATTTCTTCTCATGAATGTAAGTTTTTTATCACACTTCATTTTTCTTAATTATGCATATGTTACTTTTGCAGTGAACAAAACTCCAGATGACATGATTTACAATATCGCAAAATCGAAGCTTCCATATAAGCAACAGATAGAGACTCTGGAGTTCCTCAATGTCTGCTTGATGAACAGAGAGAAAGGACTGCCAGAACTATTTGAGAACATGATGAGAAGGGCTGTCTACATCATGCAAACTATAAGTGAAGGTGAGAAGTTCTTGGCACCACACATTGGTGACGATCCAGATGGCACATTCATGTCTTTCGACACCTACATCAACACGTCATTGGAAGGGATCGAAGAGGGGTGGCTGCCAGAGAAGTCTACAAGCACAACAACTTATGATTGCCAACATGGTTAACCTTATTTCATGCGACGTGCAGCTTATAGGTATAATATGATTTCTAAGACTGTTTTTTAATATATATTGTTTACAGGTATCTTCGATATAGAGGCATGCCATTTGAGGCACCAGTTTGCACTCGACTTGTTGCAAAGGGTGTAAGAGATGGAGGAATGTATCCAACAATGTTTGCAAGAGTTCCGAAGGCACGGAAGATAGAATGCCCTTGGGAGTTGGAGCTCCTAGGGAAGGAGACCTCTACACTAGATCGCGAGGAAATTATCAATGCTAGCAACGATGGCAATGCAAGTGACGATGGAGACGAGGATGAGGAAGCTCCAGATCAAGTTCATGTTCCACCACCAGACAGTCAGGAACAGGCTCCAATTCAACCATCAAACAACCAAGATCCAGATCAGGTTCTACCAGTAAATAATGATGATCAAGTGGTTCACAGAATATCACGTCGACCTCGAGGTAAGCAAAAGTGAATTTTACAAACTAAAGGTGGTAATACATGTTTTTTGCAGCAATGACTATTGGTAGTAATTTCATTCCAGCTCGACGAGATGCTCGTGAAGAGGAGTTGGAGGAACTCTCATCGACAACACGCCATATGACGGTATCATACTATTTATTACTTTTTTCATTCACTTAGCTCTTTTATAGGTCCGTCCTGTGTCCCCAATAACACAACGAGGCATTGTGGGTATCTTTATTAGCTCTTACAGTAGATCATTGACATCTTTCACGGAAGATGACATCAACATGGATATACACCGCTAGTTCAACCGTTGGTGCCGAAAGATACAAAGGCCCGTGCTCCTAGTTGCGGACTTCATTCTCTTCGACTTTCCAGATGGTCTTTCAGATATCGATGGGAAAGTTGAGGATTGGAACTTTCTCACACCTGACCACTTGCGCAATGCATTCCTATTGTCCGAAGTACTTATGCTCGAAGCTGGCGATGTTGTCTTCATCCTACCGAACGACCCCAACTGGATGTATGAGCTTAATATGACGTGCGCAGCAGAAGTTCATTTCAAGTCATTCTCTTCCGGGTGCATTATGGATCCTATTGGCGTTGATACGAGGGGCGTCCAAGGGAAGCCTGAAAAGGTGAGTATGTATTTTATATTTTTATCTAATTTCTAAACATTTTTATTTTCCAAGTTATGATGTGGACCTATCATGCCTTCTGCAGAAACACACATGATGGGTTTCGTGATAGCGAATGTGCAGCACGTGTTTTTCCTGGGTACGACAGTTCCACTAACATCATACCCAACCTTGTGGATGAGCAGATCCGCAACACGTTTCCAGGGTACCGATTCCGAACTCCATCAGCAATGCAAGTCTTGCTTGAGCTCTATTGCCCACCAGATGGTATTGTGATTGATTGCACAGCAGGTAGTGGTTCTATGGTGGAGGCAGCACGTGACTCTGGTAGGTCGGTGTTTGCTATTGAAGAACATCATTTCTTCAAACGCCGGCTCAGAGGATTTCGTGAGTTGCCTTCAACCTCAAGGAGGTAAATTATGTTTTATTAAAATTTCAATATATATTTCATTCTATTTTATAGATCACAGTCACCTGGAGTTTCTAGAATTGGAGGCTTTCGAAGTCTCCTTGACTATGCAGAAGCCATGGCTCAACATATGCAAGGTGAATCTTCCCCACAATACCACTATAGGAAGAAGTATAAATGAAATCATTATGTTGATGATGAGGCAGAAGAAAGTTAATTGCATCCTTACATAAAATGGAAAGCTTGTTATATATTAGATGTCAGTGAAAGTGTCAGATGTCAGTAAAACTGTCAGATGTCAGTGTCAGTGTCAGATACCATAATTATAGATTATCATTCTCACCTGTCACCATCACTTTGTAGCGTTTGTGTGTTGCCATCTCCTCCTTCAACATTTTGTAAACAATTGTCTGTGATATGATAGCACCTTCTAGAACAAGGTATGTTACCTACAACTAATATCATTTTATTATATTTTTTCTTTTAATAGTGACAATACTATAGTATAGTAAAGTAATTCTAGATCTTACATTCCACTATAGGGTGGCCTAAAAACCCCATATTTTGCACTAGCCAATGTAGTGTTTCCCAAGGGGATGTTGTTCCTCACCATGAAGCGATAGTGGGTATGAGTCTGTAACTCATTCTTGAATCTATTGTACATCTATATATGCACATTTTCCAGACCTGCCATTGGGCAATTCTTACAGTGCTTAAGAAAAGTTTGTAAACCCATAGAGCCATTTGTCTTGTCCAAAAAAAAGTAGCATATTGGACACCGAATGTAATAGCGTTCTGTGCTTTCAAGTAGTCTTGCCATGTCAGGAGCAAGATCTTGCAAGAACATGTGGCATTGCTCTTGAAGCGCTAAAGGCAATCCCTCTCTAGTAGCAAGATCCGGAATTTCACATATAGAGAGCTCTAATTCAGCTTCACTAGAGCCCTCAGTAGAAAAAGGATTGTTATGTAGAGGTGAAGGTGGAATGTTAGTAGAACTTGGGGATGGAGGTGGAGATTGATATGAAATGCTAGGGGGCCAAGTACGATTAGCAATGGGTTTCCTTTGAGCCATTTCACTAAGGAGCTCAAGGAGAACAAAAAGCCTACAATGACTGTAACTTTTCTAGATAGTTTATATACTAAGTTTTAGTCTTGGGAATGAGGTTTATTTATTATGACACTGACAATACTCAGATTCTTGGGAATGAGGTTTATTTATTATGACACTAACAATACTCAGATTCTTTAAATGTTAGTCTTGGAAATGGGGCTTCATAATAATAGCTTTTTTGTAAACATAAGAGCTTCTAGAATTTTAGATTATCGTGTATACACATGCTCTATCATTATGATGAATCCTACTTTGCAACACATATATTCTTTTCTACACATGCCAAATGTCTACGGAAATAAATTGCAAGGAAATATAGACCACATTATAGTGGTAGAGCACGTTGGCACGCTACCATTCTCTTATGTGAGATTGCCTTTTAGTCTTGGAAATGTAGATAAAGTTGATTCTTTGATGTGATATTACTTTTGAGTCTTTCGAAGATTTTGATTTCTTTTATCATTATTTACAACAATTCCCAAAAACTTTTAATGAGGATTCACTGCAAAATATACCTTGGTCTTATCATATGAGAGGATTGCGATATAAGCAAGCAATAGAGTTTTTAATATGAATTAATATATAAATTACAAATGTCATGGAAAGTTTTATTGTAAGCTCCTGAATTTGGATTTCCCGGGAGGTCACCCAGCCCAGTACTATTCAAACCCAAGGACGCTTAACTCCAACTATACCAAGACCCTTAACCAATTGGAAAAGGGGGTGCACTCTTATTCATGGGCCCTTTCCCTCTATATTTGAACCCCAATGGATCGTCTCTCGAGTCATTCCCTTTAGTTGCTTACAATCCACCACGCTTCCCTGCAAGTTCACGCCCTCGTGAACGGAAGCTGAGAGCCGCAGCTCTCCCGAGAGCCCCGCTCTCTTGACACCCTACCCCTCGGGTCGAGCCCAGCGGGAGCAAACTGGACCAGCCAGATGTCAATCAACATGTGGTGTGATTCCCTTAGCCAACTAACAGAGTCGGATCCGAGACCTCTCTGATACCAAATGTAAGCTCCTGAATTTGGATTTCCCGGGAGGTCACCCAACCCAGTACTATTCAAACCCAAGGACGCTTAACTCCAACTATCCCAAGACCCTTAACCAATTGGAAAAGGGGGTGCACTCTTATTCATGGGCCCTTTCCCTCTATATTTGAACCCCAATGGATCGTCTCTCGAGTCGTTCCCTTTAGTTGCTTACATTTATGGAGTAGATTTTTTGGTGCTTTCTGCTGTGCTGTTCATTTCTTCATTTCTCTTGCTCTGGACTGTTGTTTCAGAAGTAACAGGAGCATTTTTATCAATTGTGATAGTGGTCTCCACATTCCTAGATGGGTAATAAGGACCAGGAGTGTAATATGGAGATTGTGGTAGTGAAACAAAATTAACATTCTCACATTCCTTTGCACTACAACTCTTACTCATAGATCTTGTATTTTCCTTGCTTCCCATCTTCTCAAGAACCCTAAAAAATCTTCTGAATGAAGGAATAATATCTACAGCTGTAAAATTATTCAAAATATTAAGTAGTCAAATCAAATATGACAGCTGTAACAGTTGTCATAATAAAATAATATAGTTTTATAAAAGATAGGTTCTCATGAACTTTGTCTTTTTTAAACAATTCAATCTTATAGAAACTTTTAACTTAGATATTTACGTATTTTAATATTTTAAAGTTTGCTAGAACCTTCATTTGTTCAATTTAGATCTCCTTTGTAATATTTCTTATTGACTATGTTGACTTGAGTTGACTTGTGTTGAATTGAGCTCAACTCATGAGCTCAACTCAACTTTGGACCATCCCCGTTCTGGTAGGGTGCTCACAAGTCTATTTCTGACTACATCACCCGGTTTTGCATACTAGAAGTAGTGTTGGGATCACAGAGTGGTCCAAGATGAGCAATAGGGGATCACAGCATTCACAGTGGGTCTGTGTGAGAACTTGTAGTGGAATCTTCTTAAGAAGACGTTTAGGTTTTGCCGCGAGGCATTTTCGTTTGCCACGAAGCTAGAAAGAGAGCTTCTTGTCAACCTGGGGATTGCTAGAGTTGATTTCGACCAAGCCATCACCCCATCAAAGTCACCTTGTGCAACTGTTTGCCTGTCCACACCAAAGCTCATTTCTATTGAGCATACACCTCTGGCTATTGAGAACTTTGCTAACGAGATGCGGCAGTTGAAGGAGATCATTCTTCAGCAACAATCACACCATGACAAGCTACTCTAGGAGCTGGTGGAGTCTAGGAAAGAGGCTACTGCAGCTCGGGAATGCAAATTTAAGTCACATTGTTGCACTCTTTGCGAGACAAGCACACACAACACATAGTGCTGCTTTAAGCTTCACCAAGAGCTTCGGCCTCCACTTTCTCAATGTGTCCAACAATGTCCCTTCGCTGACAATTCCACATTGTCTCGGGGTCCAAAGACATATCAGGAGCAATTGGAGCAATAAGCAATTGAGAAAGCCCCATCATCAATCAAAGGCAAGGCACCAGCATCATTGGTCAACACGATTTTGGTAGTCGAGGAACTCTATAGAGAACAATAGCAAACAACAGGCACTCGAGCCCAAGCAAAGAAGAAGGCAGCCATTCAGCTTGGCATTGATCCCCCGATATCGATTGAGAGTGAATCTTTGTCAGCACCAAATCTAGTGACATAGAGGGTGGCTTGTAAGCTCCCCTTCAAGTCACTACTCTCTTCTCCTCCTGAGATCTCACCAATAGCTATTCCTGTTCCAAAGCTAGTTCTTCAATAGCTAGTTGACATTCTTGTCACCTTTTTGCTTCGAGACACGTTGTGACTTGTCCTGGGATTTGGCCAGTGTTTAGAGGAGTTTGCACAATTAGGAACACCAGAGAACACTCTAAAGAGGACTCCTCAAGAGGTGCATATTGTTGACATGATAAGATATGGTGGAGATCCTGGTCCATTCTTCGTCCCGGTGCAGATTGGTACTTCCTCTTGCAATATGGATATTTTGGTTGACTCCGGTTTTGGAAGCAACATTATCTCTCTTGAAATTGCCCTTTCAGCACAACTACAGATCATTGAGAGCTCCCCCATCGTGCTCAAGGCCTTAGCTAACCACACTATTCCTCCAGTGGGCAATTGCTGTGGTGTCAAGGTCTCAGTGCAAGGTGTTATTTTTGAGGTAGATTTCCTTGTGGTTAACTACTAATGTCTTGGAACGTCCTCTTTGAAGGACTCTATCATCCTTGGGGGCGCGGACCATACTTGAGCTCATGAGTTGAAGAGTTGAGCTCACGAGTTGAGCTCAATTTTCAATTGTAATTTAGTACAAATATTATAAATTTTAAAATTTTAAGGTTATGGCGAACCTAATAATTTAATAACTCTCTATATATTATATAGATAAAAATGTTCTAAAGAACACATTTGGTTCTAATAATTTAAATATTTACTACATGCAATGATAGGGACATTTGTTAGAACATAAAATAAAATGTTTGAAAAAAGTGTATTCTTGTCACTTCTTTAAATTTGTACTCTATGCTTTTTGGCTAGTAAATGTTAGGTTTGTCAGAATTAAAAAATTATTAAATTTGAAATAAGATTCTATGTGAAGCCATATAACCGTTTGAAAGGAAAAAAAATAACCGTTGATGTAAGCTTATTGCATATAAAAGAAAGACTTGGTTCTTTGTAGAATACATTCTTGAGGGGTTTGTCGTAGCATACTGTCTAGAATTTATAGATCTTCATTCACACTCTCATTCGAAAAAAGGGAAATACACCCACAAATGTCTATGGGTTCTAGTGTTGGTAATTTTAACTCTCACAATCTTTCTTCCCAGGGCTCAAGGGTTAGGAGATGCAATAACTATCCCATTGCACAGCATAACCAAATCACACAAGAGAATGAAAGAGAGGATAGTGAGGATAGTGATCATGAGTTGGAGATAAATGCAATGACAGAGGGTGCAACAAATTGGGTGAAAAAGAATACCCTTTTACTTGTTTTAGAAAAATGCAATTCTGCCACTTTCAAGAAGTGCCCCATATGTTTTCTAGCGTCTGGTGGAAACAATGGCAATGATCAGTATGATGGTATATATGCTCTTGCGACACACTGCAACATCATGCACCCGAAAGACTACCATGAAATCTTTTTTGAGATGGTAAAGACAGAAATGGAGACACACGAGTACTATGGGCAGTATTGCGAGAAGAACACTCGGAAGCATATAAAATGAAAAGTGAAATGAAAAAGCACATTTGTATTAATTATATAAAGTATAATAAGTTTTATTGATAGAGAATAAACATCGATAGTGTTGGAGAAATCTAATTAGCTCCAAAAGTTTTTTGCAACTCAGCAATAGTAAGGCTTGCTTGGTGTATATGAATATCCACTTTAGGATCCTGGTACAAGATGTTGATGAAGATGTAGTACATATGCTTGCAAGGAGCATATGCCTTCCCATGTTCCTCGCGCTTCATAAAGTCTGGACATGTGCAAGAAGGAAAGTCGTGAATGGCAATTGTGTACTCTCCACCTTCTGTTTTGACTATGTACTCCTTTGCAAGCGCAGTGATGTACTTCGTGGAGAGAATCTCATACTCAAGTGTTTGAGCCAAGTTTATTTTACCTTGCTTCTGCTTGGAGACGGTACTAATAAATTTAACTGCTTTACCTTTTCGTGCTGGCCTCCTGTGCATCTCTGTAGGAATAGTCCTGCTCCTGTCACTCATGTCTCCAACTCTCCTCTCAAGATTAAAACCAGATTTCTCAAGGTTTTCAATCTCATCCGAGGTGAGCGCGACCCCATTAGCAACCGGCCATTCTTTAGGTACTGCATCAGGTTTAGTCATTATAGTGTCTTCAAGCTGCTTCGTATGGTTGGCGTCAGTGTTGCAACAATATAGCCAGCACCATCTTGAAAATCCTGCTTGCTTTCGTTCCCCATAGAAACATGGGGCTGGAACAGAAGCAGATTTTTCACCACGAATCCAGGCCCAACACTTGCCCCTCGGAAGCATCCCCACACACCTTACATTTGATTTTGCTGGCACACGTCGGATTGCCCATTGCTTCGGCTCCACACTATGGTAAGCAATTTCAACCTGTTGCGATGCACTCTCTTCATCAGCCACTTGAGGTGGCTCAGTCCGAGAGCGGTGTCTTGGAGCAGAATGGTACTCGACATCAGGCCTGTGGGAGCTTTTTGCTCCAAGGTCCGTACCAACATCTTCCCCAGCAAAGGAAAAACGACGCTTTGAGCGAACAGTCTTCATATCACCAATAGAAGCTCGGGGAGTGTACTCCATAGATGTGCCACGGACCACTTCCTCAACTGCAGTTGCCACTGTTCGGGCGGGTGGAGTTAATTTTCTCTTCATCCTATCATGTAACATCTCCACAGAAGGCCCTGTTCCCATATATCTTCCTTCCTCGAATGCCAGTGCTTTTGAAGATTGCTCTATAGCACGTATCAAATCTGATAGACAGGCTTCGTATAGACTCATCTTCCCTTTCCCTGCCTCAGAGGAACGCCAACTCCAATGCTTACTTTCGGAGAGATTCACAGTTGGGGTGTATGCGAGGTCCTCAAGTGGTTGATCCTAATGGAAAAGGCAATATTAAAAGGTAATAAAAGGAGAAGAAAAAATATAAACCAACCTGAAAAGAGTGATGTCCCCATTGGAACATCCTAACTTCCCACCATCCTAACCATGACTCAAGTTGTGGTAGGCAACTTACGTCTGTATGGCCATCTTCACGCCACCACATTCAGATCTCATTTGCTTTTGCCTCATGCTCTTCTTCAGAAGGTGCAACCTGCCATTGTTTGCACAACTCCTTAAATATTGATTGAAACTCTGGCTTGATAAGGTGGCAGTGCTGGTTTAGGCTTTGAGCCCAATGGAACTCACAAGTCCTCTCACGACCTTCCAATGGTTGACCATTCCCAAAAACTGCTCGGATACCATTCCAATTTGCACCAGCCCCATCTGCCATGAAACCACGAAAGTTTGCAGGCTTACCAGTCCGCTTTAGGACAATATCAGAGAGGGACTTCCAAAATATTTCCTGTGCTGTCTGGTCTTGTACTTTAAACTCTGCTGTCGCAATTGTTAAATTACAACGTAGCCTATGAAAACATAAATATTATAACAATTTCAATATAATGAGAATAAAAATTACCTTGGATCATACACATGAGCTCCCATGGTTGTCCAACCGGATACACGCTCCATATGGTCAAAATGTACCCATGCATTTGCAAGGTCACTGGACCCAAACATGTCCATTCGGGAGACAAGATCTACGCCAGAGGCAGGGCCCATGGTAGACATTTTGAAGACGAAGGGGCGCTCTTGCTCATTCACAACTTGGTCTGGAAACAAACTTCCGTGGATGAACTCGTATGGACAAGTCCGTTTCAATGCAAGGATAGAGTCAATTTTTGATTGCAACTTCCCCTCTCGAGATTCACACATCCAAGATTTTATCCTAAACAATATAATGTAAGAAAAAATTATTATTATAACGTATGAAAAATAACAAATGTACCTCCTTAGGCTAGTAGCAGGTTGTACTCCTCGTAGTAAGTCCCGCAAGCTAGCCTCGTTTAGTTGAGTCTTTTGGCAACCTGGATTGAGTAAGGTATTTGCGATAAAATCCTTGAGGACGGTCTTCTGAACATGCTTCGGAGTTGCAGATGAGTTTCTCATAGTCTCTTCCTGTACAACATCTTTGAAACGGTTGAGAGAACTCCTTTGTATCCCTTCCTGCATTGGATGCATATGTGTGCCAACATGCACTGCAGCTCTTCCAGCCACTCCATCCCGTGGAAGAAAGTAGTACATCTTGGCATCGCAGATAGCACGACATAGAGGAGCATTTTGCAGAATCGACATTTGAATCCAACAGCAATGGTGTCACAGGCTGGAGGATTGACTGCAGACCCTTCGAAAAAGATAGAGTTTCTAGAGCGGTCTCGATTGCATGCTTCATCCACACAATCTAAATGCCCGCCACAATGAACTATAGACACTGTGCCTTCAAAATGTTGGAAGTGTGTGGTCTTGATCTTGCACCAATTGTGGATATCCTGCTTGGTTTCCATCCCCTTCCGTTTGGAACCTGTGCTACTGACAAGAGGTGGTAGCTCGAAGAAAATGTTGCCGTTGTAGGAGGATGGAAGCTCACTCACAAGCCTATACAAAAATAAGTGCATGTCGATTGAGAGGCGTGAAAACTGGAAAGCATTGCTAACGGCTTTGAATATTGCTGAAGTTGGAGCTGGAGCTGGTGAATTTGGCGCCGACACTAGCATGACATCTTCACTTGAACTAGAAGAGGACGAGAGGATAACGACTGACTCTTGCTTCACATTCACTTTCGCTGAAGCGCATTTTGGCATTTTGACTGGAGATCCAAACACTCGAATCTCCTTCGACTTGGAATTTTGTAAATCCCATTGTTGTCCACCCTCGCCCACACCAGAAAGAAGAAACTCCGAGTATGCAACTATACCGGTGTCGTTGCGGATCACAGCCTCTAAAGAAATAGAGCCAAGACGAAGATCAAAATGCCGACATAAAAAACTTTCAGAAACAATACTCTGAGAGAATGAAAGAGGTGGGTGATCTCGAAAATGAAGAAGAAACCTCTCCATCCTTCTCAATAGGTTTTGGAGTTCTCTCTCTTTATGCTACTTGTAAAAATCTATAGTGAAACATAATTGAAATTTAAATAGAGTAATAAGAAGACAACGTACAAAATGAATTTAAATTCTATAGCAAATTTAACATGTGTAAGTGTGACAGTATTAATATTACTGTCATCTATTATGATGTCTGATGCATGTATACACATAGATCCAAGGAAAGATTTTCAGCACGTGAAGTTTGATAGTTAATAATGATACCAGTAATGACATTCAGCTATAACGTGTCAAACCAAGAGATCCAATCTAACTATCAGCACGTGTGATATGTCAAGTTGTCAAATTTTGAGTGGTAGATGATAATAAATCTTGTCAAATCTTATTCTTCAATAATAGATTTGATTCGTAGTAACTCAAGTTTTATCCATAATTGTGAACACTGCTCAATGACATTTAAAGCACGTGCCTATTGTCTAGGATCTAATACAGTACAAAATAAATTTCTGGATGAGGATTCATCCATTCATAGATGGATATAGTACAACATATTTTAACGTGCCTTATTTATACTCTTTGAAGTTCTTGTAACGATTCCAAAATATGTACAAAATAGTGATGAGAATGCATCCTTTCTAGATAATTTGTAAAATATAATATCATATCTCTAATAACAGAAATGTTGATAGGTGCTAGTTATACCATCATTAAAATATACAAAATAAAGAAGCATAATTTACATATAATAATAATGATAAGATAAAATAAGATCAAAGATATTGTGATGGTTGAGATTTAGGTTATTCGGAATGAACGGCCAGGATTAGAGATTGGTTAGGGTTAGGGCAGCCGTCAGGATTAGGGTTAGGGTAGCCGCCAAGATTAGTTTACTGTTTGCATCGTGAGTGGAGCGCGCAAGAGATCGAGAGATTGAGCGCGAAGGAGATTGAGGGATTGAGCGCGAAGGAGATCGAGCGATTGAGCGTGCAAGAGATCGAGAGATTGAGCGTGCAAGAGATCGAGAGATTGAGCGCGCGAGCAGGAGAGATTGAGCGCGTGAGTGGGAGAGATTGAGTGCGCGAGCAGGAGAGATTGAGTGCCCGAGCGGGAGAGATTGAGCGCACAAGAAATCTAGCACGATCAAGAAATCGAGGGAGGAAAGATGCCGCCAAGGGTGAGTTTCGATTTGATTGCTTCCACTTCCATTTTTTGAGTCCATTGCTTCCATTCCATTTCTTCCCTTTTTTTTTTCTTGATTGCTTCTTTGCTGGCCGAGGTCGAGCTCGGGCGGGCCATCTCGGGCACTTTGGCTGCCCAGGGGGCCGAGGTTATTCAAATAACCTCGGCCCCGCCGACCCCTAAAGTGCCCGAGGTCGAGCTCGGGCCAGCCACCTCAGGCACTTCGGTTAGGCACCCTAAACCCTAAACCCCCCTGGGCAGCCAAAGTGCCCGAGGTGGAATCTAGGCCCACTTGATTTTTTTTTTCTCTTTGACTGTTTGAATTTCTCATTATCTTTATTTAGTTTGACTAACAAAACTTTTTCTCTTGCAGAAAAGGAAAATTGTAACACAGAAAAAGGTTGTTGGAGCCAAGAAGACACGAGAAGTTCAATTTGGTACTGACGACGACATCACAATCGACATGTCCATTGGCACAACAGAGACACATTTAGATAGAGATTCACCACCTCCATCACCATCACCTCCACCATCACCACCTCCACCACCGCCATCGCCACCTCCACCACCTCCATCACCACATCCACCACCTCCATCGCCACCGCCACCACCACCATTGCCACCACCACTACCACTATTGCCTCTGCCCCCGCCGCCACCGCCACCACCACCATTGCCACCACCACTGCCACTATTGCCTCTGCCCCCGCCACCACCGCCACCACCACCAACGCAAATCCCTGAAGTTGGGCAATCTAGTGGTGTTCACGATAGGGAATCTGACGAACAGCCTGGAGCTGAAAGAGTTGTAGACCTTCCTGACAACGTGGTGGACAAGCGCTTCCAAGAGACTGTTATGCGGACAAGGGAAAAAGCAGTTCACCAAACACTTGAGGCGCTCAAGTGGCCAGGCCCTTGTGACTTGATCAGAGAAATCCCCCTTTGCCGTTTGCAGCAGACGAACCTTGTCCGCACAGCATCCAAGTATGTCAACCCGGATATATACAGCTTGTTCAAACAGAATGGCCTTGCAACAAATATCGGTATGTTTCTAGTCTCTTTTTGCAAGCCAGGAACAACGGAGATCATTACTATCACACCCGAGATTGTGAATAGCTGGGATCCTATTTGGAGGAGGAAGTCCCTAGAATTTGATGACATGCTTATCAGACATCCTGAGACTCGACAGCTTGCGGGGACAATGTTCCAAATTATTGACGGTAACCACCGATATGGAGCTTGGATGAAGTTTATCGACGATCATTTTCGCGATGATCCTGTCTACCATATCAACGTTCCAGTCGGCCATGTCTACGCGAGGGGACCTTTGGATGTCAACAGACTTATCTTGGCCTGCCAAAAGATCAATGCGTAAGTTTTATAATTTTACCTCTAACTCCACTTTAACTTGTTTTGTTGTGTTTAAATGTAGGCTTGGGCAGTTTGCTGTTCAAAAACAAAATCTTGTCCATGACATCGAGCAACTTCGATTTTTGGCAGACTTGAGTGAGGATGACATCCGCCAACATTATGGTGATGATCTCGCAACACTTGTTCGGCACTCACGCACTCGAAATGACGGTACAACTTGGTTCAACAACCCAATCAGTTTTATGCTCGCTGTGTGGTGTAAGGTATGTCTTTCCCTTTTATTTTATAAAAGCCTCTTTTAATTATTTTTGTTTTTAGCCTTTGGTGAAGGTCAAGCAGGATGCTTACGAACTTGCATATCCGGAGAAAAGTCGGGAAGAGCTCTCAGCTGAGTTTGTGCAAATTGAGCACAAAATTCAGCATGCAAAGTCCTCAAAGTTGAAGAAACTAGTATGCATTGCAGACAATCGCAGGCCGAAGGAGTGGCTAGAGACTATAGCCGAAATTTCTTCTCATGAATGTAAGTTTTTTATCACACTTCATTTTTCTTAATTATGCATATGTTACTTTTGCAGTGAACAAAACTCCAGATGACATGATTTACAATATCGCAAAATCGAAGCTTCCATATAAGCAACAGATAGAGACTCTGGAGTTCCTCAATGTCTGCTTGATGAACAGAGAGAAAGGACTGCCAGAACTATTTGAGAACATGATGAGAAGGGTTGTCTACATCACGCAAACTATAAGTGAAGGTGAGAAGTTTTTGGCACCACACATTGGTGACGATCCAGATGGCACATTCATGTCTTTCGACACCTATATCAACACGTCATTGGAAGGGATCGAAGAGGGGTGGCTGCCAGAGAAGTCTACAAGCACAACAACTTATGATTGCCAACATGGTCAACTTTATTTCATGCGACGTGCAGCTTATAGGTATAATATGATTTCTAAGACTGTTTTTTAATATATATTGTTTACAGGTATCTTCGATATAGAGGCATGCCATTTGAGGCACCAGTTTGCACTCGACTTGTTGCAAAGGGTGTAAGAGATGGAGGAATGTATCCAACAATGTTTGCGAGAGTTCCGAAGGCACGGAAGATAGAATGCCCTTGGGAGTTGGAACTCCTAGGGAAGGAGACCTCTACACTAGATCGCGAGGAAATTATCAATGCTAGCAACGATGGCAATGCAAGTGACGATGGAGACGAGGATGAGGAAGCTCCAGATCAAGTTCATGTTCCACCACCAGACAGTCAGGAACAGGCTCCAATTCAACCATCAAACAACCAAGATCCGGATCAGGTTTTACCAGTAAATAACGATGATCAAGTGGTTCACCGAATATCATGTTGACCTCGAGGTAAGCAAAAGTGAATTTTACAAACTAAAGGTGGTAATACATGTTTTTTGCAGCAATGACTGTTGGTAGTAATTTCATTCCAGCTCGATGAGATGCTCGTGAAGAGGAGTTGGAGGAACTCTCATCGACAACACGCCATATGACGGTATCATACTATTTATTACTTTTTTCATTCACTTAGCTCTTTTATAGGTCTGTCCTGTGTCCCCAATAACACAACGAGGCATTGTGGGTATCTTCATTGGCTCTTACAGTAGATTATTGACATCTTTCACGGAAGACGACATCAACATGGATATACGCCGCCAGTTCAACCGTTGGTGCCGAAAGATACAAAGGCCCATGCTCCCAGTTGCGGACTTCATTCTCTTCGACTTTCCAGATGGTCTTTCAGATATCGATGGGAAAGTTGAGGATTGGAACTTTCTCACACCTGACCACTTGCGCGATGCATTCCTATTGTCCGAAGCACTTATGCTCGAAGCTGGCCATGTCGTCTTCATCCTACCGAACGACCCCAACTGGATGTATGAGCTTATGACGTGTGCAGCAGAAGTTCATTTCAAGTCATTCTCTTCCGGGTGCATTATGGATCCTATTGGCGTTGATACGAGGGGCGTCCAAGAGAAGCCTGAAAAGGTAAGTATGTATTTTATATTTTTATCTAATTTCTAAACATTTTTATTTTCCAGGTTATGATGTGGACCTATCATGCCTTCTGCAGAAACACACATGATGGGTTTCGTGATAGTGAACGTGCAGCACGTGTTTTGCCTGGGTACGACAGTTCCACTAACATCATACCCAACCTTGTGGATGAGCAGATCTGCAACACGTTTCCAGGGTACCGATTCCGAACTCCATCAGCAATGCAAGTCTTGCTTGAGCTCTATTGCCCACCAGATGGTATTTTGATTGATTGCACAGCAGGTAGTGGTTCTATGGTGGAGGCAGCACGTGACTCTGGTAGGTCGGTGTTTGCTATTGAAGAACATCATTTCTTCAAACGCCGGCTCAGAGGATTTCGTGAGTTGCCTTCAACCTCAAGGAGGTAAATTATGTTTTATTAAAATTTCAATATATATTTCATTCTATTTTATAGATCACAGTCACCTGGAGTTTCTAGAATTGGAGGCTTTCAAAGTCTCCCTGACTATGCAGAAGCCATGGCTCAACATATGCAAGGTGAATCTTCCCCACAATACCACTATAGGAAGAAGTATAAAAGAAATCATTATGTTGATGATGAGGCAGAAGAAAGTTAATTGCATCCTTACATAAAATGGAAAGCTTGTTATATGTTAGATGTCAGTGAAAGTGTCAGATGTCAGTAAAATTGTCAGATGTCAGTGTCAGTGTCAGATACCATAATTATAGATTATCATTCTCACCTGTCACCATCACTTTGTAGCATTTGTGTGTTGCCATCTCCTCCTTCAACATTTTGTAAACAATTGTCTGTGATATGATAGCACCTTCTAGAACAAGATATGTTACCTACAACTAATATCATTTTATTATATTTTTTCTTTTAATAGTGACAATACTATAGTATAGTAAAGTAATTCTAGATCTTACATTCCACTATAGGGTGGCCTAAAAACCCCATATTTTGCACTAGCCAATGCAGTGTTTCCCAAGGGGATGTTGTTCCTCACCATGAAGCAATAGTGGGTATGTGTCTGTAACTCATTCTTGAATCTATTGTACATCCACATGTGCACATTTTCCAGACCTGCCGTTGGGCAATTCTTACAGTGCTCAAGAAAAGTTTGTAAACCCATAGAGCCATTTGTTTTGTCCAAGAAAAAGTAGCATATTAGACACCAAATGTAATAGCGTTCTGTGCTTTCAAGTAGTCCTGCCATGTCAGGAGCAAGATCTTGCAAAAACATGTGGCATTGCTCTTGAAGCGCTAAAGGCAATCCCTCTCTAGTAGCAAGATCCGGAATTTCACATATAGGGAGCTCTAATTCAGCTTCACTAGAGCCCTCAGCAGAAAAAGGATTGTTATGTAGAGGTGAAGGTGGAATGTTGGTAGAACTTGGGGATGGAGGTGGAGATTGATATAAAATGCTAGGGGGCCAAGTACGATTAGCAATGGGTCTCCTTTGAGCCATTTCAATATAAACTTCTAAGGAGCTCAAGGAGAACAAAAAACCTACAATGACTATAACTTTTCTAGATAGTTTATATACTAAGTTTTAGTCTTGGGAATGCGGTTTATTTATTATGACACTGACAATACTCAGATTCTTGGGAACGAGGTTTATTTATTATGACACTGACAATACTCAGATTCTTGGGAATGAGGTTTATTTATTATGACACTGACAATACTCAGATTCTTTAAATGTCAGTCTTGGAAATGGGGCTTTATAATCATAGCTTTCTTTTAAACATAAGAGCTTCTAGAATTTTAGATTATCGTGTATGCACATGCTCTATCATTATGATGAATCCTACTTTGCTACACATATACACATGCCAAATGTCTACGGAAATAAATTGCAAGGAAATATAGACCACATTATAGTGGTAGAGCACGTTGGCACGCTACCATTCTCTCATGTGAGATTGCCTTTTAGTCTTGGAAATGTAGATAAAGTTGATTCTTTGATGTCATATTACTTTTGAGTCTTTCGAAAGATTTTGATTTCTTTTATCATTATTTACAAACAATTCCCAAAAACTTTTAATGAGGATTCACTGCAAAATATACCTTGGTCTTATCATATGAGAGGATTGCGATATAGGCAAGCAATAGAGTTTTTAATATGAATTAATATGTAAATTACAAATGTCATGGAAAGTTTTATGGAGTAGATTTCTTGGCGCTTTCCGCTGTGCTGTTCATTTCTTCATTTCTCTTGCTCTAGACTGTTGTTTCAGAAGTAACAGGAGCATTTTTATCAATCGTGATAGTGGTCTCCACATTCCCAGATGGGTAATAAGGACCAGGAGTGTAATATGGAGATTGTGGTAGTGAAATAAAATTAACATTCTCACATTCCTTTGCACTACAACTCTTACTCATAGATCTTGTATTTTCCTTGCTTCCCATCTTCTCAAGAACCCTAAAAACTCTTTTGAATGAAGGAATAGTATCTACAGCTGTAAAAGTATTCAAAATATTAAGTAGTCAAATCAAATATGACAGCTGTAACAGTTGTCATAATAAAATAATATAGTTTTATAAAAGATAGGTTCTCATGAACTTTGTCTTTTTTAAACAATTCAATCTTATAGAAACTTTTAACTTAGATATTTACGTATTTTAATATTTTAAAGTTTGCTAGAACCTTCATTTGTTCAATTTAGATCTCCTTTGTAATATTTCTTATTGACTATGTTGACTTGAGTTGACTTGTGTTGAATTGAGCTCAACTCATGAGCTCAACTCAACTTTGGACCATCCCCATCCTTGGCTACTCATGGCAAGTCACAACCCATTGCACCATTGACAGCGCACAAGGCAAGATGGAAATCAGTAATGGAACCCATAGCGCCACCTTTCTCAACAACCATGGCAGAGCTTTTTCTCAACAAGCCCAACAGGCTCAAACTAAGATGGCCTCCACACCACACTTTCCTCTTGAGCTCACAGAGGTTTTTCCTAAGTTGGCGGTGGAGTCGACCATATGCTTTCTCATGCAATGTGATTGACATTGTTGGAGGTGAGTTAGATAGCTTGAGACATCTCTCTGCCTCACTCTCTTTATTTGAGAGTAAGGCCGAGCCTCTAGCCATGCCCTCTTTATTTGATGGTAGGGCTTATAGGGTATGGGCTCCCATACTTAGCTTTTTGGAGTGTTTCTCGATAGAGGAAGGGCTTCTTGATTTGTTTCTTGCATGGGACCAACTCCCTCTTATGGAGCTTGATGACACAGTCATTCCAGACCAGGTCCATATTTCACAAGACACAGCCGAACTCAATCCTCCTCAGCAACTATCTGAGGTGTCACATAGCTAGCATCTTTCTACTAAAATCACGGTAGGTGACAACTCTGAGTGTATTTTGTTATGCCATTTTTTGGAAATGAAGGATGACATTCAGATACACAACTGGTAGAAAGAATCAAGCCAATTAAATGTGTTGCATAAAAATTATAGCTCTTTGAGTTCAGAATTTCCTACCGTGGAGCTCCTAGTATAAATCCAAGTGTATTACATTGAAACTTTAGCACCAGACTTGGACTCGACTTTGGTGGAGGATCTTCCTTCACTTGCAGAGTACTTGGCTATAGTCCTTGCATCACATATTGAGCACTCAAAGCATCAGAAGCAAAGTGAACAACAGACAAAGACTCCGGATCCAACAACAATGTTCTTGCCTGACTTGCTAGAGACGGTCTTGCCGGATGTGGTGTCCCCAGCATCTTTATTTGAAGAAGAAGACACTCCTATGATTACAGCTTATTTTAATGGTGCTTTTTGCCCCAAAAACCACGTTGCTGGCATTGGAGTTTGGATGATTGATTCTGCGGAGAACGAGGTAGCCGACCTCTCTATCACTTTGCCGGAAACATCAGCTAATGAAGCAGAGTACTTGGTGGCTATCAGTGCCATGAAGTTGGCCACAAATCTCAAGTTTAGGTGAGTCACTTTCATTAGAGATGTGGAACTCATCATACGCCAACTTACTAGAGAATACCAAGTTTGCAAAACGAACCTAAAAGAGCTATGGTAGTGGGTGGTCAACCTGAAGGATGAGTTCTCCCAGGTGACTTTTCAAAGTGTCCCTCTTGAAGAAAACTTTTGGGCGGACAGGTTATCACATCACGCAATCACCACAAT
Organism: Selaginella moellendorffii; assembly: GCF_000143415.4. Taxonomy (NCBI): domain Eukaryota; kingdom Viridiplantae; phylum Streptophyta; class Lycopodiopsida; order Selaginellales; family Selaginellaceae; genus Selaginella; species Selaginella moellendorffii. The sequence goes on from NW_003314272.1 coordinate 2,082,477, forward strand.
ACGAGAGGCAAAAGGCACTCCCTGCTCTTTGGTTTCCAAAGTCAGGGAGGAATCTAAGATAGATAAGCCCCCTGAGCCCAATGTTTCTCCAAACTCCAGGGTTTATGCCATTTTCCTAGGTGATGATAAGGACTCGGTCTTTATCGCCCCATCGCTTGCTTCAACACACGTAGCAAAGCTTTTGGACCTCCTTCACTGTTTGAAGGACGTGTTTGCTTGGGACTATAGCCAGATTCTAGGGGTTCCCATGGACACAATCATGCACAATATTGTGCTTTCAGAGTCAGCTAAACCAGTCTATCAAAAGATGCGGTGTTTTAGCCCGGTAGCTCACTCAGAGATGAAGTTGGAGATTGAGCGACTTCTAGCAGCTGACTTTATTTACCATTTCGAGACCTCAAAATGGGTGGCCAATCTTGTCCTTGCACGCAAGGCAAATGGAAAACTTCACCTCTGCATTGACTTTTGAGACTTGAACAAGGCAACTGCAAAAGATCACTTTCTGACTGATGTGATTGTGGATAAGATGGCTGGACACTATTACTACTCTTTCATAGATGGAGCTACTTTTCAGTGTTTTATGACCCACGCCTCTCACGACTTGATTAGAGGCACCTTGAGGGTGTATATGGATGATTTTGTAAGCTCTTGAGTTTGGACTTCCTAGAAGGTCACTCAACCCAATACTATTCAAACCCAAAGACGCTTAACCCCAAATATCCCAAGACCCTTAACCGATTGAAAAAGGGGGTGCACTTTTATTCATGGGCTCTTTCCCTTTATATTTGAACCCATGGATCGTCTCTCAAGTCGTTTTCTTTTGTTGTTTACAGATTTGTGCATGACCTCTAATTCTTTTGAGGGCCACCTTATGCACTTGGAGCAGATCTTCACTCGTTGCCAATAACATAGGTTTTCATTGAACCCAGCAAAGTGTAAACTTGGGGTGACTGAAAGCCAGTTGCTAGGCTTTGATGTCTCATAGGATGGGATCAAGCCCTAGATAGCCAAGGCTCAGGAGATTATATATCAAAACCCACCAACCAATGTGAAGCAGCTTTGCAGCTTCCTCGGGCAAATGGGTTTCTTTCACCGTTTCCTCCACAACTATGCTGCACGTTCATGGCCTCTAATAGCTCTGCTACAACACAACATTCCATTCGTCTAGGGTGAGTCCCAGCAACAAGCCTTTGAATCACTAAAGCAGTCACTCCATATGGCCCCGGTACTCCAGCCACTAGAACAACAACTTCCTTTTGAAATTTATATCACGACGGGTATAGAGGTTTTTGGAGTATGCCTTTGCCAATGTTCACAGCCTGGCAAACCACCACATGCAACATACTATGCCTCACATTCGTTCAAGGAGACTGAGAAGAAGTACGTGGATGCAGAAAAAGAAGCAGTGGCTGTTCTTTATACCTTGGAGCGATTTCGTCACTTTCTCGCTAGAGCCTGTATCTATTTCCATATCTATTTTAATGTGTTGACCTTTCTTTTACAATGACCGGTTCACAATCCTCATACTTTATCTTGGATTGTGACCATCCAAGAGTTCCAGCCAACTTTTCACATGCGGTGGAAGCGTGTGATGGATCCGAGTGAGTTCCTGGTTGCTGAAGCTACTTCCTTTGTGGTCCCAGCAGCATTATAAGATAGTGTAGTATACTTGGATTCAGGTCAGTTCCCAGTAGATTCCTCACCAATGCAACAAAAGGCATTGGAGATTTGAGCATAGGGGTTTTGACTTCTCGACGGACACCTTTACAGGAGGACTTTTCAGGAAGTTTTGTTGCGGTGTGTGGGTGAACACGAGGTCCTTGAACTCCTTTGTGCTTTCCACTCTTGTGCGGGACACTTCTTGGGTGAGTCATAGCACAGCTCCTCTTACGCCATGGTTACTTTTGGCCTTGGATTCACCAGGACAGCTTGACCTATGCAAAGGCATGTGAGCAGTGCCAACGGTTCAATCCCCAGAGCCATATTCCATGTCTTCCTTTCCAACTCATCACTTCTCTAGGTCCCTTTTTCTAGTGGGGACTTGATTTCGTTAGCCTGATCAACCCACTAAGCTCAAAAGGACAGCGATACATCGTGGCGACAGACTATTTCATGAAATGGGTTGAGGCCACCCCTCTGTGATGGGCAGATCAACATTCTACAGCAAAGTTTGTCTACAAGTACATTATTTGCCGATTTGGAGTTCCTGTTGTTTTGATTTCCGATCGTGGCAGCAGCTTCCTTGGACAGGTGATGCAGCATCTTCTCCAATGGCCGCAGGTCAAGCATGTGAAGAGCAGCAGCTATTATCCTAAGTGCAACAGCCAGGTTGAGTCCAGCAACAAGATATTGAAGACAATCATCTCAAAGCTTATGGACGATCACCCAAGGCGTTGGCACGAGCACTTGGTTACGGCGTTGTGGGCCTTTCAGAAGTCCTTCAAGACATCCATCTCCATGACCCCATTCTCCCTTGTCTATAGGACAGAGGCCATGCTTCCAGTGGAGATCCAAGTGCCATCACTCTCACTTTCACTTCATTGTGTAGGAGCGATGCAGCTTAGCGATGAGGACAAGCTTCATGCATGTGACTTGGAGGTTCTTGCCTTGGAAGAACAGTGACGATCCACAACTGAACATCTCCTTCGGGGCAAGTAGAAGATCAAGTCAGTCATTGATCACCAGCAGTCTGCTGAACCATTCGAGGATGGCGATCTTGTTCTGCTCAAGGAGTTCACGCCACCTTTGAAGTTCTCCCCTTGCTGGACTAGCCCCTACTTTGTCCAGTGACACATTAGAGGTGAAGCATATGTGCTAGTTGATGCTGATGGACGTGAGCTCCCACACACTCACAACCACTCTCACCTCAAACGCTTCATCTGGTGAGGTGTTCCTCTTCTCTTCTTTTTCTTTTTCTTCCCTTCTTTCACTTTACTTTCATGGCTCCTTTTCTTACTTTAAGAGGGTGTTTCTCCATTAGACCATAGTTCTTGCCTTGGATTTCATGCTCAAGCTACATTGCCATTTGTATGGAGGTTCCTCGCTTGGCTTGGTCTCTGTTGCAAGTTCTTTAGCCCTTCCCTTACCATTACTACATCCCACATATTCCCCACACCCATTCCATATCATCTACACTCTACCACAGACATACATACATGCACTAGTAGCAAAAGACACCACCTCATTTGGACGTGCCGTTTCCGAGATATCATTATGACCATTTGCCAACGACACACTAGCTTTTCTGGAGAGACTTTCTTCCCACCGGGTGAACCTGTTCAGTCAAGGCACCTACGTGGATCTTTAGGCAAGGCCACAGAAGCCGAAGCCACTTTCTCCTACTCCAGCACTCAATAGACACATACCACCTTTCTTTACCGGCAACCCAGCAACTACGCCATCCTTTTCAGCTGCCGTCTTCGTCAGTCTGACACATCAGACCATAGGCTTGACACTTTTAGAGATGGCCACCTTCTCAGAGTGCCATCACCATCTTGGCACTCCACTATATCACTCCATCTTTCATCATTTCTACACTTACCACCCTTGGGCAATGGATCCTCTCTTCTACCTCTCTTTCTTTCTTGATTTTGGCCAATCCTTGGAGCATACCAGGAGTTATCAAGAGGCTACATTTGCATGTCACACTTTCCTGAGCCAAAATCCAAGTACAGGTTAAGTTCTTTGGGTACTCACTCTTTTTCCCCTAGTTTTCTCCTCATTTCACACTTTTTCTGCACCTTTCTTTAACTTCAAGGTTCAATTTGACTACAAGGTTTCTCACAAGGTTTTCTTCCTTGTCTCCAAACTTCATACCTACCTCTTTTCTTTCTTTTTCCACTTTTTTTTCTAGAGTTTCTACTATTTCACGTAGTTAGCAGCACTTGGCATCAGTAGCAAAGATACCCTCTACACTCTTTGGAGGGTTCTCGCATGTCTGGAACCAGTGGGATCCACCATGGTCACATGTTAGGGCGTGGCCATTGAGAGAGTGAGAGAGAGAGAGAGAGAATATTCCCCATCTTCCTTATATAAAACCCTTGCCCCACAAGGGCAAAGGGGGAGGGGGGGGGGGGGGCATTTGTGGAGAGCATTGAAGCATTTTTCATGTTTGAGCGAGCGTTTCGGGAGGTGTCCCTATTTCCCCCTAACTTCTCCCATTTTGATGGATTTGTGTCCATAGTTTATTGTGGTGGACAGCTTTAGTGTGTCATTGAGAAATGCATTTCAGGTTGTTACAAGGTTTAGATGTTGCAAAGGTGAGGCAACACTTATGTGTCAAGCATGTTGCGATGCAAAAATGTATTTTTTCTTCCACATGATGGATGTTTAAGTAGAGCAGCAGTGGATGTTGGATACCACCAACACACAATAGAGGAAAGAATTTGCCATGATTCTTTTCACAATTTGAAGGCTACTGTTACTATAGAGACTAGGAAGAAAAGTGTTGCAACTCCAAAGTGTGTTTAATAGTTTGTACTAAAGGATTATGTGGTGGACACATTGCTACAAGATGATACGAAAAAAGAGTTCATGCCATTACAAGGTAGAGAGAAGAGTTGTGAGTTTCATTAGGCAAAAAGTGTCAATGAACATTGCCAATGCATCAAGTTTAACTTCCATCATGAGTTCAAGTAGCTTTGTTGGGAATGGATGGATGCACCAACTAAAGAGGAACACAAAACAAATGTAAATGAGATGCACATATGGTGGCGTGAAGGAGACAAAATGCCAATTGAACACCTTCCAAAAATGGAATGCTAACTTGTATGGTGGGAAGTTCAAATATTTCAATGGGGCCATTATATTCTCCATATAAGTTTTCTCTCATTTTCTTTTCTTGTCACATTTAAATATTGCAATTTTCCTAGGATCAACCACTTGATAACATTGAACTTATACCAACAATTAATCTCTCTAAGAGAAAATATTGGAGTTGGAGAGCTTTTGAAGAAAAGAAAGGAAAAATATCCCTCTATGAAGTTACACTCTCCGACCTCACTAGATCTCTTGAGTAGTCATCAAAAACTTTGGCTACATAGGAAGCAAGGTTTGCTGATATAGGTCCAAATTTAGACAAGCTTTGAGAGTGGGTTGGTAGAAGGACAACACCAAGAGCAAGGTCAATGTCTAAAATGGTGGAGGAAGTTGTTATTGGAACTTCTATGGAATCAAGTTATGAATCATTTAAGAATATAAGGATAACCTGTATGAAGCGTTGACAGATATTTGATGGGCCCAACATCACTCCTTCTAGCTCTCATTGTCCAAAGTTTGACTACCATTCTGTTCCACGACACCGGAGAAGAACTAAGGAACATGGAGTGGAGGAAATTGTAAGCAACCAAAGGGAACGACTTGAGAGACGATCTATGGGGTTCAAATATGGAGGGAAAGGGCCCATGAACAAGAGTGCACCCCTTTTTTCAATCGGTTAAGGGTTTTGGGATATTTGGGGTTAAGCATCCTTGGGTTAGAATAGTACTGGGTTGGGTGACTTCCCGGGAAGTCCAAATTTAAGAGCTTACAGAAATGTCAGTTGTTACACAAGTAAATCCAGTGCCAAAGGTTGAGAAAAGTATTGTTCGTGAGCCAGTTTCTCATATCAACTAGGCAATTCAAAGAGTCAGTGCCAATAGTAATGCACATTGCTCTGGAATGATTGGGAGTCAAGGTTAGTGTCTTGCATTTCTGCACTCAGGTTCAAGTTCTTTAGTAGTACCATATTTTTGGGGCTGTTGAGATCTAGGGGTAAAGGGCCACTAGTCAAGCTAGATTTATTGTTATGGGACTAATGTTACTCATACAAACTGGATCCATAGCTCAATTATCTCAAAGCTAGATTTTGTGCCAATTGAGTGGTCAATTGAGCAAAGCTACAATCTTTTGAAAGAAGAGATTAAAAGTTTAGAAAGAGTTGGTTTCAAGTTGAAGACTTCCTCAAATGTTGCTATTGATACTATTATGCCACCAATGTCAACACTAGACCAGCATACATGACCAACTAAAAATGGGAAGGCTATACAGTATAGGTCTTCCATTTCAAAAGGTGCACAAGAGAAGATCAAGCTGGCAAAGGTGTTGAAGTGCACAATCACAAGGATAAACTACATTAGTGTCGTGGCTAAGGAGTCTGTTGTTGTGACTAAATTGTCAAAGGGTACAAGCTACACTATCAAAATTTATGAAAACCCATCTTGCACCTGTCCAGATTTTACACAGAGGGAGAACAGAAGAAAGGTATATTTAGCCTGCAGCACATTTATTACATTTTTATGTAGGAATTAAACTAAAATCCTAAGATCGACCATCACATCCACTAAACAAACTTTACATTTGCAGAGCTTGAGAAGTGTTTTTAGATTGCTTTTAGTGTACGGATCTATATTTATATTTGTATTTTATTGGCCAAATTTATTTGGAAATATAGATTAAATCAAAATTTAAAAAATGAAAAGATGTTGGTTCAGGACAAACCAATGTTTTCCTTGTGTTTGATAAGTCGTGAGCTTAGTTCATGAGCTCAAAACCTACTTGGGCTCCAAAGCCTTATATAGGGACACAGTGTTTTGAAATATTGTCCCAAAGTCCCGAATTGTGGAAAGAAAGAGGAGCAATCTTTTTACATAGGGACCAAGGGCATAGTCACGTAGTGAGGAAGTCCTAGAGGGCAATGGAACTTAGTGGTCAAGCCTTCAAACCCTAACTTAGTGGCAGTGTTAGTGAGCATTAATATGGACAAAGTGGGACTTGGTGGGGATTGATGGAGCAATATTAGGGCCGAGCATTTTAAGGGAGCTAAGGTGTGGTTAAGGGATGACCACTCATGGACAAATGGCTCAATCTTTGGGAGATGGGTCTGTGGTATGGGTTATCTTACACTACCAATGAGACAAAGGTGAATGAACATAACATTATTATAATAGATTGATATGTCAGTAGTACCTTTGGGTGTTTGTAATGGGATTGGACATATGAAACATTTGGACCAAATGTAAATGCTAAGTGGTATAAATGCCATTCACGAGGTTAGCATATCCCTAAGTTGGGAATAAGACTTATAAGACTCTTCTAAATGGTTAAAGGTGTGGTTAAATGACTAAAGTAAAATGGAAAATTTAGTTACTTACAAGTTTGTGGTGTTAAGTGTTATAAATTTTTATCAATAAGGTGTCACATTTATGTTGTATTTTGTCAAATTGAGTTTGATACTTGATACTCATATAAATATTTAAAATAATAATATGGGCTAGCTCATGATGTTGCTCAATTGATAATCAAGTCATTGTGATTTTTATATATTATATCCATGTGATCGTGAGTAATGTGTTACTTTGTCAAACAATAATCAACCCCAAGTGGTTAATGGTGATGCTAGTTTACTTGCATATAGTACCATTGTAGTAGTTTTGACTAGATTCTTGATGGTGATCTATTTTATGCTAAGCTTAAGTTGATACTTTGATTCCTTAATAATTTGCCCATTAAAGTTATGGAAAAGTTGTAACATTCATTTACTATTTTTTATTGGTGAATTTGCAAACACTTAAAGTAGATTGTTAGATGAAAAAGTGTGTAACTAAGGCATTAGCATTACTAGCACTTATGTTAATGGGAGTGGCATTATTATTTTGAGTGATAAAGAGTTTTCCTTAAATTTTGAATTTTATGTCATTTTTTTGTTAATGTTTTAGGTGATTGAAGAAAAGTGTTAGTGCAATATGGATATCTGAAGATATAATCTTTGTGATTAAGTCTTAAATATTCATTTTGTATTTTGAAGATGTTGATGTTGAATGTCAAAACTATAAGTATGATGTTCAATCCATAGGCATATTGTTGGGTCATAAGAATTTATGTTAAAATGAGCATATATGAAGTTGTAGATAAAAGGAAGTTAGTTAAGTCTTGAAATTTATTTTCTGGATAGAGTGTTATTCTTTCTTTAGGATAGAAAATTTTTTATAAATTTTTTTAGGCTTTTCAAATGGTTAATTTGTTGATCATTTTGCCTAAAAACCATTTTGTTATTGAAAGCCATTGTAAATTGGGGAAAGGGTTAGAGTTGACTTTAGTTAATTTAGATTTTAGTAGGTGGTTTGTTATAATATGGCCCGAAAGGGGATGTTAAATTTTGGCATAAAAAAGTGGTCATTGTATTTTTTTAGAAAGGTAATCTTTATACCTTTCTTTTATAGCATTATACATGGTCAGCCTTGTCTTTTAGAAGGTTGTGATACTATATAAGTCCATTTTATAGTCTTCACTTTAGTTTTAGTTGAGTGTTAATCATGCTAGCTAGCCTCTTTGAACATGCTCAAAGCTATTGGGAAAATACATTAGTAAACTTATTACAGTTGAGTTAGATTTGAATAATCATTTTATCTGTACTTATTCATTTTCTTTATATTATACCTAGAGTGTTACCTTTCCATTGGACAAGTATATGAGTCAATGTTACGAGAATTGTTTCACTCGATGATGATTTAATAGTGATAGGCATGCTTACCAGATGGTTTAGGGTTTAGTTTAATGTACATTAGTGAACATGATCATAAGTGATATCTAAGATAGTTGATTATTTTTGTCAAGAGTTATGCTTAATTGTTGTTGATGTTAAATGATTTGGCATTTTCTATGATGATAGGTTATTTTTTAATAATGATTATGCTTCTCTCTATTAATAGGATGATTAATGATCTTTCAAGATGGTTAATTGTTCTTTTTTATAGCTTTTAGTTTTTTTATATTACCACATGTTCTTTATGGTTTGCTCAGGATTTGTTTCTTGGGTTTGAGAAATCAGTAGGATATTGATAATGCTTGCTTAAAAAAGTTAAGTTCCTTAGTATGGTTGATTAAGATCTATTGAGATTAGCAAATGTGATGGTTCGCATAAAAAAATATTTGTTAGCCCTTGCGACATTCATTCTATTCTATCAGTTGTTGCTAAAGTTGGTTTTGTTAAATTAATATGTTATTTCTTTCTGGTATTACATTCATGAGTATTTTGTTTGCTAGTCAATGATACTTTGTGATTTTTGAGCTGTCTTTTATGAATTTTTTAACATGCTATCTATAATATTTAGTAATTTGATTTTATTATTGAGTTTTCTTGATGATATACTTGCTATTGAATTTTTTTTGATGGTTACTCCTATATCTTTAAACTATCATGATCTTGGTGTTCCTATTATACTAATTTATCTAATGATAACTTTGTTGGAATACTTTTGTGTTCTAATCTAAGAATAATTCACTAATAAATTTGTCTTTATGATATCATTATCTTTGACTTTGATATTGTTCATATATTTGATCTTTGGGTTTGGCTAGTAAGTGAAATTTTTAATCATGTGTCAATTGGTCACATCACCCTCCTCTTTCTAAATGTCTTTTATTTTGTTAAAAAAGCATGACCGTATAAACAACTCTAATTGTTTAGTTACAGTATATAATTAACCAAAGAAAATGACTTGAGAGACAATTCATAAATGTTCAAATATAAAGAAAGGTAATGTTCACACCTTGGCACATTTGGTGTCTCCACACCATCGGCTCTACGAGCCTACCTCTATGACATTTCCCCTTCGTGTCTAGGTCTTTGCCAAAACCAACACCGTTGTTTCTCATGCCAACCATCCGTTAGCACTGCCCCATAGAGGTCATACACAACTTTATGTCAAAGTTGTTTTCTTCTGGGAACACCTTTCCCATAACTTTAGCATGGCACATTTTGCCATCGATGAGATACCCTCTGTTCTCATCCTTGGATCTTATGATCCCCCCCCATCCTTTGTGGGGTACAACACACCTCAGTCCAAATGCTTCCATCAGTCCTTTTAGGACCATCCCTTGACTCTACTTGAGTCATCCAGCAGTTTTGGACTTTGGTCAATCCACAGACCCATAAGGTCCTACTTGTGAGGCACTAGCTCACTGGAATACACTTCTTGCATTCCTGTCCTACTCAAAAGGACTATTTTCACAAGTGTTACTCCGACACTTGATTTTCTTGGGGCAACTTTTGCCCCTTAGGACTACTTGTCCATGCGATGAGAATACCACTCATCTCTAAGTACACCCCCCAACTCCTTGGGTTGTTCCAGCATTTATTAAAGGTAGCCCCGACTACCATTTCAAGGACTTGAGTCCTCTTCCGTATTTGACCTTCCACAGTCATTACCTTTGGTCTCACATTCATGAGCACCAACCTCAACTATATGAGGATAATCTTGTGACTCCTTTATTGTTTTGGAGTCTCTATCTTTCCTGTGATCCCAACTTTAGTTGTTTACCACAACAACCTTAGCCAATTTGCTAAGACAAATGCTCATCCAGATCACATCCTCAACTCAATGAGGAAAACGTTGCACTGTTCCCAAAATCCCAAAGTCGTTCCATTATTGGCCCTTTTCTATCCACCACCTCGTCTACAAGTTCACACATGAACTGTAATGGAGAGCCATGTCTTCCCGACTTGCTACTCCTCAAGGATAGGCCCACTCCTTGGACCTTCCGATGCCAACACTAGTGGTGATATACTTAAGCACCAATAAAAGTCGGACTAAGGAACAGTTCCGATACCAAATTGTAAGAGACTAAATTTTCCATTCTACTTTAATCACTTAACCACACCTCTGCCCACTTGGAGGAGTCTCATTCACAACCTCCATAAATCCAATCCAGGACTTGGGACTTGCTAGCCCCGAGAATGGCATCCATGCCACTCAACATTTGCACTTGGTCCAAGTGCTCCACGTGTCCGATCCCATGACCGACACTCAAAGGTACCACCGACATAGCAGCCCGTTATGCTAAGGCCATGCCCAATCACCTTTGCCACACTGGTAGTCCAATACCACTTCTTGCATCACAGTCTTGGCTCTCCAAGACTAGGCAAACCATCCGTGAGTGGTCATCTCAGATCCACTCCTTAGCATCCTTAGGATGCCCACCGACAAGGGGAATAGCCTTCCCCAATATCCCTCTGTCAGTCCCCACTAAGTCCCTTTCTGCCCCTGGTCGTGTTTGCCAACACTGCCACTGGATCGAGACCCACAGGCCCGACCACTAAGTCCCATAGTCCTCTGGGACTTCCTCACCACACGACTGTATCCTTGGTCACTACCCCAGAGGACTGCTCCTCTTCCTTTCCACAATCTGGGCCTTTGGGACAACATTTCGGAACACCGTGGCCTTACGCGAGCCACCTGGGTACTCTCCTCGCCTTCTGCCCTTGGGTGCTCTAGCCATGGGCTTAGAGCGGGTTCCGTTGAGCCACACCAGGTATCCAAGTAGGTAGTGCCACCCACACTTGGACTGGGAGCATCGGCCAGTTGATCTCCCGGGGGAACTAGAGCTGGCTCTTGAACACTTCACCAAGCTACCCCGCTTGTCGGTCCGTGTTCACCCTAGTCTTGGACTTCCCAGTGGGCAGCTCATCACCCAACACTGGGTCCGGCCTTCCTGGGCCAAACTGGCCTTTCCTGGCCAAACTGGCTCCACTGCAGTCCTCCCCCTACTATACTTTTGGAGCTCACCAAACCCCCCAGGGTCTGGGAGACGAACGCTTTGGGCTTTCACCCTCTCAGACTCGAACTTGGACTCGGACTCGGACTCGGACTCGGACTCGGACTCGGACTCGGACTCGGACTCGGACTCAGACTCGGACTCGGGCTCGGTCTCGGTCTCGGACTCGGGCTCGGGCTCGGTCTCGGCCTCGGCCTCGGTCTCGATCTCGGTCTCGGTCCTGGTCTCGGTCTCGACTTCGGACTCCATCTCGGACTCCATCTCGGACTCCATCTCGGGTCCATCTCGGACTCCATCTCGGACTCCATTTCGGGTCCATCTCGGGTCCACCTCGGACTCCATCTCGGACTCCATTTCGGGTCCATCTCGGGTCCACCTCGGACTCCATCTCGGGTCCATCTCGGACTCCACTTCGGACTCCAACTCGGGTCCATCTCGGACTCCACTTTGGACTCCAACTCGTGTCCATCTCGGACTCCACTTCGGACTCCAACTCGAGTCCATCTCGGACTCCACTTCGGACTCCAACTCGAGTCCATCTCGGACACTTCCACGTGTCATGTGTTGGTCCTTTTGGGTCCCTTTTTTGAGCCTCGCTTTTTGCTCGCTTCGTGCTCGTTCCTCGAGCACTTCTTTGGGAGTTCCACTCCCGCTCTTGACTTTTCAAGTCGGAGCTTTTGGTCCAAACGTGTTACGCTCGTTTGGCTCTCGCTTCAGCCACTACCACGTGGCACCCTTTCCGGCTCCACTTTGGGGCCTAGGGATTTTGTGTCTCACAACTCCACCACCCATAGACGAAGTTCGATGTCCTCATCGAACGGTAAACCATTTTGTAAAGTAACACTCGCATGTGTTACCATTTCCATCCTTGGCACCTAGCCAATATTTGTCAATGGTTTGACATTGAAGGCTCACCATGCCTTTTGCATATGCCTCAATGGTTTGACACCAAAGGCTCACCATGCCTTGCCTATCCTCTAAGGAGGGTAGTCTCTCCAACTTAGAGACTGATTGGACCACATGTAGTGGTTCTCTCCTTTTATTGGTTTAGTTCTCACTAAACCTCTTAGAGACCTTTTTCTAAGTCAATCCCACTACTCCTTCTTGAGTAGTCTCAATTTCCATCTATTGAATGTTTGCACCTTGGAACTTTTACTCTTTTGACTTTTGGAAGTCAATTTCCTAGGTGTCTCCAACACCTTGCATTTCACAGATTGTGCAACTCCACTTCCCTATCCTAGGAAGTTCATTACTTGAGGGCACCATCATCCTCTCTTCTATTTCGTGCCACCTTGGGCACTAAGTTCCATTTATCACACTTTGTGCTAGGGTTGTCCATCGCCCTATCATTTGGCTACCTTACCGCTCCTTCCCTTGGAGCTTCCACTTTCGCCAAATCGGAGCAATTCGGAATCCATCCTTGGAAACACACTTCCTTTCCCGCAATTTGTTAGCGTCCAACACATTAGTGTTCCTCGCCTAACTTTGTCACTTGGATTCCTTCCCAGGGACTCCACGGCCCTATCTTGGCCACTCATCTTTTGCTCCTATCCATTGATTGTTGCACCAAGCAACATCGAATCTCTACCTCCCTCCTTGAGGTATTCTTTTGATTCCATAGCAAAGGCTCTGCTTTGCCAAGACTAGGGTGTTCACCCCTAGTAAGTCTCTTTTAGCATCTTCTGCTGTGGGCTCTATCCTCGGCCCAACTTTGTGACCCTCTCAGGGGTCTCTTTAGAGACTACTTTCTTTGGACACACTATGCCATCGCAATGACATAGTTCATTTCCCTAAGGTGCTTTTCCCACTTGGTCACCTTGACCAAGCCACACCATCATCAATAGTTCAAATCAACACTTTGAACTAGGAATCTTATTCCTTAACCCAAACAAGGACCTTGTCCTTATTTAGCCACAAGATCACCTAGTGATCTCACCTCGGCACCTTAACAGGTTTGCCAATAGGTACTAGGTCTTCCAGACCTTTAACTTGTTAACTACGACCCCGGGGGCATCCCCCACACTTGGCGGTGCGCCCAAGCCAGCCCTTCCGGCCAAGGGTCCATAGCAACTGAGATTAGGTGTCCCCATCTCACTCACCACGTCTTTGGTGCCACTTGCACCAAAGCGTTCAAGTTAGATATGCCGAGCTTTCACACTAAGCAATCTAACCGTGCATCACGACTCCGAGGCATCCCTCGCTTGGCAGTGTGCCCAAACCAGTCTCCCCACTGAGAGTCCATGACCACCGAAATATGAGTGTCCTCATATTCCAAACCATCACCACGCCCTAGTGATTTGGGACTCGAACCCAAGCACTAGAGGGTCGGGACTCGAACCCAACCTCCGTATATGCATCTACGGACGGCATCACACAAGATGCTTGGCGTGACTCCCCACGCTGGTGCACCAACTTATTTTTAAAGCGCGCTACAGATCACAGCTTAGGAACCTAGTTCCTCCACACTGCCAAGTCCTCTCACTTGACATGTCTGTGATCATGCATGGACTCCTCCATGCTTGGCCCCATGGCCCACCCTTTTTGAAGTTATCACCTTCAACTAGGGTATTTGTTCCCCCAACGTGCCAATCTCGCTTGGCAAGTCCTCCGACCACTGTAACATGGTTCCTGCAGAAGCGTGAAAGTCCTTGACCATCGACTTTCGTTCAAAGCCCTCTCTTTGAACACTCGGGAACTACTTCCCTAACCTTGATAGCCTTGCCTCATGGCAAGCTTCAAGACCACGCTTCTGCTGCGCCACTCTGATTTCGCGCGTTCCATGAACCATTTACATTTGGCCTTTCTAGGTACTAAGCTACCTAGAATCGTCTTTGGGAACCTTGAAGGAACTCTGTCCCTCAGCTTGCTAAGGCCTCCCTTTTTGCAAGCCTTCAAAATGCCATATAGTCTAACATGGACAATTCCATATTTTAGACTCTCCATGGCATCACGGTTGCTAGCGGCAACACCCTCGAGCCCCCACTTGATTCTCCACTCCCAACTGGCATAACCAACCTTGGTTATGCCCTTTGATTCCTATGGTTCGGTTCTATCCCCTTACTTCTTGCTTTTTGGCTTCACACCTTTCCTTTGGTCATTCTCCTCCAGACCAAGAGGATAGCTTTACACTTTCTATCACGCTTTAGCAAGTATTCTTATGGATGAACCTACCCAATAGCCTAGGGAGTGGTTCCTCAATCCGGGTGTGCTCACCTTATAATCCCACACACTGGGATTACATTGTTGCTTATGGGCCTTTACATGCCCATCACTAGTCTTGCCAAAATTCTATTTTTGGCTTTGTCCAACTCGGGTAGACAGTCCTCTCCTATCTCCGCAACCTTGGACATTTGGATAGCACCTTCTATCCATCATTCGCTAGGGACTTAGTCCCTTGGGCTTTATCCATTGCCCTCGCGACATCAAACACCACCTTCTGGTGTTCTAGAGTGTCCGGGTGTCTCAATGATGGCTTTCTTGACAATGAGTATTTCCTTTTATGACATTGACTTACTATATCGCAACACAAGCAACTTATCCCCCGTAAGAGTATATCCAACTTCCTTATGCTATTAAGCAGTCTTGGGTAGCTACCTTCTACCCGTTTAACCAGTTATTTTGCACCTCTTGCTTAGTTGCCTCATAGTTGTCAAGTCCTACAACTCATTGCTTGGTGCTTTCACACCTCCATCATTATCTGGGTCACCACACTCCAACTGCATGCTCTGCAGCTTAGGCTATGCCATTCCCATTTCCATTGGAATTCCTTTGGCAAGGGGTTCTCATGAACCCACCAACATAGCCTCAAGGTATCACACCTTGGCACATTTGGTGTCTTCACACCATCGGCTCCACGAGCCTACCTCTATGACATTTCCCCTTCGTGTCTAAGTCTTTGCCAAGACCAACACCGCTGTTTCTCATGCCAACCATCCGTTAGCACTACCCCATAGAGGTCACACACAACTTTATGTCAAAGTTGTTTTCTTCTGGGAACACCTTTCCTATAACTTTAGCATGGCACATTTTGCCATCGATGAGATACCCTCTGTTCTCATCCTTGGATCTTATGATCCCCCCCCATCCTTTGTGGGGTACAACACACCTCAGTCCAAATGCTTCCATCAGTCCTTTTAGGACCATCCCTTGACTCTACTTGAGTCATCCAGCAGTTTTGGACTTTGGTCAATCCACAGACCCATAAGGTCCTACTTGTGAGGCACTAGCTCACTGGAATACACTTCTTGCATTCCTGTCCTACTCAAAAGGACTATTTTCACAAGTGTTACTCCGACACTTGATTTTGTTCTCTGGGGGCAACTTTTGCCCCTTAGGACTACTTGTCCATGCGATGAGAATACCACTCATCTCTAAGTACACCCCCCAACTCCTTGGGTTGTTCCAGCATTTATTAAAGGTAGCCCTGACTACCATTTCAAGGACTTGAGTCCTCTTCCGTATTTGACCTTCCACAGTCATTACCTTTGGTCTCACATTCATGAGCACCAACCTCAACTATATGAGGATAATCTTGTGACTCCTTTATTGTTTTGGAGTCTCTATCTTTCCCGTGATCCCAACTTTAGTTGTTTACCACAACAACCTTAGCCAATTTGTTGAGACAAATGCTCATCCAGATCACATCCTCAACTCAATGAGGAAAACGTTGCACTGTTCCCAAGATCCCAAAGTCGTTCCATTATTGGCCCTTTTCTATCCACCACCTCGTCTACAAGTTCACACATGAACTGTAATGGAGAGCCATGTCTTCCCGACTTGCTACTCCTCAAGGATAGGCCCACTCCTTAGACCTTCCAATGCCAACACTAGTGGTGATATACTTAAGCACCAATAAAAGTCGGACTAAGGAACAGCTCCGATACCAAATTGTAAGAGACTAAATTTTCCATTCTACTTTAGTCACTTAACCACACCTCTGCCCACTTGGAGGAGTCTCATTCACAACCTCCATAAGTCCAATCCAGGACTTGGGACTTGCTAGCCCCGAGAATGGCATCCATGCCACTCAACATTTGCACTTGGTCCAAGTGCTCCACGTGTCCGATCCCATGACCGACACTCAAAGGTACCACCGACATAGCAGCCCGTTACGCTAAGGCCATGCCCAATCACCTTTGCCACACTGGTAGTCCAATACCACTTCTTGCATCACAGTCTTGGCTCTCCAAGACTAGGCAAACCATCCGTGAGTGGTCATCTCAGATCCACTCCTTAGCATCCTTAGGATGCCCACCGACAAGGGGAATAGCCTTCCCCAATATCCCTCTGTCAGTCCCCACTAAGTCCCTTTCTGCCCCTGGTCGTGTTTGCCAACACTGCCACTGGATCGAGACCCACAGGCCCGACCACTAAGTCCCACAGTCCTCTGGGATTTCCTCACCACACAACTGTATCCTTGGTCACTACCCCAGAGGACTGCTCCTCTTCCTTTCCACAATCTGGGCCTTTGGGACAACATTTCGGAACACCATGGCCTTACGCGAGCCACCTGGGTACTCTCCTCGCCTTCTGCCCTTGGGTGCTCTAGCCATGGGCTTAGAGCGGGTTCCGTTGAGCCACACCAGGTATCCAAGTAGGTAGTGCCACCCACACTTGGACTGGGAGCATCGGCCAGTCGATCTCCCGGGGGAACTAAAGCCGGCTCTTGAACACTTCACCAAGCTACCCCGCTTGTCGGTCCGTGTTCACCCTAGTCTTGGACTTCCTAGTGGGCAGCTCATCACCCAACACTGGGTCCGGCCTTCCTGGGCCAAACTGGCCTTTCCTGGCCAAACTGGCTCCACTGCAGTCCTCCCCCTACTATACTTTTGGAGCTCACCAAACCCCCCAGGGTCTGGGAGACGAACGCTTTGGGCTTTCACCCTCTCAGACTCGAACTCGGACTCGGACTCGGACTCGGATTCGGACTCGGACTCGGACTCGGACTCGGACTCGGACTCGGGCTCGGGCTCGGTCTCGGCCTCGGGCTCGGTCTCGATCTTGGTCCCGATCTCGGTCTCGGTCTCGGTCTCGGTCTCGGTCCCGGTCTCGGTCTCGACTTCAGACTCCATCTCGGACTCCATCTCGGACTCCATCTCGGACTCCATCTCGGGTCCATCTCGGACTCCATCTCGGGTCCATCTCAGACTCCATCTCGGACTCCATTTCGGGTCCATCTCGGGTCCACCTCGGACTCCATCTCGGACTCCATTTCGGGTCCATCTCGGGTCCACCTCGGACTCCATCTCGGGTCCATCTCGGACTCCACTTCGGACTCCAACTCGGGTCCATCTCGGACTCCACTTTGGACTCCAACTCGGGTCCATCTTGGACTCCACTTCGGACTCCAACTCGAGTCCATCTCGGACTCCACTTCGGACTCCAACTCGAGTCCATCTCGGACACTTCCACGTGTCATGTGTTGGTCCTTTTGGGTCCCTTTTTTGAGCCTCGCTTCGTGCTCGTTCCTCGAGCACTTCTTTGGGAGCTCCACTCCCGCTCTTGACTTTTCAAGTCGGAGGTTTTGGTCCAAATGTGTTACGCTCGTTTGGCTCTTGCTTCAGCCACTACCACGTGGCACCCTTTCCGGCTCCACTTTGGGGCCTAGGGATTTTGTGTCTCACACATAGTTTAGCTTCTACTTGTGTGCCTATTCTTATTATGTGTCTCCATATTTGCTAGCTAGTGGCATATCCATGTCCTCGTGTTAGACCACTAGTATATTAAAATAGCACTAAACTCTATTTGAATCTATTTTATATCCTATTTTTTATGTTGGGATATTAAATGCTTTAGGATTGTTTTAATGTTACTCTATACTCCTGCTCCTTCACTCCTTGGGCTGAATATTTAGGAGTTATTCTATGCTTTTGTTCATTCGTTCTTTGGCTATATACTAAAAAATTTGGCTCCATACATTCATTTAGTGGCCAAGGTATTGAAATTTAGGTTTTGCTCCATTGCCTTGGCTTACGTGTCTAAGGGTTTGATTCTATTATGTGGTTACCCTATAGTAAATCATTATAGAGAAAAAGGTGAAAACCACATATACTACTCAAGCACAACAATAGCAATAATAGTAACAAAGGAAAAATAGGTGAGAGTGCTTGTGGTCATAGTGGTAGAGGGTGAGGAATTCCAAGCTAGAGAATAAAGAAGCTTCAAATAAAATGATAATATAAGATAACTACTATATAAGTTTTACTATGACGAAATAACTTTGGTGGTCATCTAGCATGCAACCTAACCCTAGTTGTGGAGAACTGGAATGAAACACTTAAATAGGTTGAGACAAATGGATCACTCAATATAACACTATTTTATGACTTCTTCTAAAAAATCTTTCCATTGCAATTTATAAAAGAAAATGAGGAAGATCGTTGGAGTGAGTTCTTATCTTGAATCTAACTTTGAGTTTATCTCTTCAAGATCTACATATTGTGCAATCTTATGGTTGCAACACCACAAAAACAACTTGTGAGAGAGTAAAGGATCTATGCAAAGCTTGTTAGGGTTCATTAGGCTGAGGTAGATAATTCTTATTGAAATTTGAAATAGAGAACTTTACATAATGACTACTTTTTCTTCTTATTACTTCTATTTTTATTTTTAGCTACTAGCATAGAAATTCAATCCAAGCTCTTTACAAGTTGTCAGACAATTTGATCATTATCATCTTCTCTATTATATTAGTCAAGTGTAGCTATAATTTTAAATTTTTGGGGTAATAAGTACCCTAGGTTAGGATGAAAGCCTATATGGGTTGTGAGTGAGATTTCTTTAAGTGGTCAAAAGTGTAGTTGTGTGACTAAAGTAGAATGGAAAGCTTAATTGATCAAATTGAATCTTTGTAAGGGATATCATTATTTATTATATATTTTTATTAAATCTAAAAAATAAAATTCTTAGATATATAAAAATTAAAAAATTATATTAATATATTAAAATTATAATAAATATTAATAATAATAAAATGTAGAATAAATAATATATTAGTATTTTTATTATATGTATATATGTATAGTTTTTTAATTATATTTTATAAGAATACAGAATTTATTTAGAGCATAATATATGGTTTGTCGTATCTGATTCCCATAAAACTTTATTAGGAAACTTAGCCTGATAAAGAACTAAATTACAATCATTTTTAACAGAAAATATTACTGATAATATGCAAAGTGGTTGATTTCTGCAATAAGTATTACTGGCCCATAATATTTTTCTCCTATTATATAAAACTAAATTACCATCTATTTGTAAAACTAAAATGCAGTTATATAATTTAAAATATGAAGTGTTTGTTTCCCAAATTTTCTGATTTTTGGAGAAAAAAATAAGGTTGCAGTTATATTCCAGAAGTAGGTAATTTATTTTATTTGGTGAAATTAAATAATTGTTTGCAGATAAACTTGATCCAATATACATAGTATTTAGTTCTTGAAGACAATTATTTACACTATAGATAGAAATATTACTTTTTATATATTTGATAGATAATAAAAGCTCTGTTCTTCCAATAAGTTCATATTGTATTTTATATTTTGTATTCTCCCTTTCAAAAAAATCTGTTAAATTTTCATATAAATCATCTAAACTACTATCAATAATATTATAAAAAGCCCGTTTCATATTTGTACCTGTAAAATCTACTCCTTTTATAGAACATTCTTCTTTAATTTTAATTATTAAATTAATTATTCCTTTTGATGTAGATATTTGTATACTATCTGAGTAAAATGATGAATACTTTTGGTTATGCTTGATTTTTGTAATTAAATTATATGCATTTGAGATCACTTTTGTTATATCTTGTGCATTTAAAATTCTAAAATTTCCAAATTTTGAATAATACTTTGGTGCTATAGTCATATATATATTCATAAGAAGAAAAATTATAAATAGAAATGAACTTTTTTTCGTGCTAAATATTATCATATCTAAGAAACTTGAAATATAGAGAAGGATGGCTTTGCTTATTTATAATACTAAATACTTCTTAACAGCTACACTATATTACTCTGAGAATGCCAAATGCTTAACTCATAGAAAAAAACTATTTTTATTATTTAAAAGTATACACTATGTATAAGGTCCAAATGTACAGCTATAATACCATATACTAATATTAGCATAGTAAAATTTTTATAACTATCGAGTTGGTTTCAATCTTAATTGCTCACTCCTATATATAAACTAGGGTTTTTAGGCTAATTGGTATGCATAATTTTATATTCCATTTCCATATTCCATGCATTCACATTGATGGAGATGAGGGGCAACTTTGATTATCCCTAAGGAGTGTTTGGATTTGGGATTTTAGTTTAGATTTAGCTTTTGCATCTTTTAAATCTCCTTTTATTTATAGTTACTTTTCCATTTCTTCTCTTTTATTTTTACTTTTTTATTCCTCTTTATAGTAGAGCAATGTCCTCTTCCTCCTTTGACTTTAGAGCAATAGTTGGTGTAGTTGTTTGATGTTATATGGTTGCAATTGAACAATCAAACTTAATTGATAGTAGCATTTATAATGTATGTTATAGCTCCTCGTGCTTTTGCTACCAATCCTTACGTATAGCTGGAGTTTTTCCATGGGAGTCTTAAGGATGATGTGTACTATTGGTTTAATTACTGTATAGTGATTGCCACATATCATTTTTGGGATGATGCAATAGTATTTGTATGAATTTCCCATGTGTCTCCAAGGGACAGCGTTGTAGTGGTATAATGGTTTGAGTGTAACCACTCATAAGGATTGGAGCATTCTTTCAGATGTCTTCAAAAGTGCATTTAGATATGTTGATGATTGTGATGATGCCTTCTAACAATTACATTGCCTTTGTCAATAGCTATCTGAATCAGTAATGCAATTTGGCATTTATTTTGAAAGCCTCTTGCTTTATATAGAGCCAAATATATCAGAATGGATCAAGTTGGCAATGTTGTGGCTAACACTTTATCAAAATTTTGTAGGGTTTATACATGCATTTGCTTTAGCCACCCTTGACAATATTTTTCACTTAACATAATGTTATGAGACATCACCTCTTTCACTTCTCACTACACATCCTTTAACTCTACTTCCTATGGGAGATAGTCTTGTGGGAGATGGTCTTGTTCCAATGGAGGTCGATATTATAACAGCTCGAGTTCAAAAACAAGAGTGAGGACATGGCTGTAGCCGTGTTGTCTGCTGCTAAGCGTGTGATGATGTTAGTCACATTTATCAGTGTTGTTGGCATTTTTTGAATTGGCAACTTCTATTTCTTGGGTGGAGACCTTGGTGTTAACAACATTCTATTGGTGCTGCTGTAGTGGGGCGCGGACCATACTTGAGCTCATGAGTTGAGCTCAATTTTCAATTGTAATTTAGTACAAACATTATAAATTTTAAAATTTTAAGGTTATGGCAAACCTAATAATTTAATAACTCTCTAAATATTATATAGAAAAAAATGTTCTAAAGAACACTTTTTGTTCTAATAATTTAAATATTTGCTACATGCAATGATAGGGACATTTGTTAGAACATAAAATAAAATGTTTGCAAAAAGAGTATTCTTGTCACTTCTTTAAATTTGTACTCTATGTTTTCTGGCTAGTAAATGTAAAGTTTGTCAGAATTAAAAAATTATTAAATTTGAAATAAGATTCTATGTAAAGCCATATAACCATTTAAAAGGAAAAAAAAATAACCGTTGATGTAAGCTTATTGCATATAAAAGAAAGACTTGGTTCTTTTTAGAATACATTCTTGAGGGGTTTGTCATAGCATACTGTTTAGAATTTATAAATCTTCATTCACACTCTCATTCGAAAAAAGTGAAATACACACAAATGTCTATGGGTTCTAGTGTTGGTAATTTTAACTCTTACAATCTTTCTTCCTAAGGTTCAAGGGCTAGGAGATGCAATAACTATCCCATTGCACAGCATCACCAAACCATACAAGAAAATGAAAAAAAGGATAGTGAAGATAGTGATCATGAGTTAGAGATAAATGCAATGACAGAGGGTGCAACAAATTGGGTGAAAAAGAATGCCCTTTTACTTGTTTTAGAAAAATGCAATTTTGCCACTTTCAAGAAGTGCCCCATATGTTTTTTAGCGTCTGGTGGAAACAATGGCAATGATCAGTATGATGGTATATATGCTCTTGTGACACACTACAACATCACGCACCTGAAAGTCTATCATGAAATCTTTTTTGAGATAGTAAAGACAGAAATGGAGTACTATGGGCAGTATTGTGAAAAAAACACTCGGAAGCATATAAAATGAAATGTGAAATGAAAAAGCACATTTTTATAAATTATATAAAGTATAATAAGTTTTATTGATAGAGAATAAACATAGATAGTGTTGGAGAAATCTAATTAGCTCCAAAAGTTTTCTGCAACTCAGCAATAGTAAAGCTTGCTTGGTGTATATGAATATCCACTTTAGGATTTTGGTGCAAGATGTTGATGAAGATGTAGTACATATGCTTGCAAGGAGCATATGCATTCTCATGTTCCTCGCGCTTCGTAAAGTCTAGACGTGTGCAAGAAGGAAAGTCATGAATGGCAATTGTGTACTCTCCACCTTTTGTTTTGACTATGTACTCCTTTGCAAGCACAGTGATGTACTTCATGGAGAGAATCTCACACTCAAGTGTTTGAGCCAAGTTTATTTTACCTTGCTTTTGCTTGAAGACGGTACCAATAAATTTAACTGCCTTACCTTTTCGTGCTGGCCTCCTGTGCATCTCTGTAGGAATAGTCTTACTCTTGTCACTCATGTCTCCAACTCTCCTCTCAAGATTGAAACCAGATTTCTCAAGGTTTTCAATCTCATCCGAGGTGAAAACGATCCCATTAGCAACCGGCCATTCTTTAGGTACTACATCAGGTTTAGTCACTATAGTGTCTTCAAGCTACTTCGTATGGTTGGTATCAGTGTTGCAACAATATAGCCAGCAACATCTTGAAAATCCTACTTGCTTTCGTTCCTTATAGAAACATGGGGCTGGAATAGAAGTAGATTTGTCACCAAGAATCCAAGCCCAACACTTGCCCCTCGGAAGCATCCCCACACACCTTACATTCGATTTTGCTGGCACGCGTCGGATTGCCCATTGCTTTGGCTCCACACTACGGTAAGCAATTTCAACCTGTTGCGATGCACTCTCTTCATCAGCCACTTGAGGTGGCTCGGTTTGAGAGCGGTGTCTTGGAGCAGAATGGTACTCGACATCAGGCCTATGAGAGCTTTTCGCTCCAAGGTCCGTACCAACATCTTCCCTAGCAAAGGAAAAACGACGCTTTGAGCGGATAGTCTTCATATCACTAATAGAAGCTCGAAGAGTGTACTCCATAGATGTGCCATGGACCACTTCCTCAACTGTAGTTGCCACTGTTTGGGCGGGTGGAGTTAATTTTCTCTTCATCCTATCATGTAACATCTTAACAGAAGGCTCTGTTCCCATATATCTTCCTTCCTCGAATGCCAGTGCTTTTGAAGATTGCTCTATAGCACGTATCAAATCTGATAGACAGACTTCATATAGACTCATCTTCCCTTTCCTTGCCTCAGAGGAACACCAACTCTAGTGCTTACTTTCGAAGAGATTCATAGTTGGGGTGTATGCGAGGTCCTCAAGTGGTTGATTCTAATGGAAAAGGCAATATTAAGAGGTAATAAAAGGGGAAGAAAAAATACAAACTAACCTGAAAAGAGTGATGTCCCCATTGGAACATCCTAACTTCCCACCATCCTAACCATAACTCAAGTTGTGGTAGGCAACTTATGTCTGTATGGCCATCTTCACGCCACCACATTTGAATCTCATTTGCTTTTGCCTCATGCTCTTCTTCAGAAGGTGCAACCTACCATTGTTTACACAACTCCTAAAATATTGATTGAAACTCTAACTTGATAAGGTGGCAGTGCTGGTTTAGGCTTTGAGCCCAATGGAACTCACAAGTCCTCTCACGACATTCCAATGGCTGACCATTCCCAAAAACTGCTCGGATACCATTCCAGTTTGCACCAGCCCCATCTGCCATAAAACCGCGAAAGCTTGCAAGCTTACCAGTCCGCTTTAGGACAATATTAGAGAGGGACTTCCAAAATATTTCTTGTGCTGTCTGGGCTTGTACTTTAAACTCTGCTGTCGCAATTGTTAACTTACAACATAGCCTATGAAAACACAAATATTATAACAATTTCAATATAATGAGAATAAAAATTACCTTGGATCATACACATGAGCTTCTATGGTTGTCCAACCTGATACGTGCTCCATATGGTCAAAATGTACCTATGCATTTGCAAGGTCACTAGACCCAAACATGTCAATTCGGGAGGCAAGATTTACGCCAGAGGCAGGGCCCATGGTAAACATTTTGAAGACAAAGGGGTGCTCTTGCTCATTCACAACTTAGTCTGAAAACAAACTTCCATAGATGAACTCGTATGGACAGGTCTGTTTCAATTCAAGGATGTAGTCAATTTTTTATTGTAACTTCCCCTCTCGAGATTCACACATCCAAGATTTTATCCTAAACAATATAATGTAAAAGAAAATTATTATTATAACGTATGAAAAATAACAGATGTACCTCCTTAGGCTAGTAGCAAGTTGTACTCCTCATAGTAAGTCCCGCAAGCTAGCCTCATTTAGTTGAGTCTTTTGGCAACCTGGATTGAGTAAGGTATTTGCGATAGAATCCTTGAGAACAGTCTTTTGAACATGCTTCGGAGTTGCAGATGAGTTTCTCATAATCTCTTTCTGCACAACATCTTTGAAACAGTTAAGAGAACTCTTTTGTATCCTTTCTTGCATTGGATGCATATGTGTGCCAACATGCACTGCAACTCTTCTAGCCACTCCATCCCGTGGAAGAAAGTAGTACATCTTGGCCTCACAAATAGCACGACATAGAGGAGCATTTTTGCAGAATCGACATTTGAATCTAACAGCAATGGTGTCACAGGCTGGAGGATTGACTGCAGACCCTGTAGAGCCAGGAATAGGCTCCAATTCAACCATCAAACAACCAAGATCCGGATCAGGTTCTACCAGTAAATAATAATGATCAAGTGGTTCATAGAATATCACATCGACCTTGAGGTAAGCAAAAGTGAATTTTACAAACTAAAGGTGGTAATACATGTTTTTTGCAGCAATGACTATTGGTAGTGATTTCATTCCAGCTTGACGAGATGCTCGTGAAGAGGAGTTGGAGGAACTCTCATTGACAACACACCATATGACGGTAGCGTACTATTTATTACTCTTTTAATTCACTTAGCTCTTTTATAGGTCTGTCCTGTGTCCCCAATAACACAACGAGGCATTGTGGGTATCTTCATTGGCTCTTACAATAGATTATTGACATCTTTCACGGAAGACAACATCAACATGGATATAGGACGCCAATTCAACCGTTGGTGCCGAAAGATACAAAGGCCCTTGCTCCTAGTTACGGACTTCATTCTCTTTGACTTTCCAGATGGTCTTTCAGATATCGATGGGAAAGTTGAGGATTGGAACTTTCTCACACCTGACCACTTGCGCAATGCATTCCTATTGTCCGAAGCACTTATGCTCGAAGCTGGCCATGTTGTCTTCATCCTACCGAACGACCCCAACTAGATGTATGAGCTTATGACGTGCGCAGCAGAAGTTCATTTCAAGTCATTCTCTTCCGGGTGTATCATGGATCCTATTGGTGTCGATACAAGGGGCGTCCATGGGAACCCTGAAAAGGTGAGTATATATTTTATATTTTTATCTAATTTCTAAACATTTTTATTTTCCAAGTTATGATGTGGACCTATCATGCCTTCTGCAGAAACACACATGATGGGTTTCATGATAGCCAACGTGTAGTACGTGTTTTGCCTAGGTACGACAGTTTCATTAACATCATACCCAACCTTGTGGATGAGCAGATCCGCAACATGTTTCTAGGGTATCGATTCCGAACTCCATTGGCAATGCAAGTCTTGCTTGAGCTCTATTGCCCACTAGATGGTGTTGTGATTGATTGCACAGTAGGTAGCGGTTCTATGGTGGAGGCAGTATGTGACTCTAGTAGGTCGGTGTTTGCTATTGAAGAACATCATTTCTTCAAATGCCGGCTCAGAGGATTTCGTGAGTTGCCTTCAACCTCAAGGAGGTAAATTATGTTTATTAAAATTTCAATATATATATCATTCTATTTTATAGATCACAGTCACCTAAAGTTTCTAGAATTGGAGGCTTTGGAAGTCTCCCTGACTATGCAGAAGCCATGGCTCAACATATGCAAGGTGAATCTTCCCCACAATACCAATATAGGAGGAACTATAAAAGAAATCATTATATTGATGATGAGGCAGAAGAAAGTTAATTGCATCCTTACATAAAATGGAAAGCTTGTTATATGTTAGATGTCAGTGAAAGTGTTAGATGTCAGTAAAATTATCAGATGTCAATATCAGTATCAGATACCATAATTATAGATTATCATTCTCACCTGTCACCATCACTTTGTAGCACTTGTGTGTTGCCATCTCCTCCTTCAACATTTTGTAAACAATTGTATGTGATATGATAGCACCTTCTAGAACAAGGTATATTACCTATAACTAATATCATTTTATTATATTTTTTCTTTTAATAGTGACAATACTATAGTATAGTAAAGTAATTCTAAATCTTACATTCCACTGTAGGGTGGCCTAAAAACCCCATATTTTGCACTAGCCAATGCAGTGTTTTCCAAAGGGATGTTGTTCCTCACCATGAAGCAATAGTGGGTATGAGTCTGTAACTCATTCTTGAATCTATTGTACATCCACACGTGCACATTTTCCAGACCTGCTGTTGGGCAATTCCTACAGTGCTCAAGAAAAGTTTGTAAACCCATATAGCCATTTGTCTTGTCCAAGAAAAAGTAGCATATTGGACACCGAATGTAATAGCATTCTGTGCTTTCAAGTAGTCCCGCCATGTCAGAAGCAAGATCTTGCAAAAACATGTGTCATTGCTCTTGAAGCATTGGAGGCAATCCCTCTCTAGTAGCAAGATCCAAAATTTCACATATAGGGAGCTCTAGTTCAGCTTCACTAGAGCCCTCAGCAGAAAAAGGATTATTATGTGGAGCTGAAGGTGGAATGTTGGTAGAACTTGGGGATGGAGGAGGAGATTGATATGAAATGCTAAGGGGCCAAGTATGAATAGCAATGACTTTCCTTTGAGCCATTTCAATACAAACTTCTAAGGAGCTCAACATACAATGACAACAAAAAACCTACAATGACTATAACTTTTCTTGATAGTTTATATACTAAGTTTTAGTTTTGGGAATGAGGTTTATTTATTATGATACTGACAATACTCAGATTCTTTAAATGTCAGTCTTGGAAATAGGGCTTCATAATCATATAGCTTTCTTGTAAACATAAGAGCTTCTAGAATTTTAGATTATCGTGTATACACATGCTCTATCATTATGATGAATCCTACTTTGCTACACATATATTTTTTTATACACATGCCAAATGTCTAGGGAAATAAATTGCAAGGAAATATACACTACATTATAGTGGTAGAGCACATTGGCACGCTACAATTCTCTCATGTGAAATTGCCTTTCAGTCTTGGAAATGTAGATAAAGTTGATTCTTTGATGTGATATTACTTTTGAGTCTTTTGAAAGATTTTGATTTCTTTTATCATTATTTACAAACAATTTCCAAAAACTTTTAATGAGCATTCACTGCAAAATATACCTTGGTCTTATCATATGAGAGGATTGCGATATAGGCAATCAACAGAGTTTTTAATATGAATTAATATGTAAATTACAAATGTCATAGAAAGTTTTATGGAGTAGATTTCTTGGTGCTTTTTGTTGTGTTGTTCACTTCTTCATTTCTCTTGCTCTGGACTGTTATTTCAGAAGTAACAAGAGCATTTTTATCAATCGTGATAATGGTCTCCACATTCCCAGATAGGTAATAAGGACTAGGAGTGTAATATGGAGATTGTGGTAGTGAAACAAAATGAGCATTCTCACATTCCTTTGCACTACAACTCTTACTCACAGATCCCATTTTCTCAAGAACCCTAAAAAATCTTTTGAATGAAGGAATAGTATCTACAGCTGTAAAAGTATTCAAAATATTAAGTAGTCAAATCAAATATGATAGCTATAACAGTTGTTATAATAAAATAATATAGTTTTATAAAAGATAGATTTTCATGAACTTTGTCTTTTTTAAACAATTCAATCTTATAGAAACTTTTAACTTAGATATTTACGTATTTTAATATTTGAAAGTTTGCTAGAACCTTCATTTGTTCAATTTAGATCTCCTTTGTAATATTTCTTATTGACTATGTTGACTTGTGTTGAATTGAGCTCAACTCAACTTTGGACCATCCCCATGTAGTGGAAGGTTTAGACACCGAAATGCTTCTTGGAAACAAAGAGTTACGTGAGTAGTGGAGGGCTCTTGTGCAAATAAGTTAATGACCTTTTCATTTTTCTTTTGGGTGGCATCTGCCATGTGTCCAAAGGATAGTGGTGTGAAACTTACTTAAGTTTCAAAGCCTTGGGCTACTAAACAAAAGAATAGATCCAAACTCTTAAGCATGGAGCTAAAGAGCAATAGCACTAGAGCATGGAATGACTCCCGAGCATAAAACCCAAGGAATGAAGTTACAGGAGCACAAAGCAACTTAGAACACTCCTAGAGCATTCAGTATCCTAATGCCAAGATCAACACGCAAAATGGAGCTAAACAAGTCTAGTGCTATTTCAACATACCAATGGCTTAACGTAAGGATATGGGGCTTTCACTCTTAGTCACCCTTAGTACTAAAAGTTAGTCTCTAGGACAAACTTGAAACTTACTAAATATAGAATGCCCTTAGATTGCGAATTTGGACACAGGATGAACACCATTGTGTTCAGAACAATCTCTACATTTTATAGATATGAGCAAATCTAGACACTTTTCATAAATAGCATTTGGGACCATAATAAAACTAACACAAAGGGCATGATAGCGAGGGTGTTTGGCTGACACAGTAAGTTATTATTCAACGATATTGAGGGACTACTCTCAATATACAAGGATTCTTGTTAAGCTAGTGCAAGACAGAGCAAAAGAGAACTAACAAGCCGGACCAAGTATGCCTTGGGTAAATAGATATTTAAGAATTCCATCTTTATGCTCGTCCGGCCAAGTATAGATGCAAAGTCCAATTACTAACACTTGAACAAAACAGATGAATAAAGGGTCTAGCAATATTGACTTCTTGCCATCATGGCAATAAAAAAAGAATATTCGAAAAGATTAACTAACAGGTAATTATTAATACCCAAAGTCATATTTGCGACACTCAATGCCCAAAGGAGTGGTTTGATATCATAATAGAAATTGTTTGTCATGAAAGTAATTATTGTGCACATTTACTTGAAGGTTACTCACAAAGGTTGTTTCCTAGTGGGTAAGGCTCCAGATGAGATTATTTATAACATCTCAAAATCAAAGCTTACATATAAGGAGTAGATACACATTCTGAATGACCTTAATAGCAAACTCAAATAAGGAGAAAAAGGTTTAGACAATATGATAGAGACTATGATGAGGAGGACCATCTACATTTCACAAACTATATATGAAGGGGAGATATTTCTGGCACCTTTCATAGAGGATGATCCTGAGCAACTTCCATTCAAAGACTTCATCATCACTAAGCTTACAAATCTCAAAGATGATTGGCTACTAAAGAAGGCTATAAGCATGACTCCATTTGATAAACAACTTAGCCAACCTTTATGTGGCAAGCAGCTTTTAGGTAATATACAATTTTTCAACTATACTCAATTTTTTTATATTCTATTGTAGGTATCTCCAATATAGAGGCATTCCTTTTGAAACACCAATATGCAATTGACTCCTAAGGCATGACGTGAGAGATGGAAGCATGTACCTAATAATAATGAAATTTCCAATAGCGATAAAGTGAACTTGTCCTTAGGAATTGGAGATGCTAAACTATGCACCAACCTACCGAGAGGCTACAAGAGGCAATAATGAAGACATGTTAGATAACAAAGATGGTGGCTATGAAAATGTCAATACTATCAGTGTCAATGGCAAGCAGAGTGAAGATGGTGGTGAGAACAACTTGCAAGAAATTCCTCAAGAGGAAGTGGAGCAAGAGAACTAGGACGTGCAAGAAATTCTACTATAATGAAGGTGTGCAAATCCACAATTGGAGGAATTAGTCAACAGTGATGATGATTATCCAAGACATACCCATAACTGAGGAACTTCTCAAAGTATATTTCTCTTAATTCTCTTCTATTCTTAGGTCTTCAAAATGGTTGTAACAAGAACTGTTGGGAGTAACTTCATTCCAGCTCGTTTTGATGCTTGAGAAGAGGATCTAGAGGAACTTACATTTACAACATGTCATATAACAAAATATAAAATTTTCTTACTTTCACATCTTACCTTTGTCTTCTCCCCCTAGATTCACCTTGTTTCTCTAGTGGCATTCCATGGTGAAGTCAGGATCTTTATTGGCTCCTACAGTTCATTGATGGCATCTTTCAAGGAGGATGTTGAGAATATGGCTATCCAGCAAAAGTGGGAGTGCTTTTGTCAAAAAATCTATAGGTGATTGCTAAAAAGCACAAACTTCATGCTCTTTGACATGCTAGATGGCCTTCCAAATGCTAATATGATGTCCCAAGTTGGAACATCCTGACTAAAGACCAATTAAAGGATGCATTTCTTCTGGCAACAATTCTCCTTCACACAACTAATCAAGTTTCCTTCATTCTCCCAAATGACCCCAATTGGATAGCTTGCTTCATAAGGTATGCAACTCAAGTTAACTTCAAGAGGTTCTCTATCAAGTGCATCATAGATTGTATTGGGGTCGAGACCAAAGGCATCCCAAACATGCCAGAGTAGGTCAGAAATCATCTTGTGTTTTGTGTTGTCTCTAGAAGTTCTATTATTCAGGTTATAATGTGGACTTACCATGTATTTTGCAAAAGAGAAAATGAGGGTTTTCATGATAGCAAGTGTGTTGCATGAGTTTTACCAGGGTATGATGGCTCTACTAACATCATACCAAATCTCATAGATGATGACATTTGCATCGCATTGTCTAGGTATCGGTTCCAATCTCCATCAGCAATGCATATCCTACTTGAGCTTTATTTTCCAACTAAGAGTGTTGTTAGTGATTGCACAACAAGTAGTGGTTCAATAGTCGAGGCAGCACATAACTATGGTAGATTAGTGTTTGCAATTGAAGAATATAGATTCTTCAAATGTCATCTTAGAGGTTTTTGTTCTTCTCTATCAATTGCTTCTAGGAGGTAATTTATGACTTTTTAAAAACTTATATGCAATATATATTTAGTTTTCCTCTATATCATAAATTTCTAATACAATGAGCTCTAGAAGTCTTCCTATGTATGCATGGCACAACCCCCTGAATTGAGGAGTCGTATAAAAAATTTATTTATCAATGATATAATAAAAGAGAGTTGAATGCATTCGCATGTCATATGTCAATGTGATAATGATAATGACAGTGACAATATCAGTGTCAGAGATAGTGATAGTGATAGTGACAGTGTAAGTATTAGAGATAGTTAAAATATTAGTCTATCAAATTTCATATAAATGATTATTATGATTACAATTAATACCATTTTTTAAAAAATGGCGAGATGGGGGGGAGGGATGATGGATAATATCATAGTGTAAAAACTATTAGTAGCTAGAACTTTAGTAGGGTGGCCTAAAAACTTTAGTAGGGTGGCAAGAGAGCTCGAGTGTGCCTGGCCAGCGCCATCCCATTGCATACATAAGCCGTACATTACAACCAGCGGAGATGAACTACTCCACGACGGAGAAGGAGTGTTTAGCAGCAGTCTGGGGTTTCGAGAAACTTCATGCCTATCTACATAGTTCTCGGACGTTACTTGAAGGTGACCATGCTACTGTTACTTCATTATTGAAGCGGAAGAACCTGGTTGGTCGTACGGCTCGATGGGCTTTGAAGCTTCAGATATATGATTTCGATGTTGTTCATCGCCCAGGGAGTTCTATGGCTGATGCTGATGCCCTTTCTCGAGCTCCTCTTCCTTCTCCACTCACTTCTCATGTTTCTGACGAACCTGTTGTTCCAGCATCTGTGGATTTTCTAGATGAGGATTCTGTGCCGTCGGTGGTTGCTGTCCTTGACATTCAGTGTCCACAGGGCGTAGAGCAAGATTTACCTTCTCTGGATGAGGTTCGCGAGGCTCAAAAGATTGAGCCGTGGATTCGAAGGCTTCGAGATGGGTTTGAGAATCCTGCATCACTTGCTGATGACTTGCCTTTTCGGCATTTACATTCTCAATATCGCCTTGAAGATGGCCTTCTTTATTTTGTGGGGACGGATCCTGATGCTCATTTACGGCTGGTGGTGCCTTCGGTGTTTATTCCGCGGTTTCTCCATGCCTACCATGATTCTCCTATTCTAGGTGGGCATATGGGACACCGTTATGTCACCGAGAAGCTGCGCAGATCTTTCTATTGGCCAGAGATGCGACGTGATATTATCCGGTATGTGTGTAGCTGCGTTTGGTGCCAAGCTCGTAATACTCCCCCTTGTGCTGCGGAAGGACGGTTGGAGTCAATTGCAGTTTCTCGTCCATTTGAGTTGGTGGCGTTTGATCTTATGGGACCTTTTCCGCGATCGACTGCTGGCAATGAGTATGTTATTATTGCTTCTGACTACTTGACTCGTTGGGTGGAAGTTGGTGCTCTTGCTAGTGCCTCTGCAACTGCTGTTGGATACTTCCTCCTCAATCGAGTGGTGTTCCAGCATTCTTGTCCAGAACGGATTCTTTCGGATAATGGTCCTGCATTTATGGCTGAGGTATTTCATGTTTTGACATCTCGGTTGGGGATACGCCACACTTTTACGAGTGCTTATCATCCACAATCAGACGGTCTGGTGGAACGGCTCGTTCGGACATTCAAAGGGATGATTGCGAAGTATGTGAACTTTCAACATTCGGATTGGGATGGTTATTTGCCGTCTCTTCGGTATGCTTATGTCACAGGGGTGCAGAGTTCTGTTGGTGCTTCACCATATAAACTTCTATATGGTCATGATCCAATATTACCAACAGAGCTGGGTTTACCTTCGCGATTGCCACGAGCTCCTGATGCTAGGTCATGGGATCAATATTTGACAAGCATTCTTCCACTTGTCCGAGCAGAATCTGCTGAACACTTAGGCCGCGTACAAGTGGGATAACAACGGCGTTACAATTCCCATCATCGTCCACCAGCGGAGTACAAAGTGGATGATTTGGTGTTAGTCCGTTTTCCCCATCTTACGGTATGTGGTTTATCTAAGGGGCTCCTTGCGCAGTGGAAAGGACCGTATCGGGTGTTGCGGCAAGTTGGACCACAAGTTTATGAGGTTCGGCATGACGTTTAGCAGGCCGATCCTCCGGAGATTGTGCATGTGCAGCAGTTAAAACGCTTCATACAAAGGGATCAGGAGCAGTTAATACCATCTACAGATCCACCAATGCCTCCTCCTGACGTTCCTCCAGATCCCGGCCCATCTACAAGAGAACCCTGACGGCCTTCCATTATTCCGAGAGGAGGGGATGATGTGAGGGCCAAGTGTACGGCTACGATGCCGTATACTAATATTAGCGTAGTGGATTTTGGTAGCCGTCGGATTGGTTTCAATCCGGACCACTCGCTCCTGTATATAAACTAGGGTTTTTGGGTTAATGGAGATGCACATTTCTGTATTCCCTTTCCATATTCCATGCACTCACAAACCTAATTTTAGATACAAGTGGCTATAGGGTTCCAAAAGCTAAAAACTAGCATATAATTAATATCTAGTTTTATTTTATATAGCTGGCTTGCCATATATAATAATGGTAAACACACACATACATATGAATATGCCTTTTTGCAAGATTACCTTTCAATTTTGAAAACATATACAGATTTGACTCTTTGATTTGTCCACATTATATATACTACACATTTATACTCCTTGCAAAGATACAACATATCAAGAGGAATAGAATATATATAAGGAAACTTAATTTTCTTTATAATAGTTTAGTGGATTACAAAAGTTATGGAATGTTTTATAAAGTGGATTTGTTAGTGCTTCTGCTATGCTGTTCAGATTGAAGTGGATTTGTTAGTGCTTCTACTGTGCTATAGAGATTGTGGTAATGAAACAAAATTAACATTTACACATTTTTGTATGTTAGAATTACTCATAGAATTTTTGTTTTTCTTACTTCCCATCTCTATAAATCCCTAAAAAATGAATGAGTGAATCAGTATTTTGAATTATTCATATATTTCTTGACAATTATTGAAATATCAAAATGTACAATAGAAATTTCAAGTTTGTGCAAACTTCAATATTCCCATTTTTATTTGGAACCTAAAAAGCCCAAAAATTTCTATAGGTTCAGATGACCTTCTAATTCTAGAAACTACTCAATCAATATTTTATTGTATAGATTGTATTAGAAAGATTCAAAAAATAAAAATTTCTCTAAACTATTGATAATTGAATTCATGAATTTCAAGTTCACCAAAGAATAACATTTTTTTGACTTAACATTTCCTTATAAAACTTATGGTTGACTATATTGACTAGTATTGACTTGAGCCGAATTAAGCTCAACTCAAGTTTGGACCATCCCCTCTTGGGCCACTAAATGAAAATACAAAGCCAAAATTCCAAGCATATAGCCAAAGAACAAAGGGATTAGAGCACGAAATAACTTTCGAGTGTGCAGCCTAAAGAATGAAAAAGTAAGAGTATAGAATAACATTAAAACAATCTTAGAGCATTTAACATTCCAACGGTAAGACTAGTATATAAATGGAGCCAAACGGAGTTTAGCACTCTTTTAGCATACTAGTGGTCTAATGCAAGGATATGGTGTAAGGAATCAACTCCCCGAGGTATCAAAAGCTAAAGGATCCCCAAAAGCACGACCAAAATAATAAAGAGTTCATCAGATGAGACCAAGTCTAGGATCAAGTCCAAGATTGACTCTGAGACTGAGTCTGAGATTGAGTCTGAGACCGAGTTCAAGACTGAGTCTGAAATTGAGTCCGAGACAGAGTCCGAGGTCGAGTCCAAGATTAAGTTTGAGACCAAGTCCGAATACTAATATAGGTTGTGGGGTGAAAGCCCAAAGCGTGTGTGTCTCCCAGAAGGGGGAGTTACAAGGGGTTCTAAAAATATAATAGGGATAGTGAGGTCCAAGAATCAGTCTTGAAAGAACTCTCTAGTGGTGCTTCCAAACTGACTTGAGGTTGAGACTGGGGCTTAGGGGCCTTGGATGGGAGTGAGCATAGACTCGGGTGGTGCCAGAGGAGCCACCCAAGGAAGTGCTCAAGAGCAACTCCCACTCCCAGAAGAGAAATCAACTATGGTGCTCTTGGCTCATATGGAGTGGTACCCCACTTGAGTATCTTGTGGCTCATTGGTCCTCACCCTTTCTAGGGGCTTGGGCCTTCCCATTGGGATGGAAGTGGGGGAGTAGGGGTACCCATACCAAACCATTAAGCCATAGTGTTTCCCCCCAGCATTCCGAAGCAAGTGTTGTATCCAAAGCTTAGGATTTAGAGGGTCCCATGATCAAGCCTTGTTGTACCAAGGGATGTTAAGAATCTAGAAACTTGGTGTGCTTGGCTACTTGTGCTTGTGGGGAGTGTAGCCGAACCTTAAATCCAGTCTAACCCAGAAAGGGGGATTAGGAGAAAATTTGAGAATTTGTGGATGGATAGTTAACACTTTATTACTCGTGTAATGAGTTGTTGAAACTAAGTATGACCAAGTAGGAGCTGGTACAATAGGCGGGAACCTTGGCACGGGAACTTAACTTAGGCCAAGGTCGTGGTGGTTAGATAGACAAGGTAAGCTAGCAAATTGGAAAGGAAAAATTTATGGCTTACAAATCGGTATCGAAGCCTTTTCTTTAGTTCTAATGAAGGATAGAGGTGGATTGTTGGAAAATAGCAAAGGTAAGGCGTAAAAGAACCAAGGTGGAGATGGAACTTCCTCCAGAGCTAGAGCTTTCGGCCAAAAAAAAGGCTATGGATGAAGAATCCTTGTATAAGGAGAACTCCAATAAGGAGACTTCTAAATAGGAGTTTGGTGATGGGGTTTGGTCGTTCAAGGCTTAATTGAACGTTCTAGAAGGACAAGGCATAAACCAATGCCCTGTTGGAGACTTTCATACGCAAACTAAAGTATGACGAGAAGTGGAAGAAAAAGTGAAAGACTGTAGATACTGGTAGCGCAAAAGGTGTGGACCCTTTGGCGGGGACTAAGGTGGAACCGAATAAGGTCGAACAAACTGAAGTCAAATTAGTCTCTCAAGCAATTCTCAAGTACAAACCAAAGCCCCCACTAGTCTTCAAAGGAGTGAATGACTATAAGGTGGTGGAGGATTGGTTTTATGGTATGAAGGATTACTTCCAAGTGTTATAGTCATCGAGCTTGAAGAAGGTCCTATATGCAAAACTATACTTGGTAGATGATGTTAAGTCCTGGTGGAGAATAACAAAGGCCAAAAAAGGACCAGTGGCCATTTGGGAAATGATGAAGGCAAAGATCCACGCAAAATCTTTGGGGATGGATTGGTTCAATCTATTTGTGATAACCCTACATAGACAAAGTAGGAACCTTGTGGTACTGGTGAATGCTCAGGGAAAATGATCCAGAGTGGAGGCCTAGGATCTAAAGGTAGGGCAATGTAAGGCTAAAGACTCTTGCTTGAACCTAGTGTCCATGAGAGAACAACTCACTAGAGGATCCAAAGTAGCATTCTTGTGCTTACTCTCGATAAGTGATAAAAAGACGGGAACAGAAGAAGTACCTTTAATGATTTAGTAGGTGCTGAACTAATTTCAAGGTACCATGCCAGAGGAGCTACTAACAGGATTACCTCCCAAATGACTAATAGAACATAAAATTGAGCTGGTCGAGGGTGCTAAGGCGATGGTTTGTCCCCCCTATCATTTGAACAAAAAGAAACTTGAGGAGCTCAAATGCCAACTAAAAGAGTTGGTGGATAAAGGATATGTTAAGTTGAGCAAGTCATTGTATTGGGTGCTAATGTTATTTGTGAAAAAGAAAGATTTATTTATGAGTATGTGCATAGACTATCAATTGCTCAACAAGTATACAAAGAAGAACAAATACCCTTTACCAAGAATTGAGGACTTGTTCAATAGGTTGGGAAAGGTGAAATACTTCTCAAGTATTGACCTAAGGTCAAGATACTACCAGATTAGAGTAGCAGAGGAAGATGTCAAAAAGACAACCTGTCGAACAAAGTATGGCAATTTTGAGTTTCTAGTGATGCGCTTTGGGCTGTGCAATGCACTAGCAATGTTCTCGGCGCTAATAAACCACATTTTTTGTACCCTATTTGGATCACTTCGTGGTCGTCTATATTGACGACATCCTGATCTATAGTGAGATGCTAGAAAAGCATGCCAAACACTTGACGAAGGTGTTTGAGAAACTAAGGGAACACAAGTTGTAAGCTAAAGAGAGCAAATGTGACTTTGTTTGACAATAGGTAAAGTTTCTTGGGTATGTGGTGGGCAAGGACGAGCTCAAGGTAGACCCTAAGAAGGTCCAAGCGATCCAGAAATGAGAGCAACCACCGAATGTACACGAGTTGAAGGTGTTCTTTGGGCTATGCAACTACTACCGAAAGTTTATCAAACACTATTCAAGAGTAGCCTTGCCCTTAATAGACCAAACGGGAAAAGGGAAGATGGTATAAACAACAGAATGTGAGGTGGCATTTGAAAGAAAAGTTGAGGAAGACTCTTGTGTTAGCATTACTAACCTTTAGTAAAGACTTTGAGGTAAAAATAGACACTTTAGACTTTGCATTGGTTGAAGGTGTGGTTAAGTGAATAAAGTAAAATGGAAAATTTAGTCACTTACACATAGGTGGTGGGGCAAAACTTGGTGGCAAAAATGAGGCACCTAGTGCTATAGGTGGTGGGGCAAGTCTTGGTGGTGGAAATGGTAGATATGCTAATACTTCTGAAGGTCACAAAAATGAAGTGGTAACTATGCTAGAGGCCGACACGATCTTGAATAAGCAAGTACGAGAGACTATTGTCCAAGCTCAAAAATATACTATTAGCAGGGTGTTAGGTGAAATGGCTTGGAAAGCATCCCAACATCTTCAAATTCCACTTTGCCATCTTGGTTGTGCTCAGCCTATGACCTCAACATGGCTATTTATACCTTTTTCACAAAGGCTGCATTCAGGCACACTGCTGGATCATTTATTGTGTCGTCATCATTCCTGGAACAAATTGCATAGATATGGTTACTCACGAGATCAAGTAGACTTGGGATCAAATATGGCAAAGGAAATCTCAGGAGTTTGATACTTTGATGGCATGCCACAAGGAGACACAATCCTTTGTAGGTCGAATGTTCTTCATTATTGATGGAAACCACCAGTGGCTAGCATTTTAGAGGTGTAACTAAGAGAAGTTCCAAAATGATGACAAGTGACATATTTGTATTCCAGTGACACTTGTGGAGTTAGAGGATCGAAACCAAGTTGTGAGGCTCAACTTGGCAAGTCATAAGATCAATATATCGGAATCCCTTACTAGTAACCTTTGTTCTCACCAACTATGTTACAAGTTTAATGATTTTGCTTTCCAAGCACATACCCTCGTCCATGATATCAAGCACCTTCAATATGTTGGCATGCTTTCTCTTGAGGAAATCTAGATGCTATATAGTTGTGAGGTTATGGAAACAGTTCAAGCAAAGCTTGTAGCACATAAGGCCAAGAGTTTCTTACTTGATATTATGTGCCTATGGATTTTTTTGGTTGTGGTCTGGTCAAAAGTATCCTTTTCTTACATGAACTTGTGTTTTCTACTTATAAGTTTTCCTTTTAGCCAATTGTCAAGGCAAAGCAAAACTCATATTTAAAGATTATGCAAGTGATAGATGAGGTGTAAGAGAACCTTGAACTGCAACAAATTGAGCAACGCATTTTGAACTCAAAGAAATCAAAGGTGAAGAAGCTACTTGCAATTGCAGACATCTAACTTAATAAAGATTGGTTGGATTGTATTGCAAAGATATGCTCTTGTGGCAGTAAGATAATCTCTTTTATCTTTTCTCATTCCACTTTGAAATCCTTGTCCTTGCAGAAAATGGTAAGCACCTAAAGAATTGATCTATAACATCGCAAAAAGCAAGTTCTCCTTCAATGAGCAAACCTCTTGCTTGGAGCTCCTCAACACTTGGCATTGTAACAATGATAAGAGGTTGGAGAACAAATTTGAGAATGTGATGAAGGAGAAACTTTATATCACTCAGAGTATTGTGGCTACTGAGGAGCTACTTCAAGCATGGGATACGAGGTTCCTTACTAATGCCCGCACCGGCATAACACTTCCAAAATATGTCCAAGCTTCCCTTCAAGAGCTTGGGGATGGATGGCTTCTTGATGGTAGCTCAAGCTTCATGGATTTCAAGAACTAGCTAAGCCAACCATTTTTCTCGTGTCGCATAGCATATAAGTTAATTGCAAAAAATTTACTTGCTTATTTAATCATGGCTCTTTTGTAGGTATTTAAATCATTGCTCAGATGCTCTAGTGTACATAGCAAGTGTTTTTCTCAAGCTCTTAATTGGTGGGAAGAAGCTTGGCATGTATAAGCTAGAGTTCCATTGTCCCATTGCGCGAGAGCAAGAACTTTGTCCATGGCATTTGGAGTTGTGGAGGCAAATGCCATCGTCACCTTTTGAGCTTGATCTCCACCTCAAGTGTCATCCAGGTTTGATGAGTAAAACTTCCTAGCAGTAACTTATATTTCTACTTTACTGTAGAGGCACTCTTGGAAGGAGTGGAGATGCCTCAAGACAGGGATGAGATTCATATTGAGCAGACTGAAGAGGAACAAGTGGAGAATCCAGCTGAAAACTCTCCTACCCCATCTCATCCTACAACAGTTGCTCATTCCCCAGATCCTACTGCCGCTGCTTGTCCAACCTTGACTACTCAAAATGTACGAAGGTAACTCCATAGTGAGGACGTCCAAAAGAGTAAGAACTTGATTTCCAATGACCTTGCTTATTGTAATTTGGTTGTAGATGTTAGAGAAACCAGCTAGCACTCTATACATTGACATATAAATGCATTCTTTCCATCCCTCCCCACTGCTACAAAGGATAACCTCCAAGAATTATCTTCATCAGCTTAATATGAAAAAAAAACATGTATTAAATTTAATATTTCCTGGTTTTGAACACTATTCAGGTTTGCCCTCTTTCTCTTATGAGAAGTGTTGGCAACGTGAAAATAATTATTGGGGACTACTTTTAGCTTTCCAATGACATGAGCTGAGAGTCTTTTATATTCCTTAGATGGATGCAAGGATTGGGAATGAACAATACCTTCGGCATCGACCTCGCATTCTTCAACTTGCCTAATGGGTTACCACCTTTACAAAGTGACACTACATCTTTCGACTGGATCATATTTCTCAAGTGGTGGATGTGGCATGCGATATGAGGGCATTATGCTAATCATTCTTCCCCGTTCTTTATTTTGGGGAGGCTTCTTGCAACGATGGCGGAGAATGATGACTCTAGATTGGTTGAGTTTGCATCAGGTTGCCTACTCTCAAACATCCTGGCTGAAACAAAAGGAGCAAGTGGCTAAATCCAAAAGGTTTGCATTTTCTTATTTTTCATATCTTAAATTGATTGCCTCTTTTCATTGTAAGTTTTAGTATGGAACTACGATGCTCTTTGCCACTACTCTTACTATCACTGTATTACACGAGCTGATGAGCATGCAAGTTTGGCATTGCCAAGATATGATAGCTCATTAGATATCATCCCGAATGTTATCAATGAGGACCATCATATAGAGTTCCCCTGGATATCGACACCGTTCACCAAAGGCCATGCAAATCCTCCTAGAGTTGTTTTGTCCTCCTAAGGGGATTGTGCTTGATGCTACAGCAAATTTTTGTTCAATGGTGCTAGTGGTTAAAGACACTGGCCATGCAATTTTTGCACTGGAGAAGGAGAGTGCATTGGAAGGTGTTCTTGGGATATTTCATAATAGGTGATAATAAAGTATTAAATTTCTCATTATAGCAATTCCATTATGGTTGTCTATATTAGGTGGATCGATGATATAGGCTATAATTTGCCATGTTATGCAGAAGGGGGATGGTCCAAAGTTGAGTTGAACTCATGAGTTGAGCTCAATTTAACACAATTCAACTCAAGTCAACATAGTCAATAAGAAATATTACAAAGGAGATCTAAATTGAACAAATGAAGGTTCTAGCAAACTTTCAAATATTAAAATATCTAAATATCTAAGTTAAAAGTTTTTATAAGATTGAATTGTTTAAAAAAGAGAAAGTTCATGAGAACCTATCTTTTATAAAACTATATTATTTTATTATGACAACTGTTACAGCTGTCATATTTGATTTGACTACTTAATATTTTGAATACTTTAGATACTATTCCTTCATTCAAAAGATTTTCTAGGGTTCTTGAGAAGATAGGAAGCAAGGAAAATAAAGGATCTATGAGTAAGAGTTATAGTGCAAAGGAATGTGAGAATGCTCATTTTGTTTCACTACCACAATCTCTATATTACACTCCTAGTCCTTATTACCCATCTGGGAATGTGAAGACCACTATCACAATTGATAAAAATGCTCTTGTTACTTCTAAAACAACAGTCCAAAGCAAGAGAAATGAAGAAATGAACAGCACAGTGGAAAGCACTAAGAAATCTACTCCATAAAACTTTCCATGACATTTGTAATTTACATATTAATTCATATTAAAAACTCTGTTGCTTGCCTATATCGCAATCCTCTCATATGATAAGACCAAGGTATATTTTGTAGTGAATCCTCATTAAAAGTTTTTGGGAATTGTTTATAAATAATGATAAAAGAAATCAAAATCTTTCAAAAGACTCAAAAGTAATATCACATCAAAGAATCAACTTTATCTACATTTCCAAGACTGAAAGGTAATCTCAAATGAGAGAATGGTAGCATGCCAACGTGCTCTGCCACTATAATATAGTCTATATTTCCTTGTAGTTTATTTCCTTAGACATTTGGCATATGTAGAAAAGAATATATGTGTAGCAAAGTACGATTCATCATAATGATAGAGCATAGGTATACATGACAATCTAAAATTCTATAAGCTCTTATGTTTACAAGAAAGCTATGATTATGAAGCCCTATTTCCAAGACTGACATTTAAAGAATTTGAGTATTTTAAGTGTCATAATAAATAAACCTCATTCCCAAAACTAAAACTTAGTATATAAACTATCTAGAAAAGTTATAATCATTGTAGGTTTTTTGTTCTCCTTAAGCTCCTTAGAAGTTTGTATTGAAATGGCTCAAAGGAGAGTCATTGCTAGTCGTACTTGGCCCCCCAGCATTTCATATCAATCTCCACCTCCATCCCCAAGTTCTATCAACATTTCACCTTCACCTCCACATAACAATTCTTTTTCTGCTGAAGGCTCTAGTGAAGCTAAACTAAAGCTCCCTATATGTGAAATTTTGGATCTTGCTACTAGAGAGGGATTGCCTCCAGCGCTTCAAGAGCAATGCCACATGTTTTTGCAAGATCTTGCTCCTGACATGGCAGGACTACTTGAAAGCACAGAACGCTATTACATTTGGTGTTCAATATGCTACTTTTTCTTGGACAAGACAAATGGCTTTATGGGTTTACAAACTTTTCTTGAGCACTGTAGGAATTGCCCAACTGCGGGTCTGGAAAATGTGCATGTGTGGATGTACAATAGATTCAAGAATGAGTTACGGACATATACCCACTATCGCTTTATGGTGAGGAACAACATCCCCTTGGGAAACACTGCATTGGCTAATGCAAAATATGGGGTTTTTAGGCCACCCTACAGTGGAATGTAAGATCTAAAATTACTTTACTGTACTATAGTATTATCACTATTAAAAAGAAATATATAATAAAATGATATTAGTTGTAGGTAACATGCCTTGTTCTAGAAGGTGTTATCATATCACATACAATTGTTTACAAAATGTTGAAGGAGGAGATGGCAACACACAAGTGCTACAAAGTGATGGTGACAGATGAGAATGATAATCTGCAATTATGGTATCGGACACTGACACTGACATCTGACAATTTTACTGACATCTAACAATTTTACTGACATCTAACAATTTTACTGACATCTGACACTTTCACTAACATCTAATATATAACAAGCTTTCCATTTTATGTAAGGATGCAATTAACTTTTTTCTGCCTCATCATTAACATAATGATTTCTTTTATACTTCTTCCTATATTAGTATTGTGGAGAAGATTCATCTTGCATATGTTGAGCCATGGCTTCTGCATAGTCAGGGAGACTTCTAAAGCCTCAAATTCTAGAAACTCCAGATGACTGTAATCTATAAAATAGAATGAAACATATATTGAAATTTTAATAAACATAATTCACCTCCTTGAGGTTGAAGGCAACTCACGAAATCCTCTGAGCCGGCGTTTGAAGAAATGATGTTCTTCAATAGCAAACACTGACCTTCCAGCTACCTCCACCATAGAACCACTACCTACTGTGCAATCAATCACAACACCATCTAGTGGGCAATAGAGCTCAAACAAGACTTGCATTGCCGATGGAGTTCAGAATCGG
Source organism: Selaginella moellendorffii (assembly GCF_000143415.4). Taxonomy (NCBI): domain Eukaryota; kingdom Viridiplantae; phylum Streptophyta; class Lycopodiopsida; order Selaginellales; family Selaginellaceae; genus Selaginella; species Selaginella moellendorffii. The sequence goes on from NW_003314272.1 coordinate 2,126,816, forward strand.
TACCCTAGAAACATGTTGCGGATCTGCTCAACCACAAGGTTGGGTATGATGTTAGTGGAACTGTCGTACCCAGGCAAAACACGTGCTACACGTTTGCTATCATGAAACCCATCATGTGTGTTTCTGTAGAAGGCATGATAGGTCCACATCATAACCTAGAAAATAAAAATGTTTAGAAATTAGATAAAAATATAAAATACATACTCACCTTTTTAGGCTTCCCTTAGACGCCCCTCATATCAACGCCAATAGGATCTATGATGCACCCGGAAGAGAATGACTTGAAATGAACTTCTGCTGCGTACGTCATAAGCTCATACATCCAGTTGGGGTCGTTCGGTAGGATGAAGATGACATGGCCAGCTTCAAGCATAAGTGCTTCGGACAATAGGAATGTGTCAAGACCCCCAACAAGATCAAGACTGGAAAATGCTAAAGACAAAGAGAAAAAGCTAGTGAAAACAAAGAAGAGGCCTTAGACTGGTGTTGATTCAGATTGTGGAGAAATGGAACAAGGCTAACCTATATATACTATAGGTTGATGAAGCTCCACCACTCTTGAATCAAGGACGGCCTAAATATAGCTGAGGTCGAGGAGGCGCCACATCATCATCAGGAATGTGGCTCGAGACTCAGGAATCGGGAAGTGTCTCGAGAGTCAGGAATAGGGAAGTGTCTCGAGAGTCAAGAATAGGGAAGTGTCTCGAGAGTCAGGAATAGGGAAGTGTCTCGAGAGTCAGGAATGTGGTTTGTAAGTCAGGAATCCAGCGAGAGTCAAGAATGTGGCAAGAATTGGGGGATTCCTGACAGCACCCCCTCCTCAAGAACGAGTGGAACGAGGATGTGAACGAGAACGAAGAGGAGGATGAGATGAGTGGTGAGGGATGGGAGATGGAGAAAAAGAATGAGGACTGGGACGAGAAGGATAGCGGCGGTGGAAGTCCTGAACAAGGTCAAGAGAATGAATCAGGTTGTCCGCAGGTTCCCAAGTGCGTTCCTCAGGTCCGTAACCCTTCCAATCCACCAGATAGTAGAGTTTAGACTGTGAAATCTTGGAATCAAGGATGTCCTAAACCTCATACTCAGACCCATCCTCGAGCTGCACTGGTGGAGGCGGAGGAATGACCCGATTTGGAATAGGACTGAGAATATAAGGCTCAAGGAGAGAGGAGTGAAAAACGGGGTGAATTTGATATGAGGAGGGAAGTGCAAGGCGATAAGTGACAGGATTAATGATGGCAGTGATAGGGAAAGGACCAAGGTGTTTGAAATCGAGTTTTGGACAGGGCCTGGTGGTGGAGATATTTCGCCTGAGGAGCCAGACTTTATCCCCGATATTGTAAGGGGGACAATCCTGACGATGGACATTGGCAAATGTTTTATGAGATTCCTGAGCACGATGGAGGTGGAAGGAGATGGAGTTGTGGATTTCCTGGAGGTTGGAGATAAATGCCTCAAAGCAGGGATTTGAACGAGAGGATTCAGATGGAGAAGGAAGTGAGAGATTGAATCGGGGATTTCGGCTAGAGTTTGCAAAGAAGGGGGAAACTCGAAGAGAGGAGTGAACAGAGTTGTTATAGGAGAACTCAGCAAGAGGAAGAATATCGAACCAGTTATTCTGATGATAGTTGATGAAGCACCTCAAGAATTGTTCCAACGTCTGAATCGTTCGCTCGGACTGCCCATCAGTTTGAGGATGATATGCCGAAGAGAGGTTGGCCTTCACTCCAAGCAGCTGCAAAAACCGTTGCCAGAAATGAGAGATGAACTGAGGCCCCCGATCTGAAACCACATATGTAGGAATCCCATGAAGTCGGAAAATTTCCCTGAATACCAGTTTTGCCATGTCCTCGCCCGAAAACTCCTTGGTACATGGCAAGAAGTGCGCCATCTTTGTGAAGTGATCCACCACGACTAAAATGCTATTGAAGCCTCCAGAACTCGGAAGATCACTCAAGAAATCCATGGAGATGGATTCCTAAGGACCTGAAGGGACTGGAAGGGAACGAAGCAAACCTGAAGGAAGGTGGCGAGGTACCTTATTCTGGGCACAAGTGTCACAGGAGGTAACAAAAGCTTTGATGTAGTCGTCCATGTGAGGCCACCAAAAGTCCTGTGCAACTAGCTCATAGGTTTTCGCAATGCCGAAGTGACCAGCAGTCGGGCTATCGTGGCATGCCATCAGGACCAAACTTCGAGCATCACCTTCAGGAATGTAAAGCTGCTCCCCACGGTACAATAAACCATCTAAGAACTCGAACCCGTCAAATCGCCGACAGTCGGGAGTCACTGGGTGTCCAGCCTGAAGATGGGGGAAAATGTCACTAGCGAGATCATCGGATTGAAGATCGTTTCTCATTGCATCCATCAAGGAGGAGTCCTGAGGGGCCAGGGAAATTGCCATAACTTGAAGCCGATCAGGACCGAGGATAACTTGATCCTGTTGATCGAAGGCAGGATTACCAGGTCTGAGACTGAGATAGGAGCGCCTTGAAAGAGCATCAGAAAGGCCTTGAAACTTTCCAGGTCTGTACTTGATAACAAAGTCAAACCGACTTAGGAATTGTGCCCACCTTGCTTGACAACGGCTTAAAACTCGGGAAGTGGCAAAGTACTCGAGATTTTTGTGATCCGTCCAGACTGTTGTTTGATGGCTCGCCCCCTCCAAGAAACGGCGCCACTCTCCAAAGGAATCCACAATGGCAAGGAGCTCCTTGTCGTGGATTTCGTAATTGATCTCCGCAGGCTGGAATTTCCGAGAATGGAAAGCGACTGGATGAAGTTCGTGATCCGCTCCGAGTTGAGACAGCACAGCACCAATGGCAAAGTTGGAGGCATCAGCCTCAATGAAGAAAGGTTGTGAGGAATCAGCATGGATCAAGACAGGAGCAGAACTGAAGGCCTCCTTGAGTGTGTCGAAGGCCTGCTGGGCAGCAGCAGACCAAGAGAAGGGAACATCCTTGCGAGTGAGATGTGTGAGAGGAAGGACAATGTCAAAGTAGTGATCAATGAATTTGTGGTAGAAGTTGGCAAAGCCAAGGAAAACCTGAACGTCCGACATTGATTGTGGAAGCTCCCATTCGAGAATAGTCTTGACTTTGGCAGGATCCATCGTGATACCCTCAGGAGTGACAATGTACCCAAGGAACTCCACAGACTGCTGATCAAAGGAACATTTCTCAAGCTTCGCGTATAGGCCGTGTTCTCGCAACTTCGCTAGCACCTTGCGTACATGTTCGTCATGCTCCTCCTGAGTTTTTGAGTAGATGAGGATGTCATCGAGGTAGACGATCACCATCTGATCAAGAAACTCCCGAAAGACGTCGTTCGCCATGTGTTGGAAAACTGCTGGAGCATTTGTCAAGCCAAATGGCATGACAGTGTACTCGAAGTGGCTATAGCGGGTTCGGAACGTAGTCTTCCATTCATCACCAGGCCGGATCCGGATCAGGTTGTATGCTCCACGGAGGTCAATCTTGGTGAAGAAGCGGGCACCGCCGAGATGTTCCAATAGGTCCGAGATCAGGGGCAGCAGATAACGGTTCCGAACAGTCACCTTGTTCAAACCTCGGTAGTCGATGACTAGCCGCAAGCTCCCATCCTTCTTCTTGACAAAGAATACAGGTGCTCCAGCCGGGGACTGCGAATGCTGAATGTAGCCCGAGGCAAGGTTCTCATCCACGTACTCTTTGAGGGCCTTAAGCTCGGACGGGGATAACCCGTAGATAGGCCCCCACGTAGGTGACGCTCCTTCCTGTAAATCAATGGGACAATCATAAGGCCGATGAACAGGCAGTACACTAGCTTTTTTCTTGTCAAACACATCCCCAAAATCATGATACTTCTCAGGAAGACTGACAGGAAAAACATGCAAAGCAAAAAGAAAAAGAGGTTCTTCATGAAGGATTTCTTTCATAGTGATTGTGGAGATAGGAGGAGGCGTACGACTAAATGGAATGATGAGACGAGGATACGGTTCAGTGTAAGATGGAAGAGAGGAAAAAGAAGAGGGTGAAGACTTTATAGAGTCAGGAACAGAACCCCAATTTGAGTTTAGGGAACTTTTCCTGATTCGGACTCGATGAACAGTAGGGGAAGCTGTGGGAGAGATGAGCTGTAATTCCTTCCAACAGATTTGAGGCTGATGTAGTTGGAACCAAGGAAGACCGAGCACCACAGAGGAGGACTTGCTGTTGATGATGTTGAAGGCGATATCGGTGACGGTGGACCCAATGTGTACTCGAACAGGCAACGTTTCCCTAAGTCCAGAAGATGGAGACACAAAATGCCCGCCGATGCCTTCAACCCTCAAATCCCGTATGGTAGGAGAAAGAGGAATGTGATGTCGGGCAGCAAAGTCCGTGTCCATGAAGCAGGAAGTTGCACCCGAGTCCAGTAACGCCAGAGCCTTGAGTCCTGATTGTTCGGTGAAAGAAAGGAGACATGGGACGCGGAAGTTGCGGGAATTGGTGGTGGCTTTGATGAAAGGTGGTGAGGAGCTTGATAAAGAAGAAAAGTGATTTTTATTCGGGGAGTCCAAACAGACAGCTCCTACTCTGTTTGGACAGGGTTGTTTCCCGACTGCAATAGAGGTGGACTTTGAGGCAAAGTGAACTCGAGCAGTCGAGGAGGCTTCTTGGGACATACAGCTGCTTTGTGATTAGGATCAGCACAATAGAGGCAAAGATTATGAGATATTCGACGTTGCTTCTCAGCAGGACTCAACTTCCCTCTAATGAGTAGGGGAGTACCAGAAATATCCATCGGAACCGGAGCAGTAGGTTCAGGAGTATGCCCCGAAGACTCAAGCTAGGATTCCTAAGTTTGGGACGGAAAAACAGCGGCGCGGCGACTTTCCTGACGACGTTCAAAGAGACGATTGTCACATCGAACAGCTTTGTTGATGGCATCCGACAGGTCCTTGGGATCCTCCATGGTGAGCAACAAATCCTTGACACCGTTGTTGAGGCCGAAATGAAATTGGTCAATCAGAGCCCGCTCATCCCACTGAGTGTCCAAAGCAAGGAGTTGGAACTCTGCAGCGTAGATCGAGGCAGGACGAGACCCCTGAGAGAGACGTCTCATCTTTGTGGTAGCAGCCTGAACCCGATCCGTCTCGCCAAAACATGCTTCGAGCTTCTCTTTGAACAATTGAAGATCCATCAATTCTGGAACCACGACCCCTTTCATGCTCTTCTCCAAAAGAGGAGAAAACCATGACAAAGCTGCACCTTTGAGCAACGTCCCAATCGTGCCGATTTGAGACTCGAGAGTAGGGTACCGCCGATGTTGAAGTGCGAAGATCAACTCCATCTGGTTCAGGAATCCGCGAAGCTCCGAACGCTTGCCTGAAACGGGAGGCTCACCTTCGGTTCAGGAACTTTGCTGGATCCTTGAGCCGAAAGTGAAGCAAGCTCCTGCTGCATGCGAAGAAGGGTCGCCTTCAGCTCGGTATTCTCAGACTGGATTTTTGCAAGGACTTCAGCAAAGAAATCAGGATGGCTTGGAGACTCCATTGGCAAGAAGAAAGAAAAAAGGGGGAAAAAAAGGCAAAGGTAATCAAACAATCAAAGCGAGCTAAAAGAAAAGCAAAAACCACAATCTGAATCAAATTGTCAAGACCCCCAACAAGATCAAGACTGGAAAATGCTAAAGACAAAGAGAAAAAGCTAGTGAAAACAAAGAAAAGGCCTTAGACTGGTGTTGATTCAGATTGTGGAGAAATGGAACAAGGCTAACCTATATATACTATAGGTTGATGAAGCTCCACCACTCTTGAATTGAGGACAGCCTAAATATAGCTGAGGTCGAGGAGGCGCCACATCATCATCAGGAATGTGGCTCGAGACTCAGGAATCGGGAAGTGTCTCGAGAGTCAGGAATAGGGAAGTGTCTCGAGAGTCAGGAATAGGGAAGTGTCTCGAGAGTCAGGAATAGGGAAGTGTCTCGAGAGTCAGGAATGTGGTTTGCAGGTCAAGAATCCGGCGAGAGTCAAGAATGTGGCAAGAATTGGGGGATTCCTGACAGAATGCATTGTGCAAGTGGTCAGATATGAGAAAGTTCCAATCCTCAACTTTCCCATCGATATCTGAAAGACCATCTGGAAAGTTGAAGAGAATGAAGTCTGCAATTGGGAGCAAGGGCCTTTGTATCTTTCGGCACCAACGATTAAACTAGCATTGTATATCCATCTTAATATCGTCTTCCATGAAAGATGTCAACAATCTACTGTAAGAGCCAATGAAGATACCCACAATACTTCATTGTGTTATTTGGGACACAGGAAAAACCTATAAAAGAGCTAAGTGAATGAAAAAAGCAATAAATAGTATGCTACCATCATATGGCATATTGTCGATGAGAGTTCCTCCAACTCCTCTTCACGAGCATCTGGTCGAGCTGGAATAAAATTACTATCAATAGTCATTGCTGCAAAAAACATGTATTACCACCTTTAGTTTGTAAAATTCACTTTTGCTTACTTTTGATATTCTATGAACCACTTGATCATCGTTATTTACTAATAGAACCTGATCTGGATCTTGGTTGTTTGATGGTTGAATTGGAGCCTGTTCTTGGCTGTCTAGTGGTGGAACATGAACTTGATCTTGAGCTTCCTCATCCTCATCTCTATCGTCACTTGCATTGCCATCGTTACTAACATTGATAACTTCCTCGCAATCTAGTGTAGAGGTCTCCTTCCCTAGGAGCTCCAACTCCCAAGAGCATTTTATCTTCCGTGCCTTCAAAACTCTCGCAAACATTATTGGGTACATTCCTCCATCCCTTACACCCTTTGCAACAAGTCAAGTGCAAACTGGTGTCTCAAATTGCATGCCTCTATATCGAAGATACCTGTAAACAATATATATTAAAAAACAGTATTAGAAATCATATTATACCTATAAGCTGCATGTCGCATGAAATAAGGTTGACCATGTTAGCAATCATAAGTTGTTGTGCTTGTAGAATTCTCTGGCAGCCACCCCTCTTCGATCCTTTCCAATGTTGTGTTGATGTAAGTGTCGAAAGATATGAATGTGCCATCTAGATCATCACTAATGTGTGGTGCCAAGAACTTCTTATAGTTTGCGTGATGTACACAGCCCTTCTCATCATGTTCTCAAATAGTTTTGGCAGTCCTTTTTCTCTGTTCATCAAGCAAACATTGAGGAACTCCAGAGTCTCTATCTGTTGCTTATATGGAAGCTTCGATTTTGTGATATTGTAAATCATGTCATCTGGAGTTTTGTTCATTGCAAAAGTAACATATGCATAATTAAGAAAAATGAAGTGTGATAAGAAACTTACATTCATGAGAAGAAATTTTGGCTATAGTCTCTAGCCACTCCTTTGGCCTGTGATTGTCTACAATACATACTAGTTTCTTCAACTTTGAGGATTTTGCATGTTGAATTTTGTGCTCAATTTGTACAAACTCAGCTGAGAGCTCTTCTCGATTCTTCTCTGGATATGCAAGTTCGTAGGCATCTTGCTTGACCTTCACCAAAGGCTAAAAACCAAAACAATTAAAAGAGGCTTTTATAAAATAAAAGGGAAAGACATACCTTACACCACACAGCGAGTATAAAACTGATTGGGTTGTTGAACCAAGTTGTACTGTCATTTCAAGTGCATAAGTGCTGAACAAGTGTTGCGAGATCATCATCATAATGTTGGCGGATGTCATCCTCACTCAAGTCTGCCAAAAATTGAAGTTATTCGATGTCATGGACAAGGTTTTTTTTTACCTCTAACTCCACTTTAACTTGTTTTGTTGTGTTTAAATGTAGGCTTGGGCAGTTCGCTGTTCAAAAACTATAAAACTTACGCATTGATCTTTTGGCAAGCCAAGATAAGTCTGTTGACATCCAAAGGTCCCCTCGCATAGGCATGGCCGACTAGAATGTTGATATGGTAGATGGGATCATCGCAAAAATGATCGTCAATACACTTCATCCAAGTTCCATATCAGTTGTTACCATCAATAATTTCCCCATAAGTTGTCGAGTCTCAGGATGTCTGATAAGCATGTCATCAAATTCTAGGGACTTCCTCCTCCAAATAGGATCCTAGCTATTCACAATCTTGGGTGTGATAGTAATGATCTCCGTTGTTCCTGGCTTGCAAAAACAGACTAGAAACATACCAATATTTGTTGCAAGGCCATTCTGTTTGAACAAGCTGTATATATTTGAGTTCATATATTTGGATGCTATGCGGACAAAGTTCGTCTACTGCAAACAGCAAAGGGGGATTTCTCTAATCAAGTCATAAGGGCCTGGCCACTTGAGTGCTTCAAGTGTTTGGTGAACTGTTTTTTTCCTTGTCCACATAATAGTCTCTTGGAAGCGCTTGTCCACCATATTGTCAGGAAGGTCTGCAACTCTTTCAGCTCTAGGCTCTTCCTCAAGTTCCATATCGTGAACACCACTAGATTGCCCAACTTTAGGGATTTGCATTGGTGGTGGTGGCAGTGGCGGCGGGGGCAGAGGCAATAGTGGTAGTGGTGGTGGCAATGGTGGTGGTGGCAGTGGCGATGGTAGTGGTGGAGGTGGTGATGGCAGAGGTGATGGTGGTGGAGGCGGTGAATCTCAAACTAAATGTGTCTCTGTTGTGCCAATTGTCGATCGTGATATCATTAGATTGAACTTCTCGTGTCTTCTTGGCTCCAACAACCTTTTTATGTGTTACAATTTTCCTTTTCTGCAAGAGAAAAAATTTTGTTAGTCAAACTAAATAAAGATAATGAGAAATTCAAACAGTTAAAGTAAATCAAGTGGGCCTAGACTCCACCTCGGGCACTTTAGTTGCCTAAGGCGCTGAGGTTATTCAAATAACCTCAGCCCCCTGGGCAGCCAAAGTGCCCGAGGTGGCCAGCCCGAGCTCAACCTCGGGCAATTTGGCCAAGGTTATTCATATAACCTCGGCCCCTCAGCTAGCAAAACTACCCGAGGTGGCCGGCCCGAGCTCGACATCAGGCAGTTTGGCCACCCGAGGGGCCGAGGTTATTCAAATAACCTTGGCCCCTCGGCCAGCAAAACTGCCCAAGGTGGTGGGCCCGAGCTCGACCTCGGGCAGTTTGGCCACCCGAGGGGCCGAGGTTATTCAAATAACCTCGGCCCCTCGGCTAGCAAAACTGCCCGAGGCAGTCGGCCCACACTTAACCTCAGGCAGTTTGGCCACCCGAGGGGCCGATGTTTTTCAAATAACCTCAGCCCCTCAGCCAGCAAAACTGCCCGAGGTGGCCAGCCCTAAAGAAGCAATCAAGAAAAAACAAGAAGAAAAAATGGAAGTGGAAGCAATCAAATCGAAACTCACCCTTAGTGGCATCTTTCCTTCCTAATTTCTTGATCATGCTGGATTTCTTGTGCACTCAATCTCTCCCGCTCGTGCGCTCAATCTCTCCCGCTCCTGCGCTCAAACTCTCCTGCTCACGCGCTCAATCTCTCCTGCTCGCGCATTCAATCTCTCAATCTCTTGCACACTCAATCGCTCGATCTCCTTCGTGCTCAATCCCTTGATCTCCTTCGTGCTCAATCCCTCGATCTCCTTCACGCTTAATCTCTCGATCTCTCGTGCGCTCTCGGTGCGAACAGTAACCTAATCTTGGCAGCTACCCTAACCCTAATCCTGACAGCTGCCCTAACCCTAACCAATCTCTCATCCTGGCCATTCATTCCGAATAACCTAAATCTCAACCATCACAATATCTTTGATCTTATTTTATCTTATCATTATTATTATATGTAAATTATGCTTCTTTATTTTTTATATTTTAACGATGGTATAACTAGCACCTATCAACATTTCTGTTATTAGAGATATGATATTATATTTTACAAATTATTTAGAAAGGATGCATTCTCATCAATATTTTGTGCATATTTTGGAATCGTTACAAGAACTTTAAAGAGTATAAATAAGGCATGTTAAAATATATTTTACTATATCCATCTATGAATGGATGAATCCTCATCCAGAAATTTATTTTGTGTTGTATTAGATCCTAAATAATAGGCATGTGCTTTAAATGTCATTTGAGCAGTGTTCACAATTATGGATAAAACTTGAGTTGTACTACAAATTAAATTTGTCATTGAAGAATAAGATTTGACAAGATTTATTATCATCTACCACTTAAAATTTGACAACTTGACATATCACACGTGCTAATAGTTAGATTGGATCTCTTGGTTTGACACGTTATAGTAGAATGTCATTACTGGTATCATTATTAACTATCAAACTTCACATGCTGAAAATCTTTCCTTGGATCTATGTGTATGCATGCATCAGACATCATAATAGATGACAGTAATATTAATACTGTCACACTTGAATATGTTAAATTTGCTATAAAATTTAAATTCATTTTGTACGTTGTCTTCTTATTACTCTATTTAAATTTCAATTATGTTTCACTATGGATTTTTACAAGTAGCATAAAGAGAGAGAATACCAAAACCTATTGAGAATGATGGAGAGGTTTCTTCTTCATTTTCGAGATCACCCACTTCTTTTATTCTCTCAGAGGATTGTTTCTGAAAGTTTTTTATATCGGCATTTTGATCTTTGTCTTAGCTCTATTTCTTTAGAGGCTATGATTTGCAACGACACTGGTATAGTTGCATACTCAGAGTTTCTTCTTTCTGGTGTGGGCAAGGGTGGACAACAATGGGATTTATAGAATTCCAAGTCAAAGAAAATTCAAGTGTTTGGATCTCCAATCAAAATGCTAAAATGCGCTCCAACTAAAGTGAATGTGAAGCAAGAGTTAGTCGTTATCCTCTTGTCCTCTTCTAATTCAAGTGGAGAAGTCATGCTAGTGTCGGTGCCGAATTCACCAGCTCCAGCTCCAACTTCAGCAATATTCAAAGCCGTTAGCAATGCTTTCCAGTTTTCACGCCTCTTAATCAACGTGCACTTGTTTTTGTATAGGCTTGTGAGTGAGCTTCCATCCTCCTACAACGGCAACATTTTCTTCGAGCTACCACCTCTTGTCAGAAGCACAGGTTCCAAACGGAAGGGGATGGAAACCAAACAGGATGTCCACAATTGGTGCAAGATCAAGACCACACACTTCCAACATTTTGAAGGCATAGTGTCTATAGTTCATTGTGGCGGGCATTTAGATTGTGTGGATGAAGCATGCAATCTAGACCGCTCTAGAAACTCTATATTTCTCAAAGGGTCTACAGTTAATCCTCAAGCCTGTGACACCATTGCTGTTGGATTCAAATGTCGATTCTACAAAAATGCTCCTCTATGTCGTGCTATCTACAAGGCCAAGATGTACTACTTTCTTCCATGGGATGGAGTGGCTAGAAGAGCTGTAGTGCATGTTGGCACATATATGCATCCAATGCAAGAAGGGATACAAAAGAGTTCTCTTAAACGTTTCAAAGATGTTGTGCAAGAAGAGATTATGAGAAACTCATCTGCAACTCCGAAGCATATTCAGAAGACCATCCTCAAGGATTTTATCACAAACACCTTACTCAATCCAAGTTGCCAAAAAACTTAACTAAACGAGGCTAGCTTGTGGGACTTACTACGAGGAGTACAACTTGCTACTAGCCTAAGGAGGTACATTCGTTATTTTTTATAATAATAATTTTTTCTTACATTATATTGTTTAGGATAAAATCTTGAATGTGTGAATCTCGAGAAGGGAAGTTGCAATTAAAAATTGACTTTATCTTTGAATTGAAATGGACCTGTCCATACGAGTTCATCCATGGAAGTTTGTTTCTAGACCAAGTTGTGAATGAGCAAGAGCACCCTTTCATCTTCAAAATGTTTACCATGGGCCTTGCCTCTGATGTAAATCTTGTCTCCCGAATGGACATGTTTAGGTCTAGTGACCTTGCAAATGCATTGGTACATTTTGACCATATGGAGCGCGTATCAGGTTGGACAACCATGGGAGCTCATGTGTATGATCCAAGGTAATTTTTATTCTCATTATATTGAAATTGTTATAATATTTGTGTTTTTATAGGCTATGTTGTAAGTTAACAATTGCAACAACAGAGTTTAAAGTACAAGCCCAGACAGCACAAGAAATATTTTGGAAGTCCCTCTCTGATATTGTCCTAAAGCGGACTGGTAAGCTTGCAAACTTTCACGGTTTTATGGCAGATGGGGCTGGTGTAAACTGGAATGGTATCCGAGTAGTTTTTGGGAATGGTCAGCTATTGGAAGGTCGTGAGAGGACTTGTGAGTTCCATTGGGCTCAAAGCCTAAACCAGCACTGCCACCTTATCAAGCCAGAGTTTCAATCAATATTTAAGGAGTTGTGCAAACAATGGCAGGTTGCACCTTCTGAAGAAGAGCATGAGGCAAAAGCAAACGAGATTCGAATTTGGTGGCGTGAAGATGGCCATATAGACATAAGTTGCATACCACAACTTGAGTCATGGTTAGGATGGTGGGAAGTTAGGATATTCTAGTGGGGATATCACTCTTTTCAGGTTGGTTTGTATTTTTTCTTCTCCTTTTATTACCTTTTAATATTCCCTTTTCCATTAGGATCAACCACTTGAGGACCTCGCATACACCCCAACTGTGAATCTCTCCGAAAGTAAGCACTAGAGTTGGCATTCCTCTAAGGCAGGGAAAGGGAAGATGAGTCTATATAAAACCTATCTATCAAATTTAGTACGTGCTATAGAGCAATCTTCAAAAGCACTGGCATTTGAGGAAGGAAGCTATATGGGAACAGGGCCTTCTGTTAAGATGTTACATGATAGGATGAAGAGAAAATTAATTCCACCCGCCCGAACAGTGGCAACTGCAATTGAGGAAGTGGTCCGTAGCACATATATGGAGTACACTCCCTGAGCTTCTATTGGTGATATGAAGACTGTCTACTCAAAGGAGCGTGGACCATACTTGAGCTTACGAGCTGAAGAGTTGAGCTCATGAGTTGAGCTCAATTTTCAATTGTAATTTAGTACAAATATTATAAAATTTAAAATTTTAAAGTTATGGCGAACTTAATAATTTCATAACTCTCTATATATTATATAGATAAAATTGTTCTAAAGGACACTTCTTGTTCTAATAATTTAAATATTTACTACATGCAATAATAGAGACATTTGTTAGAATATAAAATAAAATGTTTGCAAAAAGAGTATTCTTGTCACTTCTTTAAATTTGTACTCTGTGCTTTCTAGCTAGTAAATGTTAGGTTTGTCAGAATTTTAAAATTATTAAATTTGAATTAAGATTCTATATAAGGCCATATAACCATTTGAAAGGGAAAAAAAACAACTGTGATGGTACATATGCTCTCACAATACATTGTAACATCATACACCCGAAAGACTATCACGAAATATTTTTTTAGAAGGTAAAGACAAAAATGGAGACTCACAAATACTATGGGCAGTATTGCGAAAAGAACCTCACAAGTATATAAAATGAAAAGTGAAATAATAAAATATTTTTATTAATTATATAAGGTATAATTAGTTTATATTATTGATAGAGAATAAACATCAATATTGCTAAAAAATCTAATTAGCTCCAAAAGTTTTCTGCAACTCGGCAATAGTAAGGCTTGCTTGGTGTATATGAATATCCACTTTAGGATCTTGGTGCAAGATGTTGATGAAGATGTAGTACATATGCTTACAAGGAGCATATACCTTCCTATGTTCCTCGCACTTCGTAAAGTTTGGACATGTGCAAGAAGAAAAGTCTTGAATGGCAATTGTGTACTTTCCACCTTCTGTTTTGACTGTGTACTCCTTCGCGAGCACAGTGATGTACTTGATGGAGAGAATCTCACACTTAAGTGTTTGACCCAAGTTTATTTTACCTTGCTTCCACCATTCCAATTAGCCCCATCCTCATCTGCCACGAAACCGCGAAAGTTGGCAGGCTTACCAGTCCGCTTCAATACAATGTCGGAGAGCAACTTCCAAAATATTTCCTGAGCCATCTAGTCTTGTACTTTAAATTCTACCGTTGCAATTGTCAAGTTACAATGTAGCCTATGAAGAACACAATATTTAAAACCATTTTAAGATAATGAGAAAAAAAACTACCTCGGATCATATACATGAGCTCCCATGGTTGTCCAACCCGCCACCCGCTCTATATGGTCAAAATGTACCTATGCATTAGCAAAGTCACTCGACCTAGACATATCCATTTGGGAAACAAGATCCACACCAGAGGCAGGGCCCATGGTAGACATTTTGAAAATGAAGGGGCGCTCTTGCTCACTAACGACTTGATCTGGAAATAAATTACCATGGATAAACTCATAGGGACAAGTCCATTTTAATTCAAGGATTGAGTCGATTTTTTATTGGAGTTTCCCCTCTCGAGATTCACACATCCAAGACTTTATCCTAAATAAAACAAAATGTAAGAGAGATATTATTGAAAAGTATGTAATAATATTTTCATACCTCTTGAGGCTAGTTGCAGATTGCACATGTCATAGTAACTCCCGCAAGCTAGCCTCATCCAGTTGAGTATTCTTGTAGTCCGGATCAAGTAAAGTATTTGCGATAAAATCCTTAAGCACTATCTTTTGAACATGCTTCGAAGTTGCAGATGAGTTTCTCACAGTCTCTATCTGCACTGCATCTTTGAAATGGTTGATTGAACTCCTTTGTATCCCTTCCTGCATTGGATGTGTGTGCGTGCCAATATGTACTGCATCTCTACTAACCTCTCCATCCCGTGGAAGAAAATAGTACATCTTGGCCCCGCAGATGGCACGACACAATGGAGCATTCTTGCAAAACCGACACTTGAATCGAACACCAATGGTGTCACAGAGGGGAGGATTGGTTGTAGATCCTTCAAAAAATATGGAGTTTTTACCACGCTCTCGATTGCATGCTTTATTTACACAATCCAAATACCCACCACAATGAACCATGGACATTGTGCCTTTGAAATGCTGGAAATGTGTGGTCTTGATCTTGCACCAGTTGTGGACATCCTGCTTCATCTCCATCCCCTTTCGTTTTGAGCTGACAAGAGGTGGTAGTTCAAAGAAGATATTGCCATTGTATGTAGATGGGAGCTCACTAACAGGCCTATGCAGAAAGGAATGAACATCAATAGAGAGGCGGGAAAACTGGAAAGCGTTGCAAACAGCTTGGAATATCAATGAAGTTGGAGTTTGGAAATTCTTGGCTCGCACTGGACTAACATCTCCACTAGAACTAGAAGAGGAAAAAATGATGATGACTGACTCTTGCTTCACATTCACTTTAGTAGGATCACAGCCTCGCACTTTGATTGGAGATCCAAAAACTTGAATCTCTTTCGACTTGGAATGTTGGAAATCCCAATGTTGTCCATCTTCACCTACACCTGAAAGAAGAAACTCCGATCGTTCAACTACACCAATGTTGTTGCAAATCACAACTTCCAATAAAATAGAACTGAGAGAAAGATCAAAATGTCGGCAAAGAAAACTTTATGAAATAAGACTTTAGGAGAAAGAAAGCGGTGGGTGATTTTGGTAATGCAAAAGGAAGCCCTCCATTTTGTTGCTTTTAGGTTTGGGAACTCTGAACTTTTATAACGAAATGTCACCTCACATGTGCCATGCCATTATGTGAAAAGATAGGGCGATTTTATTCTAGGATTTAACATCGAATAATGCTGTTATAATAAATTCTATATGAAGTATATAGGACTATGTTGTTGTAGCGCATGTGATCATGGGATGAGATTTGGATATACTGTCACCATGGATCCTTGGAACCTTGGGGGATAAATGGGGATAAAATAGCCACTAAGGGCTCTCTCATCAAGCAATTGCCCCTTTTCCAATTGGCTTAAGGGGAGAGAGATAATGTGTGCTACAATTGGTATCGGAGCAAATGGCACGGGTTCGATTCCCATTGATTAGTGGCTACTTAAAAGTATAATATACCCTTGAGCAAGGTATATTCCTACCACTAAAATTTGAAATCGTACGTATTGGGCATCCATGCGTACGTTCTTCCTCTTGTGTAGAGTATCCACGGACGAAGGTATCCACCGTGGGACTGCGGTACGGATGGATGACTAATTGCCTCATATGGAATAGCTGGTCTACACAATGGAAGGATTGGTAGATTGACTAGTTGCCTCACATGGAATAGCTGGTCTACACAATTGAAGGATTGGTAGATTGAGTGCGAAAATGGAGGTGCTGGTTCCCCTTGGCTCAGTAGGGGTTATTAGTTAATAGTGAATGAGGACATTGACATTTTTGAAGGGGGGGTGAGTGTAGCGCATGTGATCATGGGATGAGATTTGGATATACTGTCACCATGGATCCTTGGAACTTTGGGGGATAAATGGGGATAAAATAGCCACTAAGGGCTCTCTCATCAAGCAATTGCCCCTTTTCCAATTGGCTTAAGGGGAGAGAGATAAGGTGTGCTACAGTTGTACAATATTAAAAGTCTATATACATTAAATTCAAAAACATACTCAAATTTATTATATGCACTAACTTTTGGTAGAACGGAAAGAAATATCGCCTCAAGCATGTGTCATAATATGAAAGATAGGAATGATTTTATTTTAGGATCTACCATCAACCAATTGTTGCCAAATAAATTAAATATTGTACATATTTTTAGTACTTCATTAAAGCTAGATATCATCACATTCTTCTAAACTCATTTAAATATATTCCATCTTTGTACTACCATCTATCACCTATAGTAAATTATCTATATACATTGCTTTGGAAATAACACTTTACGATTTAATAATCTTATATTTTCTAACAATGTCGTACTGTAATCAATTCAACACATGCGTCTGTGACATTATTTCAAATTATGATATAGTCATATTAGAGCACACCTCCATTATTAAATTACACTTTGTCACTTTATCACTTTGTCACGTGATCAAATCTATGTAAGCAACCAAAAGGAACGACTCGAGAGACGATCCGTTCGGTATCAAATTTGGAGGGAAAAGGCCCATGAACAAGAGTGCACCCCCTTTTCCAATCGGTTAAGGGTTTTGGGATATTTGGGGTTAAGCGTCTTTGGGTTTAAATCTAGGGCGGAATAGAAATTATACAGTGCTAGATTTATTATTTATAGTACAGTGAAGATTTACTGCATCCACGATGAACAGCGTATAACAGTGCTAGATTTATTATTTATTGTACAGTGAAGATTTACTGCATCCACGATGAACAGCTGTGATAAAAGTTAGGTTAGGGTTAGGGCAACCGCCAGCATTAGGGTTTTATAGAAAGTAGAGCAGGAGATTGGGAGTGACTGCAGAGTAAGTTTTTTCTCCTCCTCCACTCCCTCTCCTCCCCGCACAGCGCCGGCGCACCCAGCGCACCCGCACTCACGCTACGCCCAGCGCCGCCACGCCCAACACTACCGCGCCCACACCATGCCATGCTCAGCACCGCCACTACCTAGGGCTGCCAAGCGCTGCCCACTGCCATGCCACGCCCAGCACAGCACTGCCTAGGTCCGCCGCTGCCCCGCATCGCCCACGCCACGCCACGCCAGCGCCGCACTGCCTAGGGCCACCGCTGCCCAGCACCGCCACTGCCAAGTGCCCAGGCCGGGCATTTGGCTGGGCACTCCGCCTGGGCCAGCCATGGCAGGCCGGTATGCCGGCAAACCAGTGCCAAAGCCAACTGCCTGCACCAAGTCTGTGCAGGCTAGCCAAGGCACTTGGCCGGCAAAGGCGCCAAGTGCTTGTGCCAAATGCCCACGCTGGGCATTTGGCACGAGCCAGCCAAGTCCAAGTGCCCAGGCCAAGGGTCCCGAGGCACTTGGCGTGCACCGGCCTTGGCGCTTGGTGCGGGCGCCGGTCCGCCTCCAAGTGCCAAGGCCGGCTGGGGCCAAATGCCCGGGACTGGCACTTGGTGCGAGCCGGCCTTGGCGCTTGGAGGTGGGCTGGTTCGCCAGCGAACTGGTCCACCTCCAAGCGCCAAGGCAAGGTTCTCAGGCGGTTGGCCTTGGCGCGGGCCGGCCAAGGTGCTTGGGGGTGGCCTGGTTCGCCAGCGAACCGGCGCCTGTACCAAGCCCACACCCTGTTGCCCTCTTCTTATGCATTTATAATTTATAATGAGTTTTTTCTTATTTTCAGAATGGAAGCAACTACAAAAGGAGAGGGATGTTGGATCAAAGAGAAGACATGAGGAAAATGAGATCCAGGACAACAATCAAGTTGACCTTCAGATAGAGATTTCCACAGCGACAACTCTATTGTCTTCCCAACCAAATAGCTCCAGTTCACATCCACTCCCACCACCGCCATCGATGCCACCACCACCATTACCACCGCCACCACCTTCACCACCATTACCACCACCGCCACCTTTACCTTCATCACCACCATTACCACCACCGTCATCACCACCATTACCACCACCGCCATCACCACCATTACCACCACCACTGTCATCACCACCATTACCATCACCACCGCCACCATCATCACCACCACCAGCACAACCATTGTCATCACTACCATTGCTGCCACAACCACAAATGCCACTACTCTTAACATATTCACAAAATATGGCAGAAACAGAGCAGTGCCCAAGTGCGCTTGATGGCGGTGTTGGGCCCGAGTCAGGGGCTAGATCTGATAATAGTGCTACTGGAGGTGTAGCTGAAGCTGAAAGAGAAGTGGAGCTACCTAAACACATTGTCAACAAGCGCTTCCAAGAGACAGTTTTGAGAACTAAAGAGAAGGCCATTCACACGACTCTAGAGTCTCTCAAGTGGGAAGGCCTGGGGCACATGATCCGAGAAATCCCACTATGTCGATTCACTCAGACAAGCATCGTTTGGTCTGCTTCACCACACTTCGTCAACATGGACATCTATAGTCTGTACAAACAGAATGGACTTGGGACAAACATAGGTATGTTCCTTGTTTCGGTCTTCAAGCCAGGAATGACAAATACCCTCTCGGTGTCACCGGAAATTGAGAGGGATTGGGATGACATTTGGAAAATGAAGTTCGGCAAATTTGACATCAAGCTTATGAGCCATCCTGAGACTCAACAATTTGTGGGGAAAATGTTCTACATTATCGACGGGAATCATTGCTGGTGCACATGGATGAAGTGCATCTGAGAATGCTTCCGAGACGATCTTGTCTATCACATCAATGTTCTGGTTGGACATGTACACGCGAGAGGATCTCTAGATGTGGCAAGGCTTGTGATAGCTTGCCACAAAATTAATGCGTAAGTACCTCTCCCTCTTCAATCACTTTTAACAATTTGTGTTTTGCAGGCTGGGACAGTTTGTAATGCAGAAACAAAGCCTAGTACATGATATCGAGCAGATCCAGTTTCTTGCCAATCTCGACGAGGATGCAGTCCACAGCCACTATGGTGATGATTTAGCATCACTTATTTGACATCAACGAGGTCGTCAGGATGCCAATAGATGGTACAAGAATCCAATGGCTTTTATGACAGCTGTGTGGAGTAAGATATGTTCTTTCAAGTATACTTCTTATCATAGAATGTTTGTGTTTTCTTCAGCCATTGGTGAAGGTTAAGCAAAATGCATATGCACAGTCGCATCGAGTTGAAAATGATCAAGAACTCTCAGAGCATTTAGCTGCAATTGACAAGAAAATCAACAACACAAAAAAGACAAAGGTAAAGAAATTACTTAGTGTGGCTGACCCTCGACACCCAAAGGAGTGGTTCAATATTATAACAGAGATTGCTTGTCATGAAAGTAAGTATTGTTTGTGTTTACATAAAAGTTCTCACAAAAGTTATTTTTTAGTGGGCAAGACTCCAGATGAGATTATTTACAACATCTCAAAGTCAAAGCTTACATATGAGGAACAGATACACATTCTGAACGACCTCAATAGCAGACTCAAGGAAGGAGAAAAAGGTCAGTATGATGGAGACTATGATGAGGAGGATCGTCTACATTTCACAAACTGTATATGAAGGGGAGATGTTTCTAGCGCCTTTCATAGGGGATGATCCTGAGCAACTTCCATTTAAGGACATCGTCACCATTAAGCTTACAAAACTCAGAGAGGATTAGCTGCCAAAGAAGGCCACAAGCACGACTCCATTTGATAAACAACTTGGCCAACCTTACTTCATGTGTCGAGCGGCTTTCAGGTAACATACAATTTCTCAACTATACTCAATTGTTTATATTCTATTATATGGTGTGAGAGATGGAGGCATGTACCCGACAACAATGAAGTTTCCAGCAGCAATAAAGCATGCTTGTCCTTGGGAATTGGAGATGCCAGATTATGAACCAACCCACCATGAGGCTGCAAGAGGCAACAATGATGACGAAGATGATAACCATGAGAATGTTGACCCTGTTGGTGCCAATGGCGAGCAGAGTGAAGATAGCGGTGAGAATGAGATTCTTCAAGACGAAGTCAAGCAAGAGAACCAGAACGTCCAAGAAGTTCTACCTCAACGAAAGCATGCAAATCCACATCTGGAGGAATTAGTCAACAGTGATGATGATCGTCCAAGACGTCCTTGTAACCAAGGAACTTCTCGAGGTATATTTCTTTTAATTCTCTCCTTTTCTTAGTTCCTCAAAATGGTTGCAGCAAAAACTATCAGGAGTAACTTCATTCCAGCTCGTCTTGATGCTCGAGAAGAGGACTTGGAGGAACTTATATCTACCACACACCACATGACGGTATGTAAATTTTTCTTAAGTTCACATTTTATTTTTGTCCTCTCCCCCTAGATGCGCCCTGTATCTCCAATGGCATTCCGTGGTGAAGTTAGGATCTTTATTGGCTCCTATAGTTCATTGATGGCATCTTTTGAGGAGGATGTTGAGAATATGGCTATCCGGCAAAAGTGGGAGCGCTTTTGTCAGAAGATCCATAGGTGACCGCTCAAGAGCACAAACTTCATGCTCTTTGACATGCCAGATGGTCTTCCAAACGCTAATGGTGATGTCCCAAGCTGGAACAACCTGACTAAAGACCACTTGAAGAATGCATTCCTTTTGGCAGCAATTCTCCTTCACACAACCGGTCAAGTTGCCTTCATTCTCCCGAATGACCCCCATTGGATGTCCTACGTTATGAGGTATGCAAGTTGAGTCAACTTCAAGAGGTTCTCTTCCGGGTGCATCATGGATAGTGTTGGGGTCGAGACCAAAGGTGTCCTAGGCATGCCAGAGAAGGTAAAAAATCATCTTCTATTTTGGTTATCTCTAAAGTTTTATTATCCAGGTTATGATGTGGACCTACCATGTGTTCTGCAGAAGAGAAAATGACGGTTTTTGTGATAGTGAGCGTGCTGCAAGGGTTTTGCCAGAGTATGATAGCTTTACTGACATCATACCAAATCTCATAGACGACGACATCTGCAACACATTGTCTGGGTATCAGTTCTGATCTCCATCGGCAATGCATGTCCTACTTGAGCTTTATTTCCCAACTAGGGGTGTTGTCATCGATTGCACAGTAGGTAGTGGTTCGATGGTCGAAGCAACACGGTGTAAGCGACTAAATTTTCCATTCTACTGTAGTCACTTAACCACACCTCCGACCACTTGGAGGAGTCTCATTCACAACCTCCATTAGTCCAATTTAGGACTTGGGACTTGCTAGCCCCAAGAATGGCATCCATGCCACTCAACACTTGCACTTGGTCCAAGTGCTTCACGTGTCCGGTCCCAAGACCGACGCCCAAAGGTACCACTGACATCTCGGCCCGTTATGCTAAGGCCATGCCCATTCACCCTTGCTGCACTAGTGGTCCAATACCACTTGCATCACAATCCCGTCTCTCCAAGACTGGGCCATCTGTCCACGAGTGGTCATCCTAGATCCACTCCTTAGCATCCTTAGGGTGTCCACAGACCTGGGGAATTGCCTTCCCCAAAGTCCCTTTGTCAGTTCCTACCAAGTCCTTTTCTGCCCCTGGCCGTGTTTGCTAACACTGCCACTGGATCGAGGCCCACGGGCCCGACCACTAAGTCCTACGGTCCTCTGGGACTTCCTCACCACACGACTGTGTCCTTGGTCACTACCCCAGAGGACTGCTCCTCTTCCTTTCCACAGTCTGGGCCTTTGGGACAACATTTCGGAACACCGTGGCCTTACGCGAGCCACCTGTGTACTCTCCCCGCCTTTCGCCTTTAGGTGCTCTAGCCATGGGCTTAGAGCAAGGTTCCGTTGAGCCACGCCTGGTATCCAAGAAGGTAGTGCCACCCACACTTGGATTGGGAGCATCGGCCAGTCGATCTCCCGGGGGAACTAGAGCCGGCTCTTGAACACTTCACCAAGCTACCCCGCTTGTCGGTCCGTATTCACTCTAGTCTTGGACTCCCCAGTGGTCAGTTCATCACACAACACTGGGTCTGGCCTTCCTGGGCCAAACTGGCCTTTCCTGGCCAAACTGGCTCCACTGCAGTCCTCCCCCTTACTATACTTTTGGAGCTCACCAAACCCCCTAGGGTCTGGGAGACGAACGCTTTGGGCTTTCACCCTCTCAGACTCGAACTCGGACTCAGACTCGGACTCAGACTCGGACTCGGACTCGGACTCAGCCTTGGCCTCGGTCTCGGTCTCGGTCCCGGTCTTGGTCCCGGTCTCGGTCTCGGTCCCGGTCTCGGTCCCGGTCTCGGTCTCGACCTCAGACTCCATCTCGGGTCCTTCTTGGACTCCATCTCGGACTCCATCTCGGTCCATCTCGGACTCCATCTCGGACTCCATCTCGGACTCCGTCTCGGTCCATCTCGGACTCCGTCTCGGTCCATCTCGGACTCCGTCTCGGTCCACCTCGGACTCCACCTCGGACTCCATCTCGGGTCCATCTCGGACTCCATCTCGGACTCCATCTCGGGTCCATCTCGGACTCCGTCTCGGTCCACCTCGGACTCCATCTCGGACTCCATCTCGGGTCCATTTCGGACTCCATCTCGGACTCCATATCGGACTCCACTTCGGGTCCATCTCGGACTCCATATCGGACTCCATCTCGGACTCCACTTCGGACTCCATATCGGACTCCACTTCGGGTCCATCTCGGACTCCAACTAGGGTCCGTCTCGGACTCCATCTCGGACACTTCCACGTGTCATGTGTTGGTCCTTTTTGGGTCCCTTTTTGGAGCCTCGCTTATTGCTCGCTTCGTGCTTGTTCCTCGAGCACTTTGTTGGGAGTTCCACTCCCACTCTCGACCTTTCAAGTCGGAGCTTTTAGTCCAAACGTGTTACACTCGTTTGGCTTTCACTTCAGCCACTACCACGTGGCACCATTTCCAGCTCCACTTTGGGGCCCAGGGATTTTGTGTCTCACACACGGGACTCTGGTAGATTGGTGTTTGTGATTGAAGAATATGAGTTCTCCAAATGCCGTCTTCGAGGTTTTCGTCCTTCTCTATCAGTTTCTTCTAGGAGGTAATTTATGATGTTTTAAAAACTTATAAATAATATATATTTAGTTTTCTAGAAGTCTTCCTAGGTATGCATGGCACATCATATGCAATGTGTAAATTGAGGAGTGGTATGAAAAATCTATTTATTAATGATACATTAAAAGACAATTGAATGCATCCACTTGCAATAAGAAAGATGTGTCACATATCAATGTGATAATGATTGTGACACTAATAGTTTCAGTGCAGCAGATAGCGACAGTGATAGTGTTAGTGACAGAGACAATGTCAGTGTCAGAGATGACAAAGTTACAGTGTCAGTCTATCAAATTTCATAATTACTAGTATTATCAGTTTATTATCTATAGGTAATACAATTTTGTTAATACAAAAAAGGCGAGAGGCGGGGGGGGGATGAATAATATCACAATGTAAGAATTATTAGTGGCTGGAATTTTTTGTAGGATGGCCTAAAAATACCATATTCAGCACTTGTGGATGTAGGATTTACTAACGAAATATTGTTCCTTACCATGAAATGATAATGATTGTGTGTTCTTAACTCTTTCTTGATTTTCTTATACATCCATTTATGCACACCTTCCGCACCAGTTCTTGGGCAGTTGTGACAATGTTCTAGAAAAGTTTCTAGACCCATACAGCCTTCTGTTTTATCTAAATAAAAGTAGCAGATGGGACACTAGAGATAATATGTGTTCATTCTTTCAAAAGTTTCAACCATATCGGGAGCAAGATCTTGAAGAAACATCTAGCATCGCTCTTGAAGCACATGAGGCAATTCATCTTTAGTAGCAACATCTAGAACATTATCTGGAAGAAGGATCTCTTGTTCAGTCACACTTGGGGCTACAAAAGAAAAAGCCTCACAACGATTGATGTATGGAGGGAAGGGTGGAATGTTGGTAGAAGTTGGAGATGGAGGTGGAGACTCATATGAAATGCATGGGGGTTAAGTGCAAGTAGCAATAGCATTTTCCCTAACCATTCCTACACTCTAAACAAACTGAAATTTCAATGTTGAAAGCATCCCTTGTTGGTATTTATACCAAGAAAAGATCTAGGGGTTCTTGAAAGTTTAAATTGTCAGTCTCAAAAATGGGACTTCAGAACTATAACAGTGTCAGAACCACTTGTATATATAATAATATCTTTATACATGCTAGAATAATATCATTCTCGAAAATATAAGATTCTTCACTTTACTCATAAAGAATTAAACTTTTGAAAAAACTATGCATGACTTTCACATTACATTAAAGGGTGGCCTAAATATCCCATATTCAACACTTACTAATGTAGTGTTCACTAATGGAATATTGTTCTCCACCATGAAATCATAATAACTGTGTGTTTTTAATTCTTTCTTGATTTTCTTATACATCCACGTGTGCACACCTTCCAAATCTGCTCTTGGGCATTTGCGACAATGCTCAATAAAATTTACCAAACCCATGCAACCATCTATCTTGTTTAAATAAAAGTTGCATATAGGACAATGAAGATAATATGTATCTACATTAAGCTCCCCTGCCATATCTAGAGCAAGATCTTGAAGAAAATATTGATATTGCTCTTGAAGCATTGGAGGCAATCCAACTTTTTTAACAACATCATAAAGAAGGAATTCTTGTTCAGTTGCACTCGAGGTTGCAAATGGAAGAGCCTCACAATAGCCCTTAAAATGAAAAGGAGGATTATTGCGTAGAGGTGAAGGTGGATTATTGGTTGAGATTGGAAATGGAGGTGGAGACTCATATGAGAGGCCTTCGGGACCAAAAATAAACTTCTTCCTAACCATTGCAACACACAAGAAGAATTAAACTTCCTAGCAATAAGAATTCTCTCATTAATATACTATATTTTAATCTTGGGAATGATGTTTTATTATGACATGACACTATATTGAATGATAATTGTCAGTCTTAGTAATTACAACCTACTATGAGAGACAAGTGGCTATAGGGTTTCAGAAGCTAAAAACTAGCATATAATTAATATGTAGCCTTATTTTATATAGTTGGCCTGCCATATATAATAATAGTGAATATACACAGGCACACGAGTATGCCTTTTTGCAAGATTACCTTTCAATCCCAAAATCATATATAGATTTAATTCTTTAATTTGTCCACATCATATATCCTACAGAGATGCACAGGAGGCCAGCATAAAAAGGTAAGGCAGTTAAATTTATTGGTACCGTCTCCAAGCAGAAGCAAGGTAAAATAAACTTGGCTCAAACACTTGAGTGTGAGATTCTCTCCACAAAGTACATCACTGCGCTTGCAAAGGAGTACACAGTCAAAACAGAAGGTGGAGAGTACACAATTGCCATTCACGACTTTCCTTTTTGCACATGTCTAGACTTTACGAAGCGCAAGGAACATGGGAAGGCATATGCTCCTTGCAAGCATATGTACTACATCATCATCAACATCTTGCACCAGGATCCTAAAGTGGATATTCATATACACCAAGTAAACTTTACTATTGCTGAGTTGCAAAAAACTTTTGGAGCTAACTAGATTTCTCCAACACTATCGATGTTTATTCTCTATCAATAAAACTTATTATACTTTATATAATTAATAAAAATGTGCTTTTTCATTTCACATTTCATTTTATATGCTTCTGAGTGTTCTTTTTGCAATACTGCCCATAGTACTTGTGTGTTTCCATTTCTGTCTTTACCATCTCAAAAAAGATTTCATAGTAGACTTTCAGATGCGTGATATTGCAGTGTGTTGCAAGAGCATATATACCATCATACTCATCATTGCCATTGTTTCCACTAGATGCTAGAAAACATATGAGGCACTTTTTGAAAGTGGCAGAATTGCACTTTTCTAAAACAAGTAAAAGGGCATTCTTTTTCACCCAATTTGTTGCACCCTCTGTCATTGTATTTATCTCTAACTCATAATCACTATCCTCACTATCCTGTTTTTCATTCTCTTGTGTGGTTTGGTTATGCTATGCAATGGGATAGTTATTGCATCTCCTAGCCCTTAAACCCTGGGAAGAAAGATTGTGAGAGTTAAAATTACCAACACTAGAACCTATAGACATTTGTGTGTATTTCCCTTTTTTCAAATGAGAGTGTGAATGAAGATTTCTAAATTCTAGATAGTATGCTATGACAAACCCCTCAAGAATGTATTCTAAAAAGAACCAAGTCTTTCTTTTATATGCAATAAGCTTACATCAATGGTTTTTTTTTTTCCTTTCAAACGGTTATATGGCTTTATATAGAATCTTATTTCAAATTTAATAATTTTTTAATTCTAACAAACCTGACATTTACTAGCTAGAAAGCATAGAGTACAAATTTAAAGAAGTGATAAGAATACTCTTTTTGCAAATATTTTATTTTATGTTCTAACAAATATCCTATCATTGGATATAGTAAATATTTTAATTATTAGAACAAGAAGTGTTCTTTAGAACATTTTTATATATATAATATATAAAGAGTTATTAAATTATTAGGTTCGCCATAACCTTAAAATTTTTAATTTTATAATGTTTGTACTAAATTACAATTAAAAATTGAGCTCAACTCTTCAATTCGTGAGCTCAAGTATGGTCCGCACCTTGTAGAAGCAATGGCACAAGCTCATATACAACAAGAGCCCACAGTTAAAGAGCATAATACTATACAGACTCCTCCTTTTATGGATGTGGATCCCAAGGAAGACTAAGTTTTGGTTTTTTTTTAGTTGAATTTTTTAGTGGTAATATAGAGTTTCTTCTTTGACTTATGATATTTATTTTCTTATTAAACTTATATTATTTAGCTTTTTCTTGGACTAAAAATATGTCTTAAGTTTTGAATAGAATTGTTGGTTCGTCCCAAACCAGCCATTTAAACAACAACTTTTGTATTTGGTGGACTATATTGACTTTCATTGACTTTCATTGACTTGAGCTCATCTTGTAAGCTCAACTCAAAAACTACCCAACCCTAAATCTCGTAGGTACTCTCCCCACATTCCACCTTTGGGTGCTTTAGCTATGTGGCTAGAGCAAGGTTCTAATGAGCCATGCCAAGTATCAAAGTAAGTAGTGCCACCCACACTTGGATTGGGAGCATCTAATGCTATGTAGAGTCTAAAGTATAAAATTATCCATGTTAGACCATATGGCAATTAAAAAGCTTGCGAAAAGAGATACCTTAGCAAGCTAAGGGAAAGAGTCCCTTCAAAGTTCCCAAAAATGATTTTAATAATACTTAGAAAGACAAGTATAAATGGTTCGTAGAAACACGCAAAATTAAAGTGGTGTAACAAAAGCGTGGTCTTGAAGCTTGTCATAAGGCAATCTCGAATATTTAAAGAGATGGCTTTCACACTTATGCATGAAACCATATTACACTAGTTAGATGATTTTCTATACAAAATTGGCAAGTCGGGGGAATAAAAACCTTAATTAAAGGTGTTGACTTTAAAAGAGGTGACCTATGGGGCCAAACATGAAGGAGTCTATGCATGATCACAAACTTATTAAGTGAAAGGACTTGATAATTTGGAGGAACTAGATTCCTAAACTGTGATCTGTAGCACATTTTGGATATAAGTTGGTGCACCAGTGTGGGGAGTCACACTAGGCATCCTAGGTAATACCATCTGTAAATGCATATACAAAAGTTGGGTTCAAGTCCCAACCCTCTAGTGTTTGGGTTCGAGTCCCAACTCACTAGGGCAGAGTGATGGTTTAGAATACGGTGGTCATGAACTTTTAGTAAGGAGATTGGCTTGAGCACACTATTAATTGGGGAATGCCTCGGAGTTGTGATGCATAATTAAATTACTTAATGTGAAAGTTTAGTATATCTAACTTGAATACTTTAATGCAAATGGCACCAAGGACGTGGTGAATGAGATGGGGACACCCAGTTTTAGTTGCTATAGACCCTTGGCTAGAAGGGCTAGCTTGGGCGCACTGCCAAATGTGGGGGATGCCCTCGCGGTTATGGTTAATAACTTAAAAGTTTGGAAGATTTAGTATTTATTAGTAAACTTGTTAAGGTGTCAATGTGAAATCACTAAGTGATTCTATGGCTAAACAAGGACAAAGTCCTTGCTAAGTTAATAAATAAGGTTCCTAGTTCCAAGTGTTTATTTGAACTGTTAGTAATGGTATGACTTGATCGAGGTGACCAAGTGGGAAGGATACTTAAGGGAAATGAACTATATTAATGTGATGATATAGTGAGTCTAACAAAGTAATCTCTAGGAAATACCAATAGGAGGGTCACAAAGTTGGGCTATGGATAAAGCCTATAGCAAAAAATGCTAAAGAGACCTATTAAAGGTAAACTCCTTTTGGATTTTGCAAAGTAGAGCCTTTACTATGGAACCAAAAGGATATTTCAAGGATGGAGGTAGTGATCATATATTATTTGGTGCAACAATTAAAGAATAAGAGCAAAAGACTAGTGGCCAAAATTGGGGCATAAAAATCATTAAAAAATATCTAAAAGTTAAACAAGGAACACTCATATGTTCGATGCTAACAGATTGTGGGAAAGGAAATATGTTTCCAAGAACAAATTCCCAAATGCTCTAATTTGGCAAAGATGAAAGCTCCAAAAGAAGGAGTGGCAAGGTAGCCAAATGA
Source organism: Selaginella moellendorffii (assembly GCF_000143415.4). NCBI lineage: Eukaryota > Viridiplantae > Streptophyta > Lycopodiopsida > Selaginellales > Selaginellaceae > Selaginella > Selaginella moellendorffii. The sequence goes on from NW_003314272.1 coordinate 2,155,824, forward strand.
TAGGGCCACAGACAGCTCTAGCACAAATCATGGATAACTAAAACTTAGTGCAAAAGGTGGCACAAAATAGAAAAAAGGATGATGGTGCCCTGAAGTAAAGAATTTTCTAGAGTGGGGAAGTGGAGTTTGCACAATATGTGTAATGCAAGATGTTAGAGACACTCAAGAAATTGACTTAAGAAATCAAAATTAAAGTTTTAAAGTGTGGTTGCTAAGTTGATAGAAGCCAAAACTACTCGGGAATGAATAATGGGATTGAGATAGAGAAGATGTTTCTAAAGAGTTTTGGAGAATTAAACGAACATAGGAGAAGAACCACCATATATGACCAAATGAGTCTTTAAGTTAAAGAGACTATGCTCCTTAGAGGATGGGAAAGGCATGGTGAGCCTTCGATATCAAACCATTGATGGTTTCACTAGTTTCTCTGAAAGTGTACTCTTAATATTGTATTAATCCTTAAGGGACTCAGAGTAATGTACATATATATTGCATCAGACCATTGATGAATATTCATTTGGTGCTAAGGAAAGTGGTAATCCATGATGGGGTTACTTTATAAAATGGTTTATCATTTGATGAGGACATCAAACTTCAGTTATGGGTGGTGGATTTAGAAAGAAGTGAGTCTCTAAAAAAGGGATGCAAGAGGACTAACACATAACACATGGAAGTGTCAAAATAGAGTCCAAGAAGGAGTCTAAGACAGACTTGAGGTGGACCTGAGATGGAGTCCAAGATAGACTCGAAATGGAGTTCGAAATAGACCCCAGATGGAGTTCAAGATGGAGTCTGACATGGACCTGAGATAGAGTCTGAGATGGACCTAAAATAGAGTCCGAGATGGAGTCCAAGATGGACCTAAGATGGAGTTCGAGATGGACCCAAGATAGAGTCCGAGATGGAGTTTAAAATGGACTCGAGATGGAGTCTAAAATGGAGTCTAAGATGGAGTCTAACAAAGAGCCCGAGAAGGAGTTTGAAATGGACCCAAGACGGAGTCCGAGATGGAGTTTGAAATGGACCCAAGATGGAGAGAGTCCAAGAAGGAGCCTAAGATGGACCTGAGAAGAAGTCCGAGATGGAGTTTAAGATGGATCTAAGATGGAGTCCAAGGTCAAGGCCGAGAAAGAGACCGAGACTAAGATCGAGTCCGAGTCTGAGACCAAGATTGAGTCTGGGTCCGAGTCCGAGTCTGAGTCCAAGCCCGAGTCTGAGTCCGAGCCCGAGTCTGAGTTTGAGTTCAAGGGTAAAAGCCCAAAGCATTCATCTCCTAGACCCTGGGGGTTTGGTGAGCTCCAAAAGTATAGTAGGGGGAAGACTCTAGTGGAACCAGTTTGGCCAAGAAAGGGCAATGTGATCAAGGAAGGCTATATCCACGTGTTGGGTGGTGATATAATCACTAAAGAGTCCAAGGCTAGAGTGAATATGGATAGATAAATAAAGTAGCTTAGTGAGGTGCTCAAAAGCTAACTCTAGTTCCTTTGAAAGATCGAATGGTTGATGCTTCCAATTCAAGTGTGGGTGGCATTACTTACTTGAATACTTGGCATAGCTTATCAAAACCTTACTTTAGTCACATAGCTAAAGCACCCAAAAGTGGAAGGTGGAGAGAGTATATATGAGGCTCACGTAGGGCTATGGTGTTTCAAAATATTGTCCCAAAGTCCCGAATTATGGAAACAAAGAGGAACAATCCTCTAGTGTAGTGACTAAGAATATGGTCACATGGTATGGAAGTCCTAAAAGTCAATGGGATTTAGTGGTTGGGCCTTTGGGCCTTAACCCAGTGGCAATGGTGGTGAGCACGGTTATGGATGAAGAGGGATTTAGTGAGGACTAAAGAAGTGATATTATGGAAGGGTGTTCCTTATATCTTTAGGCATTCTAAAGGTGCTAAGGTATGGTCAAAGAATGACCACTCATGGATGGATGGCCTAGTCTTTAAGAGATTAGGACTGTGATGCAGATGGTCTTGGACTATCAATATAACAAGGGTGAATAGGCATGGCCTTAGTGTAATAGGTTGATATGTCGATGGTACCGTTAGGTGTTAGTTATGGGATCGGACACATGGAGCACTTGTACCAGGTGCAAAGGCTGAGTGGCATAAATCCTATTCACGGGGCTAGTATGTCCCTAAGTCAGGAATAAAACTTATGGAGTTCATGAGTGAGACTCCTCCAAGTGGTCAAAGGTGTTGTTAAGTGGATAAAGTAAAATGGCAAATTTAGTCACTTACAACAACCCCATTAGCAACTAGTTATTCTTTAGATACTACATCAGGTTTAGTCATTATAGTGTCTTCAAGTTGCTTTGTATGGTTGGTGTCAGTGTTGCAACAATATAGCCAACATCATTCTAAAAATCCTACTTGCTTTTGTTCCCCATGGAAACATGGGGTTGGAACAAAAACAGACTTATCACCATAAATTAAATTGCCCATTGCTTTAGTTTCACTGTAATACACTCTCTTCATTAGCCACTTGAGGTGGCTCAGTCCGGGGGTAGTGTCCTAGAGTAGAATGGTATTGAACATTAAGTTTATGAGAGTTTTTTGCTCTAAGGTTTATACCAACTTCTTCACCAACAAAGGAAAAGTGACATTTTGAGTGGATAGTCTTCATGTCACCAATAAAAGTCTAAGGAGTGTACTCCATAGATGTGTCGCAAACCACTTCCTCCACTACAATTGCCACTTTTTGTGCTAGTGGAGTCCCTCTCTTTTTTATCTGATCATGTAACATCTTATCCAAAGGTCATGTTCCCATATATTTTCCTTTCTCAAATGCCAAGGTTTTTGAAAATTGCTCTATAACATATATTAAATCCGATAGACATGCTTTGTATAAACTTATCTTCCCTTTCCCTACCTCAGAGGAATGCCAACTCCAATGCTTACTCTCTACGAGATTCACAATTGGGGTGTATACAAGATCCTCAAGTGGTTGAGCGTAATGAAAAGATGATATTAAGAGGTAATAAAATGAGAAGAAAAAAGAAAAACCAATATGAAGAGAATGATATCCCCATTGGAATATCCTAACTTTCCACCACCCTAACCATGACTCAAGTTATGGTAGACAACTTATGTTATAGCCATCTTCATGCCACGACATTTAAATCTTATTTGCTTTTGCCTTATACTCTTCTTGAGAAGGTGCAACCTACCATTGTTTGCACAACTCCTTAAATATTAATTAGAAATCTAATTTGATAAGGTGGCAGTGTTGGTTTAGGCTTTGAAATGGAACTCACAAGACCTCTCATGACCTTCTACAGGTTGACTATTCCTAAAGACTGCTCGAACGCCATTCCAATTAACCCTAACCCCATCTACCATGAAATCATAGAAGTTGGCAAGCTTACTAGTCTATTTCAGTACAACGTCGGAGAGGGACTTTCAAATATTTCCAAGGCCATCTAGTCTTGCACTTTAAATTCTGCTATTGTAATTATCAAGTTGGAATGTAGCTTATGAAAAAGGCAATGTTTAAAACCATTTTAAGACAATAAGAAAAAAATAATTACCTTAAATCATACATATGAGCCTATGGTTGTTTAACTTGATTCACACTCCATATAGTCAAAATGTACCTATATATTAACAAAGTTACTTGACCTAGACATATCCATTTGGGAAACAAGATTTACACTAGAGGCAGGGCCCATGGTAGACATTTTGAAGACAAAAGGGCGCTCTTGTTCACTAATTATTTAATCTAGAAATAAACTCCCATGGATAAACTCATAGGGATAAATTCATTTTAGTTCAAGGATATTGTCGATTTTTTACTAAAGTTTCCCCTCTTGAGATTCACATATTCAAGATTTTATCCTAAGATTTTATCCTATTTTGACAAGTATGTAATATTATTTTCTTACCTTATGAGGCTAGTTACAAGTTGCACGCATCATAGTAACTCCCACAAGCTAGCCTCATCCAGTTGAGTTTTCTTATAGCCTAGATCGAGTAGAGTGTTTGTGATAAAACCTTCAACACTATATTTTAAACATGCTTCAGAGTTGCAAATGAGTTTCTGATAGTCTCTCTATCTGCATTGCATCTTTAAAACAATTGATTGAACTCTTTTGTATCCCTTTCTACATTGAATGTGTGTGCATGCTAATATGTACTACAGCTCTACTAACCTTTCCATCCCGTGGAAGAAAGTAATACATCTTAACCCCATAAATGACATGATATAATGGAGCATTTTTGCAAAACAAACACTTAAATCTAACACCAATGGTGTCATAGATGGGAGGATTGATTATAAATCCTTCAAAAAAAGTGAAATTTTTACCTTACTCTCAATTACATGTTTCATTCATACAATCCAAATACCCATCACAATGACACTATGTTTTTGAAATGCTAGATATATGTAGTCTTGATTTTACACCAGTTATGGACGTCCTACTTATCTCCATCCCTTTTCATTTTGAGCTAACAAGAAATGGTAGTTCAAAGAAGATGTTGCCATTGTATGTGGATAGGAGCTTGTTAACAGGCCTATGCAAAAATGAGCACACGTTAATAGAGAAATGGGAGAATTAAAAAGCATTGCAAACAACTTTGAATTTTGGTGAAGTTGGTGTTAGTAGATTTTTGGCTAACATTAGATTGGCATCTTCACTAAAACTAGAAGAGGAGGAAATGACAATGATTGACTCTTGCTTTACATTTGCTTTGGCATGATTATAGCCTCGCACTTTGATTGGAGATTTAGAAACTCAAATCTCCTTAGACTTGGAATGTTGTAAATCCCAATGTTGTCCACCTTCACCCACACTCAAAAGAAGAAACTCTAATCATTCAACTACACTTGTGTTGTTGCAAATCACAGCCTCCAAATGAAATAGAACCAAGAGAAAGATTGAAATATTGGTAAAGAAAATTCTCTGAAATAAGACTTTGGGAGAAAGAAAGCGGTGGGTAATCTCGGTATTGTGATCAATTCCACACATGTGGCTGTCACATTATTTCCACATTATGGCACAATGATATTATAGTGCACATCTAATATTAGGTTATAACTCAAAAGGACTTTGTCACATGATCAAATCGAGGACGGAGTAGATATTGTAGATTGCTAGCAAATAATTTTAGCATAATGGACATATGAAATTTACTGCATCCATAATGAATGGCCATGATGAAAGTTAGGTTAGGATTAGGGCAGCCTCCAGCATTAGGATTTTTACAGAAAGTACAGTAGGAGATTGGGAATGACTCTATGAAATCCATCAACATCAAAAACAATGCCACCAAGAGTAAATCATTTTTTTCCTTGTAGTAACATCTCAATCTACATCTCTCAACATTGCTTCATGCCATTGTGGCACTGCCTCCACACTTGCCACATGAACTGAGCTGTGCACTACTGCTGCACATATGTCGAGCCAAGCACTGTGCAGGTCAGGCCACCCCCCATGCTGCACCGCATGGGCCAGACCTGCATGCCTCATCTGTGGCTGCCATGCCTAGCATCGCATGATGCCAAGCCCCACGGTACACTAGTGTACTGTGTGGGGTGCCAATGGGTGGTGTGCCGGCTCAACTAGGACAGCATGCTATGTGTGGACTGTGGTGTCGTGCTGTAGGGCGGATAGACCGTGGTGGCACCAATGCGGGTGAATGTGCACTGTGGCATTGTGCCACATGGGGCAGACGGGCTAGAATGACATGTCACATGGCTAATGTTGCAGCCGCCCACCCTGCCCAGCACGATGCCGCAGCCTACAGTACACAGGCGAACCGTGCATGGGTGCCAGCTTGGCCAGGACAGCGTGCCACATGGGGCATATGGGCCATGGCATCATGCTGCACGACAGACCATCCTAGCTCATCTACCCACACAGCACGCCATGTCTTGGCCAAGCTGGGCCCGATATGCCGGTGAACCGGCCCACACAGGATGCATATCTTGGGCACTTAGCTGGGCCCAGTACATTGGCGAATCGTCATGATGCACCCACCTCGGTATGTGTAGGACGGGTGGCCCAGGTACTTGAGTGGGCCCAATATGCTGGCAAACCGGCCTGCACACATGCATCAACATCGCCACGGCCCATCCACTACGCACATCAAGCCGTGTTCTAGGAGCTCGAGTGGGCCTGGTATGCCGGCAAACTGACCCACCACAGGTGAGTCAGCCCACGTAGGATAGGCATGTGTAGTAGATGGGCTGCGGTGGTGCTGAGTCGAACCAGCCAATGCATGCTGAGTTCGCCGGGGTGGCCCACCAGAGTGGTGTACTGGTGGACGACCACTTCTTATGCATTTTTCTTTTCTTTTTTTTTTCTTTTTAATGAGTTTTCTTCTTGTTTTCAGAAACAAAAAAAAACTACAAAAGAATAAGGATGTTAGATCAAAGAGAACAAGACATAAGGAATATGAGGTCCAAGATGATAACCAATTTGACCTTTAAATTGAGATTTCTACAATGATAAATCTGGTATGCACATTGCTAGCTCTGCAACCTGAAAGCTCTATTCCACATCCACCCCATTTTTGCCACCATTGCCATTACCGCCACCACCACTTTCACCGCCATTGCCACCACTACCTTCATCACCACCATTACCACCACCATCATTGTTAGGTGCCAGCTTTGACTATGTGGTCAACATCGGTCAAAGGGAGGCTCAAGGGTATATTAAGGCATATTAGAGTAAGGGACTTAACCTACCCTAGGGCTCACAATGGAGCGGCGGTGCAGTGGAGCTTTTGAGGTAGCTCAGGGGTGGTTGGGTGGTGAGGAACCTCAAGAGGTGATGTAGCATAGTCTAGGGCGACTAGATCTCTATCTTTTTGCGCCAAATCATAACATTGGTATTAGAGAAGTTTGTTGCGATGGCCGACCAAGCTGAACGCTAAAATCCTATTGTCGATGGTGGTGCCGATGATGGTGCCGACGAAGCTGCAGAGATTTGGACCATTCAAGATGTGGTTCATGAGCTGTGAGCCCTTAATAAAAATCAGCAAGAGATGCAAGATGAGATGCATGGCATGATGGATACCATGCGTGGGCGTGTTGAGGCACTCGAGGCTGGACGGGGTAGCGCTTCAAGTAAGCCTTCTTTGGTAGATCGACTCAAGATTCCAACTTTTTCCGGTGGTGGTGGTGTGGACGAGTGTCTCGCTTGGCTAGCCAATGTGAAGAAGTTCTTGGCTGCTAGAGGAACTCCAGATGCAAAGGCTTTAGTGGCTATTCCGATGGTTTTGCATGATGCGGGTCTTCGATGGTGGAATTGGCTTGAGGAGTCCCATGTTGCAGATAAGAAACCACCAGTGTCTACCATGGATGAATTTGAGGCTGCTTTCCATTTACTTTTTGCCCCTTATTACGATGTGGAGAATGCTCGTATGGAACTTCGACATTTCCAGCAAGGGAAAATGACGCTCGGGGACTATATTGAGAAGCTTACTCACTTGATTAGTTGTGTTCCAACGAAGGATCCAGATTAGAACAAGTCCTACTTCATTGATGGCCTACATAGTGAGAGCATGCGGCAACACTTGCGTCATTCTCAGCCTACAAAGAGTTTGGAGGAGCTCTTTGATGCAGCTCGTCGACTTGACAATGACAAGCACAAGTCTCGCAAGCGTTTGCAGAGTCCTTTTGTCGAGAATCGTCGTGATGATCGCCGTGGACACAAGGATGGGAACAAGCATCACAAGTTGAAGTCAGTGGTGACTACTTCAGATGCAAAGGGGTCCAAGAAGCAGAAGTTCTTTGTGAAGAATTATAAACAGGGTTGTCATCATTGCGGCGAACTTGGACACTACAACGCTGATTGTCCGCAATTGAAGAACAAGCAGCAGGACAAGAAGAATGGCCAATCTTCTTCTCACGATAAGTCAAATACTAAAAGTTGCAAACTTTGCAGTGTGAGGATGAGGAGAATGACCATTCTGGTCGGAGGAAGCGACTTTCGATCGTTGCTCGTCAGCTCAACTGTGTGTGGAACAAGATGGAGCTCGAGGATACGCGTGAATCAGCTTTACTACTGGAGGGCGTGTTCTGTGGCGATCCAGTGCGGATTTTACTGGATAGTGGGAGCAATGACAACTTTGTTTCGGCAAAGTTTGTTGCGAAGCATGGCTTGGTCACACGTGGCATTCTTCCATACACAGTGGAAGGTGCAGCTACCTCTACTCAGTATTTTGATGCTTGTGTCGAGGGGATGGAAGTGTTGGTTGGCAAAACCACACTTGTGGAGACTTTTTATCTCACGGATATCCATCATGTAGATCTCATTCTTGGGATGCCATGGTTGGTGAAGGTGGATCCAGAGATAAAGTGGAGTATTAAGTATATCTCGCTGGAGTATGGTGGCGTTAAAGATGTGTGGTTTGGCAAGGGCAATCAACCACCAGTTGTTATGCTCTTTGCTACATCTTTGAAGCAAGCTTGTCGTAATGGAAAAGCACTTTCGAGTTACTTGCTGTTTGTTCGTGACTTGGGGGACCAAGGCACGTGTGGGGGAGAAGTAGTAGTACGGGATGTACTGGACGAGTTTTCTGATGTTTTTCCATCTGAACTTCCTCATGGATTGCCTCCGTTACGAGGTGTGGAGCATGGGATTACATTGGAGCCGGGGACGCGACCAATTTACCGGCATCCATTTCGGTCAGGTTATGCGGAGGAGCAAGAAGTTCAACGACAAGTCAAGGAGTTACTTGAGTTTGGATTTATTCAGCCAAGTAAGTCTCCATTTGGTGCTCCGGTCTTGCTTGTGAAGAAGAAGGATAGTTCAATATGAATGTGTATTGACTACCACGCTTTGAACAAGAAGACAATGAAGGATAAGATGCCGATGCCACGTGTGGATGATATCTTGGACAAGCTTGGTGAAGCACGAATGTTTACCAAGATTGATCTGAGGAGTGGATATCATCAGATTGCAATGGATGATGCATCTATCTCCAAGACGGCATTCAACACAAGCTTCAGACATTTTGAGTTTACAGTTATGCCGTTTGGTTTAACGAATGCACCGGCCACATTTACTCGGTTGATGACGGAGGTATTTGGGCGTTATCTTCATGAGTTTGTGGAGATTTTCTTGGACGATATTTTTGTTTTTAGCAAGAATATGGAGGAGCATAGTGCCGATGACACCAATCTGCGAATTTGCGGGTAGCACCGAGGTTGGAGTCTGAAGATTAGGTCCATCTGGTTCAAGAACCCTCGTAGATCCAATTGTCATCTACTGAACTTTTTTGGGGAAGCTGATCTTGGGCTCGGCCGGCCAAGGCAAGCTTATGGCTCACGGGTGTCGAAGATGCCAAAGACGCTGATTACTGGAGTTGAAGGAGAGCTGTTCAAAGTTGTTGGTTGTTGGCTTGGAGTTGGAGAATAGCATACTTGGAGAAGGTTTTTCCTGATTTTGGTTTGCCGAAGGATATCATTAGTGATCGAGATTCAAAGTTCACTAGTGGATTTTGGAAAAGCTTTGCAAAGGTTATGCAAGTGACTTTGAAACTCTCGAGTGGAGATCATCCTTAGACAGATGGGCAAACCGAGCGTGTGAATCAGGTGGTGGAGGATATGCTACGTTGTAGCATTGGTCAAAGGCAAGGATAGTGGGATTTATATCTTCCGTTGGTGCAATTTGCTTACAACAATAGCCAACACAGTGGAACCAAGCTAAGTCCTTACTTTGCCATGTTTGGAAGGCATCCTCAAACAGCGGTGGAGTTGGGTTTGCATTTGAGTAAGGACATTCAAGATAAGCTTGATTCCGAGGCGACTGATTTGGCCACAAAACTTGATGAGATTTTGGTGGTGTGCAAATGGAATTTGCAAGTAGCTCAGGATAGAGCGGAGAAGTTTGCTAATGAGCATCGCCAATTCCGGGAATATAAGGTGGGTGATCTCGTCTTTGTGCGAGTGATCTTTCCGTTAAGTGAGCGGCAGAACACCTTGGTGCCTTTACAGACAAGGAAGAGTGATAAACTTTCCCATAGATATGTTGGTCCATATGAAGTGCTGGAGCGTATTGGTAAAGCGGCTTATCGGGTGCGGCTGCTAGCTGGGGTGAAAATTCATCCAGTATTTTATGTCAGCCAGTTGAAAGGTGTATTATCTCGAAGTGACGGGCCCAATGCCTCCTTGATGTACACAGCTGTGGAAGATGGACCAGGAGCTTGAGCAGGGTTCCCCAGAAAGGGTGATCACCGGTACAACTTGTCCTTGGGACAAGGACTTTGTTGTGGGGGAAGAATTGTTAGGCGCCAGCTTTGACTTCGTGGTCAACGTTGGTCAAAGGGAGGCTCAAGGGTATATTAAGGCATGTTAGGGTAAGGGACTTAACCTACCCTAGGGCTCACAGTGGAGCGGCGGCGCAGTGGAGCTTTTGAGGTAGCTCGGGGGTGGTTGGGTGGTGAGGAACCTCAAGAGGTGGCATAGTATAGTCTAGGGCGACTAGATCTCTGTCTTTTTGCGCCGGATCATAACAAACATCACCACCATTACCACCACCACTGCCATCATCACTATTACCACCACCACTAGCACTATCATCACCACTACCACCACTAATGCTGCCGCCACCACCTCAAATGCCACTACTCTTAACGTATTTGCAAAATATGACATAAACTAGTTATATTACGGAGTAGTGCCCAAGTGAGCCTGAGGGGGGTGTTGGACCTAAGTTGGGGGCTAGATTTGATAATGGTGCTACTGAAGGTGTAGCTGAAGTTGAAAGAGAAGTTGAGTTACCTAAATATATTGCAGACAAACGCTTCCAGGAGACAGTTTTGAGAAAGAGAAGGCCATTCACACAATTCTAGAGTCTCTCAAGTGGGAAGGCCTAGGAGACATGATTTGAGAGATTCCACTATGCCGATTCACTCAAACAAGCATTATTCAGTATGTTTCACCTCACTTTGTCAACATGAACATCTATAGTTTATACAAAGAAAACAGCATTAGGACAAATATATGTATGTTCCTTGTTTTGGCCTTCAAGCTAGGAATGACAAATACCCTTCTGATTTCACTGAAAATCAAGAAGGTTTGGGATGACATTTGGAAAATGAAGTCTTGTGAATTTGACAACATGCTTATGAGCCATTCTAAGATTCAACAATTTGTTGGGAAAATGTTCTACATTATCGATAGGAATCATCACAGTATATGTGGATGAAGTGCATCAATGAATACTTCTGAAAAGATCCTGTCTATCATATCAATATTCTAGTTGGGCATGTACATGAGAGAGGATCTCTAGATATGGCAAAGCTTGTGATAGTTTGCCACAAAATAAATGCGTAAGTACCTTTCCCTCTTCAATCACTTTTAACAATTTGTGTTTTGCAGATTGGGATAGTTTGCAGTGCAGAAGCAAAGCTTAATGCATGATATCGAGGAGATTCTGTTTCTTGCCAATTTTGACAAGGATGCAATTCGTAGCCACTATGGTGATGATTTAGCATCATTTATTCGCCATTAACAAAGTTGTCAAGATGCCAATAGATGGTACAAGAATCTAGTGGCTTTTATGACAGCTGTGTGGAGTAAGGTTTGTGTTTCTTAGTATACTTCTTGTCACTAAATGTTTGTGTTATCTTCAGCTGTTGGTGAAGGTTAGGCAAGATGTATATGCATAGTCACATCAGGCTCAAAATGATTAAGAACTCTCAAAGCATTTAGCTGCAATTGATAAGAAATTCAACATCACAAAAAAGACAAAGGTAAAGAAATTACTTAGTGTGGCTGACTCAATGTAGCATACATGGTTTTCACCCTTCATCCTATGGTGATTTACCATAGGATAACTACGAAGCGGAACCTAATATATGCCATGTGTCACATGCCACATGTCACATGCTATATGCTATATGCCACATGTCCAAAAGACAATGGTGCAAAACCTAAGTTTCAGAGCCTTGGGCCACTGAATGAAAGAACAGAGCCAAACACCTAAGCATGGAGCTAAAGAGCAATGGCATTAGAGCACAAAGCGACTCTCGAGCATACAGTCTAAGAAGTGAAGGGATAAGAGCACAGAGTGACTTGGAATACTCCTAGAGCATTCAACATCCCAATGCTAGGACCAACACACAAAATAGAGCCAAATGGGGCACTATTTGAGCATATTGGTGGCCTAACACGAGGATATGAGTACTCCACCAATTAGCATGGTATGCAACTTGGGCTTAGACCCAAGCTGAATGCAGAACAAGGACAAGCATGCAAGCAACACTAGACTATGCCTCAAGTTGGTCGGCCATGCCCAACCCACCCACAACCCCCAACCCCCCGCCCTGCCCCCTTGAGGAACACATACTTTGGGCTTTCACCTTTAACCACCCTTAGTATCAGGAGTTACAATCTCAAAATTTACTAAATATGGAATGCTTCTAGATTGTGAATTTAGACACGGGACAAACACCATTGTATTTAGGATAATCTCTACATTCTTATAGATATGCCATATGAGCAAATCTAGACACTTTTTATAAATAGCATTTGGGACTAGAATGAGACTAACATAAAGGGCATGATAGCGAGGGTGTTTAGTAAACATAGTAAGCTATCATTCAGTGATATTGAGGGATTAGTCTCAATATGTGAGGGTTCTTGTCAAGCTAGTGCAAGACAGAGTAAAAGAGAATTAATAAGCTAGGCCAAATATGCTTAGCTAAATAGAAATTTAGGAATTTTGTTCTTATGCTCGTCCAGTCAAGTATAGATGCAAAGTCCAGTTTACTAACACTTGAACAAGAGGGACTAATAAAGGGTCTAGCAATACTGATTTTTGTTGTCGTGGCAGTAAGGAAAGAATATCTAAAAGGACTACATGACAGATAACTTTTGATACCCAAAGTCACATTCATAACACTCTGCCCCCCTTAGGGAAGATTAACGTCTTTGTCATGTTGGGAGAAGGAGGGGCACCTCCCCCAACACTCGCTCAAACACAAGAAATGCTCCAATGCTTTTCACAAATGCCCCCCCTTTGCCCTTGTGGGGCAAGGTTTTATACAAGAAAGATGGAGAATATTCTAAGGATTGGACTATTCCCTCTCTCTCTCACTCTCTAAGTGGCGATCACGGTGGATCATGCTAACTCTAGATGCATGAGAACCCTCCGAAGAGTGTAAAGTGTACCTCTGTTGTTGATGCCAAGTGTTAGTAACTGTGTGAAATAGTAGGAATTCTAGAAAACAAAGTGGAAAAAGAAAGAAAAGAGGTAGGTGTGAAGTTTGAAGACAAGGAGGAAAACCTATGGGAAACCCTATAGTCAAACTAGACCTAAAGTTAAAGAAGAAGTGCAGAAAAAGTGTGAAAAGAGGAGAAAAATAGAGGAAAAAGAATGAGTATAAGGATTGGCTGAAATCGATAAAGAAAGAGAGGTAGAAGAAGGGATGCATTGCTCAAGGGTAGTAAGTGTAAAAATGATGAAAGATGGAGTAATATGGTAGAGTGCCAAGATGGTGGTGTCACTTTGAAAAGGTGGCCATCTCTAAAAGTGTCAGGCCTATGGTTTGATGTGTCAAACTGAAGAAAATAGTAGCTGAAAAGGATGGCATAGTCGCTGGGTTGCCAGTAAAGAGAGGTGGCATATGTCCACTGAGTGCTAAAGCAAGAGAAAGTGGCTTTGGCTTCTGTGGCCTCAAATAAAGATCCACCTAGGTGCCTTGAGTGAAAAAATTCACCTGGTTGGAAGAAAGTTGCTCCAAAAAAGCTAGCACATCATCGGCAAATGGTCGTAATGACATCTCAAAAACAGCACATCCAAATGAGGTGGTGTCTTCTGCTGCTAATGCATGTACGTGTGTCCGTGATATGGTGTAAATATGACCTCAAATGGAGATGTGGATGATGGTGAAAGAATAAAAGATGCAAGACAGACATCTAGAGGTAACTGCGGGCAATACTGCTGTAGCGCACCTTATCTCTCTCCCTTTAAGCCAACTGGAAAAGGGGCAATTGCTTGATGAGAGAGCCTTTAGTGGCTATTTTATCCCCATTTATCCCCCAAGGTTCCAAGGATCCACGGTGACAGTATACCAAATCTCATCCCATGATCACATGTGCTACACTCACCCCCCCTTCAGAGATGTCAATATCCTCATTGATTATTGACTAACAACCCCTACTGAGCTAAGGGGAACCAGCACCTCCATTTCTACACTAAATCTACCAATCCTTCCATTATGTAGACTAGCTATTCTATGTTAAACAACTAGTCATCCACCCATACCGCAGTCCCATGGTGGATAATGCTCTATTTCGTTAAAGTGGGATTTATTCAGTAAAATGGGACTAGGTACAAATTTTCAAGTATTTGAAAATGACGTGAAATTATATGTTTTTTGTCCAGGGGCTAGATATATCTGGGGCATGGTGACTAGCGCGGTGACTTTGTGTCCAGACTGAGTCCATCTGGTTGTATAATAAATCTCATTGTTAAGGTGAACAAGCCGAATCTGAAGCTAAAGAAGAGCGATGGCATGCGCGCACACACTATTTGTTTGTTCATTGAGTGTGTGGTGAGCTTTCCAAGATGAACGTCATTTCTATTAGCCAGACATATAACTTAATGGTGAGAACATTTAGATATTATTCAATGTTATCTTTTTCTAACGAATCTAATTGTGAAGGTGTAGCAAGAGGCATTGCTAGTCTGGAGAAGTCATTTAACTCATTTGACCCTTAGTTTATTTTCATGAAACTAAATAACATTCATATTATTAAGGAATTTCTCTAGTACCTTTTTTTTACGACATAGAGGCTTGCATTTCTTTCAAAGGTGATTTAGTAAAAGGCCTGAGGGCACATACCATTCTATTTCTCAGACCGGTATTAAGATATACTAGTGCAAAGGGAAAAAGGTATTTGGTGATCAAGTAAATGGCATGAGGGCACACGCCATTATAAGCCTAAGCGCTAGTGGACACCTCCTTTTTGGTACTCTCAGCGGTACTATCATCCTTCTCCGGGTCAGTTGTTTTTCTTTGGATTGTTGTCTCTGACGTTACTGGGGCATTCTTGATAGTTGTTAATGTTGCCGTTTGTTCAGAAAAATGATCACCTGGAGTATAATACGGGGAGTTTGGAAGACTTATATATTCTACATCTTCACCTATCTCCTTCTCCGTCTCCTTTTCTGCCTCACTTACAAATTTTGTGCTTGCCATGAGAACGCTCTTCACCCTAAAATATGGAGTTCGTTGTGTTATAAAAGGAAACCAACACACACGCTGCAAGGGAATGATGGTACATAAAGCACGTAAGCCCACAATATGGGTTTATGTGCCATTAATATGGGCCACATGCCATATTATTAGATTTATGCACGTGTAATTGGTAAATGCATATATCACATCATCTTTGTTTTACCTCACACACTATATCAGGCCTAATGAACCATATCACATGTGCGCACATGCTCTATATATGGAGAAGTATTATGCAAGGATAGAAAAATTCAATGCATGATTGTGGAGAGCAATGGCATGAAGCCACATGCTAAATAACATTTTAGAGAAAGAATTAAAATAAAAACATGCAAACAGTACTGAGTGGACCAAGACTTAGAAGTGCATAATTGAATGAGGTATTTCTAATAAATATTTCACTCACCTCATATAGGAATGGCTACCACTCTCAAATGGCGTATCCCCTCATGCCATCACCTCGCAATTTGTTATAACAATCCGATGAATTCATATTCGGCTTGTTCACCTTGAACTTTAAGTAAGATTTGCTAGAACAACTAAGAATTTATACTTGTTATTTGTATCATCTCACCTAGGAATGGCGTAAGGCCACATGCCATCACGCCTCCTCTGATTCAGATTCGGATTGTTCACCTTGAAATAAAATACATTAGAAACTTAGTAAAGGAATATTAATGAATCTCACCTTGAACCCTGTTAGGCACCAGGTCAGGATAATAGGATAAAGAAAGGGCCCTGCAATCAAGTGATCACCCCTTTAGCCAGTTGGCTTAGGGTGTAAGGGATAAGATCCTAACAAACCCGGGTTATGAATGCTCTTGCTGCATCTCTTGCATGGTCTGGCAAGGTGATGGTGGCACTCTGCTTCGGCATCCAACCAT
Organism: Selaginella moellendorffii; assembly: GCF_000143415.4. Taxonomy (NCBI): domain Eukaryota; kingdom Viridiplantae; phylum Streptophyta; class Lycopodiopsida; order Selaginellales; family Selaginellaceae; genus Selaginella; species Selaginella moellendorffii. Next base: position 2,171,910 of record NW_003314272.1, read on the forward strand.
GCACAACATTATCCACCGATATGCTCATGCTGGGATCCCTTGGATTCAGCACCCATCTCTTTTCTAGGCAATCCTTCGTATATCCGGAACTTGGCTTGAACCACTCCACAGTTACATAGAAGGAGTTAGTTTCCGCGTCCTCCTCTGCATCAGTGATGCAGCGCCCCACCCATATCATTTGTTTTTTATTACTGGGTCTGATAAGCACGACCATTCCTTTGCAGACCTGTACTGGATTGAATGTTGAATCCAGCTTCTTGTTCCTCAGCCCACAATAGTGATCCTCAACATCGTTATCTGTCACTGCATTTCCAGAGGACATTGTTCCACTACTATCTGGTGCTCTAGGTTCTGGCCAAAAGGACTCTTCCAATTCTTCATATACAACCGGCCCATTTTGGATAGTAGATATAATCTTCTCCCAGTATTCGAGCAAAGGCTTGCACCTCTTAAAATAGGATTCTCCACCAAACACCAACCCCCTCTTCCAGAAGGCAATATGCTATCTAATCCCGGCCACTATACTTTCCTAGTCTTTGAGTCCATCCGGGTGCATCGGCCGTGGGGAACCCTGAGGAATCATAGGTTCCCCAGTTATGGGATCTCTCTTGAAGAGTTCAATGCCATCCACTGGTAGCCACACTGTGTCCCATTCTCTCATCTTGTACCTCATCACTGGAGCACCGTCACGCATGCTGAAATGAAACTGAAGAGGCTTGGAGTGGCCAATCAGCGTTTCGGATCCGTCCCTGATGTAGCCTCTTACAAACCCCTTAAAGTCTGAAACCTCTGTCACAAGTGCAGCTTCAACAGTGCCTTTGATGCAATTTTGGAATTCATCGTAGAGTTGTGGGAGGGTGAGGACATTGGATTACCGGAGGGACTCTGCCAGGTGACTGAACATGGCATCGACGTCTTCATGAGTGTGCCCAACCATGAGAAAGCCAAGTGTAACCGTTTCAAATATGCCTTTGGCAACAAGCATCGCCAAGTACGCGAAGACATACATGTTTTTGTTCTCACTGCCAGCATTGTCTGTTTGGAGTAGAAGATGGGGTGGAAGGCCACATCGGCCGCAAGAACTTCCTTGAGATTCTGCTTCGTTTGGATGAGGCTGTGCATTCACCGGGCAACCAGCCTCGTCGGAATGGCATGAGGCCTCATGTGATAACCCTACAATCTGACGGCCAACATATTCACTGGGATGGCATGGGGCCCCATGCGATACTGCAAGCCTTTCCTCCTCCTCCAGCTGAACCCTGTATGGGGTTCGATCGACAAGGGCCTTATGTAAGGGTTGGCCGTTCGGCTCAGTCTGCGCACTTTGCAGAGACCTTAAGTGTTTTGCTAGGGACGCAATCATCATGTTTGCACCCCCACCACCCCATAGAGGTACAAAGAAGTTCCCATAGTTCTGGGCACCATGCCCATGAGCGATTATGCCAAACAGAGACACAGGCAGCTGCATGGATGAAGAGATTGCCTTGGGGGCAGGATTGAGTTGAGGTAAGCACATCTTTTTCTGGTCCATTTTGTCGTGGATGATGCAGAGGTAAGAGTCAGGTCTCTCCATGGAGAGAATCTTGTTATGATAATATGCAGTCCTGTAGCTTCTCTGCTCAATGTTGTGGTCGAGCCGCCTTCTAACCAACGTCTCTCACTCTTGAGCGATGCAAGAATTCTTCGACAAAGCCATTTTGATAGCAGTGCACTCGTCACACTTTGAAAAGTTGGAGTACTTTCCTATACTCACATCCCTGAACCTATTGCTCCACAATCTACTAAATCTAGATTGGCTCAGCTTTCTGTAGCCATTACTCTGGAGTTCCCGATTCACATCTTCCAATATGGCCCCCTTGGTATACATGGAAGGGAGAACTTGTTGGGTGTCTCGAGTTCCATCTTCTAAGAGGCGGGTTTTATGTGGTTGCTGCTCGCTACATATCTCGACAAACCTCTTGAAGATTGCCTCTCCATATACAACATAACCCCTGGTTTTGTGAGTACCGTCGTTCCCATGGACTGCCTATTGAACCCTTTGTTCCTCGAACTCAGTTTTGATTCTGTAGAATGTGCTTCGAGGGACTCCATAAATGATTCTCCATGCCTTCATGCAGACCAAACCCCTCTGGAAAACCATGCGCCCCACCTGATATTCTGAAGCATCAACAGATGACTGTAATGCCTCATACACAAAATTGCGAGCTGCCTTCCAGGATAATGTCTTGTATCTTGCTCTCTCCTCTTCAATAGCATCCCAATCAGCATGTTGACAGTACCTCCTCTTGCAACAAGCAACTGTCGAGACCATTCGAACCTCCATCGCCATTTTCTACCTTTTCGGTTCGTTGCTCAGATCCCTTTGGCTGCGCTTTAGGAAGGTGTACTTTCTTTTCCCATGAAGAGATGTTCTGTCATCAGTTGTAGTGGTGTTTGATTGTGAATCCTTCACATTCTCAAACACTAAGTGCCTCAATTTCCACCGCACAATGCTTCCAATAGTCAGACTGTTTTCTTCTGTGTCAACAACCTCTAAAATCACAACTCCAATATCATCCCAGCCCAATTCTTGATTAGCAACCGCATCTCTTGGATCGACAACTGTGGCTAAGCCCTCAGCTACCACCTCCCCCTCGGGGTTGTTTAGAAACACCTTTGCCTGAATCCATGTAGCACGGTTCTTAAGATCCACGGAGGGAACATGCATCGCACTTGTGGAGGCCATTCTGAAAGTGCAGAAAAGAAGTTAAGACCATACAAAAAATGATTGGAGAATGGCCTAAATCATAACATACCAAACAACCTCAATAGCATGAGGCCACATGCCATTATTCAAACATGCTATTGACACCCACGTGAAATTTCGCATTCACAAAATTGGCATGAGCCCTCATGCCATTAGTGGTACCACTAATGGCATGAGGCCTCACGCTATCTTTGGCCCCTGCTAGCCTATTGCTATATTCCTGTTGCCTTGCTGCAACTGTATATATTTTTGTGTGCGTAACTAGTCACCCATACAAAAATATATACAGTTGCAGCAAGGCAAAAGGAATATGGCAATAGGCTAGTAGGGGCCAAAGATGGCATGAGGCCTCATGCCATCTTGATATACACACAGCTGCAGGCAAGTAAAAACATACATGACAATACGCTAGCCATGAAATTGCAAGGGCCCAAGATGGCATGTGGCCTCATGCCATTTCTAAATGTGGTCCTAAGCCATTCCATGGTGAACATACCAAGAAGCACAAGTGCCGAATATCAAGAGGAAGCAGTAGCCACACCAAAGACAGTGCCGCTCACAACACTGCAACTACTCGTAGTGCCGCTCGCAACACCGCAACTACTTGTAGCGCCGCTCGCAACACCGCAACTGCTCGTAGCGCCGCTCGCACAAACTGCCACTCGCATAAACTGTCGCTCGCAATGGCGCTCGCAATGCCGCAACCACTCGTAGACGCATAAACCACAGCTCACAACGCTGCTTACACAAGCAGCGCTCATTGCACTCAGCGGAACCAAGAACACGGCGCACAAAAATGATAGACCTAGGAATGAGTTTGAGAATTCAAAAATAACACACGCTTGAACATCACATCAAATCCTCTGACAAACCAGATCTTATGATTCCTCTGACAAATTTCAAACTGAGTAGCTTCTAGACTTTGCTGTCGGAGGTTGAACTTTGTCACATCATGTCCTTGCCTCGATCCAGCTGTGCCATGTCAGTGATTCAAACTTTGCCATGCCGTGTCAGCGATCCGCGCCAAGATTATTCGCTGTGTAAAGGAATAATTATGCTGTGTGTGTACGTCCATTTATGGCAATATAAAGCCACACGCCATTCAAAGAATAATGCTAGTCGAGCATTTTTTGGTGCATTTTTGGGTTCAAAATTGCATGAGCCCACACGCTATAAAGTTTACCTGTACCAAAAATAGAAACAGCTTTATTTACTTGGGAATTTAAGTGGTTGAGGCATTTTTAAACTTACAAACACATGCCCTACTTACATTCCTTTGGTTGCTTAAAATTCAAAAATATTATAAACCTTTCTTTTTGCATTTTCAATGTTTTCAATTATGGTTTTTGATTTTCGCAGGACCAGCCTAGTAATCTATTTGCATCCCGTCATGTTTATAGCTAGCTTTCATTTGTCCCCTTCGCTAGCCTGAGATACATCTGCTCGGCATCTGCCTCTTACAGCATTTGCCCAGAAAGGGCATCTTTCTTCACGTAGCATTTGCCACATGTTTAGGGTTTAGGGTTTAGGGTTTAGCAATTCAATAGCTTGATAAACATGCAAATACAGAACTTGATGCAAAATCCTTTAATATGTCACAATGCCCCTAGGACCATAAACACATTTCAATAGAGGGTCCTTTCATTTCATAACTCCTTACGTAGATCTTGGTGAAACCAGAGTTAGTGAAGTTAGTTTCTTGTGATCCCGCATCTGATTGTGATGTCCCTTTGCAGTGTCAATGGAAAGGTCAATGCACACCAAACTGTAAAATCTTGGAGCAAAATAACGGTCGGATCTATGGCAAATGCCCCTGAAACATTGTAAGGCTCGTGTGGTCTCATGTGGTGTCTGATCGAGATGCTTCTTTGCAGGGTCATCAAAAAGGACATTGTATACCATTCTTTATTTAACTGAACATCTGGCATTTTTGGAAATACAAGATGCTTTGGAATATCCAATCATGCATGGTATAAATATAGCGAGGGTATTAAATGATATCCCAATCATGATCTTTCTTTTGGATTTCACGTGCATGCAGTCCAAGGAATGATGACGTTGCGGATTTCTTTTGGATTTCACGTGCATGCATGCGCGTGGCGATCCAGAAATTAATGGTGGCACCCAAGTCCGAGGAATGATGATGTTGCGGGATTACCAACCGTCGTGACATTTCGCGCGTGTGAGGTTAGGTTTTGCATTTTTCTTCGTACTCGTGCTCGCACACTCGCGCTCACATCGCGCTCCCACTCGCGATCACGCTCACATTCGCGCTCATCTACCTTCTCTACAGGTTTCTCGTGTGCATCGGCGTCCACTCGCGCTTGCATCACACTCGCGCTCGCATCACGCTCGCATCGCGCTCGTGTGCATCGGCGTCCACTTCAAGACACACCCAGTTTGTAACTTCGCCGCCAACTCCGCCGCCCACTCCGCCACCCACACGCAGCCCACTTGGCGTCCCGGGAGATTTCAGCGCCACTCTCCAACTGTAAGTGGCAGAGTAGCCTTGCTGCTACGATCCGCTGCACACACAGTGCACATTCGCCAGCGAGTCCGGCCTTGATTGTCACGCCTCCATTCGGCTTCAAATGGTAAGTCTTTTAGGCCAAGTAGAAAATGGCATGAGGCCACATGCCATTTAGTAGTAACATTGGCATGCACCGATTGGGCTCTCGAGTGCAGTCCGGTTACAGATGGCATGTAGCCTCACGCCATCTTAGGATGCAGCCTCAAGACATCTAATGCAGTGGTGAATGGCGTGTGGCCTCACGTTATTTCCAGCTGCTAGCTTTTCATCTGTCAACTCTAATTGTTGTGCATTTCTGAACAGGCGAGGAATTGCGTTCTTCTTCCAGCCACTGTCAATGTGGATGCAGAGAAGGGGGAGGAGCTCACCAGTTGGACTTTCGGGATGGAAGGCGAGGATCTGAGGCTGTACAACACAGATGGTGGGAGAAAAGAATGCATGGGGATCCTCATCCAAGTGACAGACACTCCATGCAGTTCCATGCAAGAATATGGACTGGCACTTGTGGTAGAGACAGCATCCGCCTTCAAGATCCACCTTGCACATTCTAGCGGCTTCCCGGAGGGGGCAGCGGCTATGAGGAATTCCTAGAGGGAGCTAGGGAGAGGTTGTCCAGGAGGCCCACAATTTCAAAGACGCTGCGGGTCTATGAAGATCACATGGAATCCACGGACCTCACCTACGGTGATGTTCAAAAACTATATTCCAACATTGAGCCGTTGAAAGTGCCTCCAGTTCGCGAAGCAAAGGGGAAGGGGGTCGATCTGAAAACAACCCCGAAGCAGAAAAGGGTGGTCCAGCTTAAGCCGACGTCCGACTCTCCTGCTCCAAAAAAGAAGCTACTCGGTGATGCCATTGCCTCGGGTTCGAACACTACACCCACCAAAACGAAGAGCCGCAAAGAGCAGAAAGAGCAAGAAGAGGCAGCAAAAATCGTCGCAGATAATAGTACTTGTTACTATTCCAACAAAGTATATACAATCGACGTGAGCCGTATCGACATCCAAAGCAAATACAACCACAGGCTAGTATCTAATGAGTGGGTGGAGAAACTGAAGCAGAAAAATGCTGGCAAGTCCAATAACACCCGACATCGCAGACGTGATCCCCTACTACCGAACAATGAAGGGCGAGACGAGGTTTCCAGACTTGATCAATAGGAAGGTGTTGGACGATCAGAACATCCGGTTCTATGCTGTCTCCGGGCAGCATTCTAGCTTGGCGATGCAAGAGATAGTTGTGGATATTATGGTGGGCGAGGAGGTGAAGAAAGTCTTCAAGACAAGAGTTGTTCGCCTGATAAAAGGCAACTCGCCCCTCCCATCTATCATATACATCTCCCACACGCAGAATGTCAAGCAAGAAACGTGCTACAAATCGGGTCTACACGAGACATTGGCACGAACACGGAAGCTCTGGGTTCAACTGAAGAAGCCACAAAAACCAGGACAAGGACGTGCACTAGCAACTAGCGCCTGGCAGGTAAGCCTCGTTGCATGTGGCATAGCATGTGGCCTCACGCCATTTCCATTGTAGGAATTCTTGAGTCTTCTCTCGAAAACACTGGGGGTCAATAACACACTCAGCATCCATAACATTCTACTTGCGACAAAAGTTGTTTTTGACAAATGGGTAGATGTGCTGAGGAGGTACCATGACGGGGAGTTGCTAAACTCAATGGGTGTGGAGGACGGCCGGAAGCCCAATGATTTGAAGCTCAACGCCTTGCGTTTCTCGCGGTCTCTAGACGACGACGACCTTCTGACAGTGGCTAATGCTCTTCTACGTGGTGAGGTAGTCTTCAACAAGACTAAAATGACTCCTGGCCATATTGTGACATACGAGGACTTGTGCACGACTCTGAGAGCTCGTGCGCTATTGAAGGATTGGATCTTCAAGCAAGTGGCCGTGGAGAGGGTGAGCATCGACACCACGCAAGAGATGATGGAAGAGCTGGAGTTGTCAAATGAAGACATCGACAAGTACGTGAAGGGGGCCCCCAAGTTCATCGATCTGCTGCGGGATGCCACGAAAAGTAAAAATGAGAAGTTGGATCAGTATCCAAATTTCATTAAGAGGGATGTCGACTGCCGGCTTCAGAAACAGCTCGACCCCGCAGCAGAGGCCTATCGAGAACCTTACCGGGTATACGTGAATTCGGATGAGGATCAAAGGTGGAGGAGCATCGTTTCCCACGGAGATGAGCAGGTCAAGAACATCTTTTGTGTGATGGATTTCACAAACAAGGAGATCACTCATGCAGACGAAGTCAGCTCCATCATTGACTTAATGGTGGGACTTGCGGAGGTGGAATCTTTAGTCCACTATATGATCTACGACTTTGAATCCTATCACAAGTTCTAGAAGGCCTTGAACAAGGTGAAGGCTCGATTGAAAGGCAAGGAGATGCGGGAGATCCATGGGATAATGGCTAAGAAGAAGATACCGACGAATGTCCGCATCTTCACACTCGCCCTTGTTATTGGTCCTGCAGCAGAGTGGGACTGGAGTGACTTCCCAACTTCGTTCGACAAGGCCGATCGAATTGATCTGAGGGAGGTCAATTTACCCGTGCCTGAGGAACTGAAGATGGCTATGGAGCTTTCGAATCCAGAGAAAGCTCCAGGTGCAACATGGGAAATGCTCAGCTGGGTCTTCAACGCAATAGCGGGTGGGTCACCTGCTTCCGACTCCAAGGGCAAATGCGTTGTCGAGTACAACTGCGGCGGACTATTCTTTCGAGCCGCACTACTCAAGGGTGTCCCGTGTGTTGCGGTGACAAACTCCATTGAAGAGGTGACTTCAATGGAGCATATAATTACAGTTGCCAAAGAAAAACAGTATCTTCTCTGCGAACCTGGTGAGTATGCACTTTAAGTTTAAATGTTATCTCACAAGCTCTGTATGCAGGAGCGTGGCCACCCCCAGATGCTGAAACGGCATTAACAGCTACTGTTGAAGATACCCATGTTGGGCCGAGCTCACAACCTGCACAAGGTAAGGTCACGTGAGGCCTCACGCCATTTTGATTATAGATCGTTGTGAATATTCAAACATGAGGACTGAAAAGCGCACTGGTGGCGCGTCGAAGAAGGACAAACAGACAAGCAATAGGAAAAAAGGAGGTACAAATTATATTTGCAATGGCGTGTGGTCTCATGCCATTCCTTGCAGGAGACACTTCTTCAAAGGCAAAACAGGCAAGCACTAGCCAAGCTCAAACTGACAGTGGTCATAAAAAGCGAAAGCACGTTGGACAGTTGTCGGGATCAGAGGCGTTTGATTCGAAAAGGAAGAAGGGCAACGAAAAGATGATAGGTAATGCCTCGCGGTTATGGCGTGTGTGCTCATGCCATTCATCGCAGATCAAGGGCTGAGTGAAAGCAGCCAGTCACCACCTCCTGACTCAGATTCCTATGGCGGACTCCCCTTCCCCAATCTCAATGGAGAGGTACAATGGATGAGGGATGCTTTTCAAGTCAGGGCCACGTTTTTCTCATCTCGTCGTCTTCGAAGGGTGCAAGAACGTGCAGAAACCATGTTAAGACAGTCGGGTGAGGATACGGTCCTAGGTCACGCACTAAAACAGGCTATGGATGTCTTGTATTTTGAGATGGAGACTCGGCCAGATGATTTTCCCAAGATGGTCCTAGAAGAACAAGCCATCCAGCCTGAGCAGCCTATGGAAGAAATGCAAGAGGGGGATGAGGAGCCAGAGAAAGATAATGAGCAGGAAGAGCAGAAGGACTATGGATCCGCCAGTGGACTCTACTTGCCTGCAAGAGTCATCAGAGCTGGTGGAGGCTACTATCCATATCAACGCCAAGCAAGCTGACCACGCTCCACTTGATGCTGCCCATACCACTGAGTCAATCTTGTCCACGTATCCAACTGACGGTGACCAGGCGCCATTGGACCTGCATGAGGCCGCCCCAGACGCCGAGCCGGTCATATCCTCATTTCCAACGAACTCAACGTGTGCCCAATCGTCTGACTATGCGCCGTTGGAACCTCCCTACACCGCCCCTACTGCCTATTCGGTCATGTCCACTTTGCCAACGGAGGCACCAGCTGAAATGGTGTGTGATCACATGCCATCGGAACCACCCCATGCCACTATTGAGCCAGTTGTACCAGAGTCTACAGCTGAAATGGCATGTGCCCACACGCCATCGGATGCGATTGACCCCACATTGCAGAGGAGAGTATTTCTGCCCTTCACATTTCCTCGACCAAAACCCTCTCAACGACCATCAGGAGCACCATTCGCTAATATTGTAGATGGTAAAATTGACTTGTACCATTTTTTATGCTGACGCATTTCATTTCAGAGTCACGGCGAAGGTATTGTATCGTTTTTGATCTGAACGGTGTCTTTTTCTCCCATGAGCGTGGCTCGTCCTCGAATGTCACCGCACCCTCCAAAGCCTGCGGTCGCAAGTTGGTCAAAAGAGACAGATTCACATTAATCACACGGGAGAAACTGTGGGATCTAATAATGACCATGCGACACTTAAAACAGAGGGTCGGGTTCAATTTGCAATTGGGAGTTTGGACATCCATGATGCGCCACAATGCATTAACGTTGCTACAGATGATGCACGATCAGACGCGAGTAATATTACCATTTGACTTTCTCCTAACGCAAGAGGAATTCTTGACTGGGGTAGCAAGCCCATCTTCGTCAAGCCAGAGGCTGTAGTGATGAACCGGACTGCTAGGTCAAGTGAACTCCTCATCATCGATGACTCGCCGATTAAAACTGCAGCGAACACGCACACATATGCAATGCACCCCATCTCTTGCAGTATAGAAACTAGGGAGAAGAAACCGTATGTTCTGGGGGACCTTGCAAAACGGCTTGGAGTGATGGTGATAGAGAATCGGCCAGTCCAGGAGGTGGCTGCAGAAATCAACCAAATGGCAGATGGAACGGTATATCAGAAGCCATTTGATCGGACAGACACCAGTCATCATTTATGGCATGCATATTGTCTAGCCAAGCACTATCAGCATCTCCATAATCTACTCAACCGGATGGGTTCTTCGACCACTGAACATGAGCGTGGACGTATTAGAGAAGAGATGGCATTACTATTGGGTTTAAATCCTGATAGTGTGGAGAGTGATGAAATTCCAAGATTATTGTATAGGAGTTGGAGGCAAAAAATAACAGTCTGAGATGGCATGTATTTATTTAAAAATGTAACTTATTATGGCATGGGGTTCCATGCCATTGTATTAATATTAAAAGACAATTCTTTGAGAGGATTTGCATTATACTAAAAGTGTTACAGCATGTTATTGGAAGTCTACGAAGTTGTTTTATTAATAAGGGGAAAGTAAAGATTGAATGGGGACTTGGGCTCCACCTAGACTCGGAGCAACTGAGCCAATATTAAAAGGATGGAAAGAAATTGGACGATGATGACAAGGAGAAGAGAGAGGTGAAGCAGTGGCAGGGGGAGAAGAAGTGATTGAGTAGACATTTCCTTGTTTAAAATAAAATGGCATGTGCCTCAATGTAGTTGAATTTTGTTATATTTATATACTATATAAAGGTTTGGAAACCTTACTTTACAATTGGGATAATGACAATTCCCACTTTAACGAAATAGAGCTTGATACCTTCGTCCGTAGATACTCCACACAAGAGGAAGGACGTACGCATGGATGCCCAATACGTACGATTTCAAATTTAGGGGTAGAAATATACCTTGCTCAAGGGTATATTATATTTTTAAGTAGCCACTAATCAATAGGAATTGAACCCATGCAATTTGCTCTAATACCAACTGTAGTGCACTTTATTTCTCTCCCCTTAAGCTAACTGGAAAAGGGGCAATTTCTTGATGAGAGAGCCCTTAGTGGCTATTTTATCCCCTAAGGTTCTAAGGATCCATGGTGACAATATATCCAAATCTCATCCCATAATCACATGCACTACAACTGCTGAGAGTGATTGGTGATGGATCTATGAGTGTAGATAATATAGAATGGGTGTGGGGAATGTGTGAGGTATAGTAATGGTAAAGGAAGGGCCAAAAAACCTGAAACATAGACCAAGCCAAGTGAGGAACCTCTATACAAATGGCAATGCAGCTTGAGCACAAAATCCAAGGCAAAAGCCATGGTCCAGTTGAGAAACACCCTCTAAAAGTAAGAAAAGAAGCCATGAAAGTAAAGTGAAAGAAAGGTAGCAAAAGAAAAAGAAGAGAAGAAGAATGCCTCACTAGATGAAGCGTTTGAGGTGAGAGTGGTTGTGAGTGTGTGGGAGCTGTCCATCAACATTTACTAACACTTATGCTCCACCTTCAATGTGTTGTTGGACAAAGTAGGGGCTGGTCTAGTGAGGAGAGAATTTTGAAGGTGACATGAACTCCTTGAGTAAAACAAGATTGCCATCCTCAAATGGTTCACCAGACCGCTGGTGATCAATGATTGACTTGATCTTCTGCTTGCCTTGAAGGAGATGTGTAGTCGTGGATTATCGGTGTTCTTCCAAGGCAAGAACCTCCAAGTCACGCATATGAATTTTGTCCTCATCGCTAAACTACATCGCTGCTGCGTGTCGAAGCAAAAGTGAGAGTGAGGGCACTTGGATCATGGAGATGGATGTCTTGAAGGACATCCAAAAGGCCCACAACACCGTAACCAAGTGCTCCTGCCAACACCTTGGGTGATCCTCCACAAGCTTTGAGATGACTATCTTCAATATCTTGTTGCTAGACTCAGCTTGGCCATTGCACTCAGGATAATAGCTGCTACTCTTCACGTGTTTGATTTTCAGCGGTTGGAGAAGATGCTGCATCACCTGTCCAAGGAAGCTGCTACCACGATCAGAAATCAAAACAGCAGGAACTCTGAATCAGCAAATAATGTACTTGCAAACAAACTTTGCTATAGATTATTGATCTGCCTGTCACAGAGGGATGGCCTCAACCCATTTCATGAAATAGTCTATCGTCATAATGATGTATCACTATCCGTTTAAGCTCGATGGGTTGATAAGGCCGATGAAATCAAGTCCCCACTAGAAAAAGGGACCTTGAAAAGTGATGAGCTGGAAAGGAAGACGTGAAATATGGCTCCAAGGGTTGAATTATTGGCACTGCTCACATGCTTTTGCATAGGCCAAGTTGTCCTAGAGAATCTGAGGCCAAAAGTAGCCATGGCGCAAGAGGAGTTGTGTTGTGACTTGTCTCAAGAAATGCCCCACACAAGAGTGGAAAGCACGAAGGAGCTTAGGGACCTCATGTTCACCCACATACCGCAACAAAACTTCCTAAGAAGTCCTCCTGTAAAGGTGTCCATTGAGAAGGCAACACCCCTATACTTGGATCTCCAATGCCTTTTGTTGCACAGGTGAGGAATCTGATGGGAACTTGCTTGAATCTAGGTACACTACAATGTCTTGTAATATTGCTGGGGCCACAAAGGAGGTAGCTTCAGCAACTAGGAACTCACTCAAATCCATCACACACTTCTGCCACATGTGAAAAGTTGGTTGGAACTCTTGGATGGTCACAATCCAAGATAAAGTACAAGGATTGTGAACAAGTCACTATAAAAGAAAGGTCAGCACATTAAAATAGATATAGAAATGGTTACAAGCTCTAGCGAGAAAGTGACAAAATCGCTCTAAGGTGTAAACAATAGCCATTGCTTCTTTTTCTACATCCACGTACTTCTTTAACAAATGTGAGGCATAATATGTTGCATGTGGTGGCTTTCTGGTCTGTGAACATTGGCAAAGGCATACACCAAAAGCCTTTGTGCCTGTTGTGATGTAAATTTCGAAAGGAAGTTGTCGTTTTGGTGGCTAGAGTACTAGGGCCATGTGAAGTGACTGCTTTAGTGATTCAAAGGCTTGTTGCTAGCACTCACCCCAGAAAAATGGAACTTTGTGTTGTAGTAGAGCTATCAGAGGCCATGAATGTGCAGCATAGTTGTGGAGGAAACAATGAAAGAAACCCATTTGCCCGAGGAAGCTGCGAAGCTGCTTCAAGTTGGTTGGCAGGTGCTGATCCATAATCTCTTGAGCCTTGGCTATCTGGGGCTTGATCCCATCCTATGAGACATCAAAGCCTAGCAACCGGCCTTCATTCACCCCAAACTTACACTTTTCCGTGTCGGCAACGAGTGAAGATCTGCTCCAAGTGTATAAGGTGGCCCTCGAAAAAATTAGAGGTCGTGCACAAATCATCCATATACACCCTCAAGGTGCCTCTGATCAAGTCGTCAAAGGCATGGGTCATAAAGCTCTAAAAAGTAGCTCTAGTGTTATATAAGCCAAATGGTAGGATGTTGAAAGTGAAGACACAGTAAGGTGTCTAGAAGGCCATAAGATCTCAATGATTAGCATGAATGAAGATCTGGTTGTACCTTGAAAAACCATCCATGAAAGAGTAGTAATGGTGTTTGGCCATCTCATCCACAATCGCATTGATAAATGGAGTCGGAAAGTGATCCTTTGCAATTGCCTTGTTCAAGTCTTAAAAGTCAATGCAAAGATGAAGTTTTCCATTTGCTTTACATGCAGGGATGAGGTTGGCCACCCACTCTGAGTTCTCCAAAGGGTAAATAAAGCCGGCTGCCAGAAGTCGCTCGATTTCCAACTTCATCTCTGAGTGAGCTACTAGGCTGAAATGCCACATCTTTTGATAGACTAGTTTGGCTGACTTTGAAAGCATGATGTTGTGCATGATTGTGTCCATGGGAACTCCTAGAAGCTGGCTGTAGTCCCAAGCAAACACATCCTTGAAACAGTGAAGGAGATCCAAGAGCTTTGCTGCATTTGTTGAAGCAAGCAATGTGGCGATAAAGACCAGGTCTTTTTCATCACTTAGGAAAACACCATGAACCTTGGAGTCTGCAGAAACCTTGGGCTCAGGGGGCTCATCTATCTTAGATTCCTCCTCAACCTTGGAAATAAAAGAGCTAGGAGTGTCCTTTGCCTCTCACGATGTGATAACCTATCTACCCAAAAGTTTTCTTCACGAGGGACACTTTAAAAAGTCACCCACGAGAACTCATCCTGCAAGTTGACTGCACGCTGCCATAGCTCTTTCAGATTCTCTTTGTGGACTTGGTATTCTCCAGTAAGTTGGCATATGATGAGTGGCACATCTCCAATGAAAGTGGCTTGCCTAAACTTGAGATCTGTGGCCAACTTCATGGTACTGATAGTTGCCAAGTACTCTGCTTCATTAGCTGATGTTGCTGGCAAAGTGATAGAGAGGTTGGCTACTTTGTTCTCAGAAAAATCAATCATCCAAACTCCAATGCCAACAACTTGGTTTTTGGGGCAGAAAGCACCATCGAAATAAATTGTAATCATAGGAGTGTCCTCTTCCTCAAATAAAGATGCTAGGGACACCACATCCGGCAAGACCGTCTCTAGCAAGTTAGGCAAGTGCATGCAGCATGTCCGATTGGCTTGATTCTTTCTGCCAATTGTGTGTCTGGATGTCATCTTCATCTCAAAGAAATAGCATGACAAAACACGCTTGGAGTCGTCAGATACAGTGGTTTTAGTGGGAAGATGCTAGCTATATGACACCTTAGATAGTTGCTGAAGAGAATTGAGTTCAGCTGCATCCTGTGAAAGATGGACCCGGTCTAAAGTGACTGTATTATCAAGCTCCATGAGAGAGAGCTGGTCCCATGTGAGAAATGAATCAAGAAGCCCTTCCTCAATTGGGAAACACTCCGAAAAGCTAAATATGGAAGCTCGTACCCTATAAGCCCCGCCAGCAAATAAAGAGGGCATGGCTAGAGGTTCAACCTTACTCTCAAATAAAGAGAGTGAGGCTGAGAGATGTCCCAAACTGTCTGACTCAACTCCAACAATGTCAATCACATGGCATGAGAAAGCATTTATCATAAAGATCTATGAGCTCAAGAGGAAAGTGTGGTGTGGAGACCGTCTTAGCCTAAGCCTTCTGGGTGTGCTGAGAAAAAGCTTTGCCATGGTTGTTGAGAAAGGTGGTGCTATGGGTTCCATTGCTAATTTCCATCTTGCCTTTTGCACTGCTGATGGTGCAATGAGCTGTACCTTGCCATGAGCGGCTAGGGATGATATAATCTTTCAAAGAGGATGTTCCAAGATGCTGGTAGTCAACTACGAGGAAATCTACCTCAAAAATGACACCCTACACTAAAACTTTGACACCACAATAGATGCCCGCGGGAGGAATAATGTGGTTGGTGAAGGTTTTGAGCAGCTCTTAGTGATCTGTAGCTGTGCTGAAAGGGTGACTTCAAGAGAGATAATTTTGCTCCCAGAACCAAAGTCAACCAAAGCATCCATGTTGCAAGAGGAAATACTAATTTGCACTGGGACGAAAAATGGACCAGGATCTCTACCATATTTTGTCATGTCGACAATGTGCACCTCTTGAGGATCACCTTGTTTTGGAAGAGAGTGTGGAACTCCATCAAGCACTAAAGAGCCTCATAGCAATAGCTATGAAGAGGATGGTTGCTTTTGAGAAACAAATATTGGGATCAAAGCGTAAAATGATGCTTAGATATTGCTAGCAAGGAACAAAGAACTCATGCAGGAGACTCAAGTTGCTCTTAAGTATGCCTTGATTTGGGAGTACAAGCTAATTTTCTTCAGGGATTTTGGATATATGATACTTCTCAGCAAGTAGATTGATGAATTCTTTTGGGAGGCATGCAACAATGATCTAGTGGAGGAGTTGTTAGATGAATAAAAGGTTGAGGCCAGGAAGCCTTCATCACTCAAGAGGAAGGTAGAGACTTGTAAGCAAAAGTAGTGACACCAAGAAGTCCAAGTAAGAGGCCATCAAGACCAAGACTTATATTCAAGTGAAGTAAGAGGATGATGAGTTTGAGTCCTAGAAGAGGGATTATATCATATGAAAGGTGGTATTTCAATATCACTAAGCCCTTAGAAGGTGAAGAACAATATTGCTATGAAGCAAATGCTCATGGAGGAGGCATTTGGGGAGATTACCAAATACCTCTACCACCACTCAAAGAAGTTATGGAATGGACTGAGAATTGTTAGATAGATTATTTCATTTCCAAATATAATGGTACAATTATATATAGGGCTGAAAAAGTAGAATGAGGCTTCCTTCAACATCAAGAATGCAAGGGATGTAATGAATAGGCAACAAAGGTAATGTGTAGGATGTGAATCTAGGGTGGCAATAGGGTGACATATGTGATATCTAGGTGGCACAGAGGATCTTTCCTAGTGATGCTCAAAGGGGGATTTGCTATTGGGCATCTATGGCTAGAATGTTGAACCAAGGCTACTGCCTAACAAGGCTCAGGTGACAAGCAAGAGCCTAATAAGCCTCAAGTGAAAGGCAATTGCATATCAAGGCTCATGCAATAGGCAAAAGGATAATGGGATAGTGTAAGCGACTAAATTTTCCATTCTACTTTAGTCACTTAACCACACCTCCAACCACTTGGAGGAGTCTCATTCACAACCTCCATCAGTCCAATTCGGGACTTGGGACTTGCTAGCCCCAAGAATGGCATCCATGCCACTTAACACTTGCACCTGGTCCAAGTGCTCCTCGTGTCCGGTCCCAAGACCGACACCCAAAGGTACCACTGACATCTTGGCCCGTTACGCTAAGGCCATGCCCATTCACCTTTGCTGCACTAGTGGTCCAATACCACTTGTATCACAATCCCGTCTCTCCAAGACTGGGCCATCTGTCCACGAGCGGTCATCCTAGATCCACTCCTTAGCATCCTTAGGATGCCCACAGACCTAGGGAATTGCCTTCTCCAAAGTCCCTTTGTCAGTTCCTACCAAGTCCCTTTCTGCCCCTGGCCGTGTTTGCCAACACTGCCACTGGATCGAGGCCCACAGGCCCAACCCCTAAGTCCCATGGTCCTCTGGGACTTCCTCACCACACGACTGTGTCCTTGGTCACTACCCCAGAGGACTGCTCCTCTTCCTTTCCACAGTCTAGGCCTTTGGGACAACATTTCGGAACACCGTGGCCTTACGCGAGCCACCTGGGTACTCTCCCCGCCTTTCACCTTTAGGTGCTCTAGCCATGGGCTTAGAGCGAGGTTTTGTTGAGCCACGCCTGGTATCCAAGTAGGTAGTGCCACCCACACTTGGACTGGGAGCATCGGCCAGTCGATCTCCCGGGGGAACTAGAGCCGGCTCTTGAACACTTCACCAAGCTACCCCGCTTGTCGGTCCGTATTCACTCTAGTCTTGGACTTCCCAGTGGTCAGTTCATCACCCAACACTGGGTCTGGCCTTCCTGGGCCAAACTGGCCTTTCCTGGCCAAACTGGCTCCACTGCAGTCCTCCCCCCTACTATACTTTTGGAGCTCACCAAACCCCCTAGGGTTTGGGAGACGAACGCTTTGGGCTTTCACCCTCTCAGACTCGGACTCGGACTCGGACTCGGACTCGGACTCAGACTCGGACTCGGACTCGGACTCGGACTCAGACTCGGACTCGGACTCGGACTCGGACTCGGACTCAAACTCGGACTCGGACTCGGGCTCGGGCTCGGTCTCAGCCTTGGCCTCGGTCTCGGTCTCGGTCCCGGTCCCGGTCTCGGTCTCGGCCCCGGTCTCGGTCTCGGTCTCGGTCCCGGTCTCGGTCTTGACCTCGGACTCCATCTCGGGTCCTTCTCGGACTCCATCTCGGACTCCATCTCGGACTCCATCTCGGACTCCATCTCGGACTCTGTCTCGGTCCATCTCGGACTCCATCTCAGGTCCATCTCGGACTCCGTCTCGGTCCACCTCGGACTCCACTTCGGGTCCATCTCGGACTCCATATCAGACTCCATCTCGGACTCCACTTCGGGTCCATCTCGGACTCCATATCGGACTCCATCTCGAACTCCACTTCGAACTCCATATCGGACTCCAACTAGGGTCCGCCTCGGACTCCATCTCAGACACTTCCATGTGTCATGTGTTGGTCCTTTTTGGGTCCCTTTTTGGAGCCTTGCTTATTGCTCACTTCATGCTTGTTCCTCGAGCACTTTGTTGGGAGTTCCACTCCCGCTCTCAACCTTCCCAATCGAAGCTTTTAGTCCAAACGTGTTATGCTCGTTTGGCTTTCGCTTCAGCCACTACCACATGGCACCCTTCTGGCTCCACTTTGGGGCCTAGGGATTTTGTGTCTCACAACTTCACCACCCATAGACGAAGTTCGATGTCCTCATCGAACGGTAAACCCTTTTATAAAGTAACACCCGCAGGTATTACCATTCCCATCCTTGGCACCCGGCCAATATTTGTTTATGGTTTGACCCCGAAGGCTCACCATGCCTTGTCCATCCTCTAAGGAGGATAGTCTCTCCAACTTAGAAACTGATTGGACCACTTGGGGTGGTTCTTTCCGTTTATTGGTTTAGTTCTCGCTAAACCCGTTAGAGGCACCCTCTCTAACTCAATTCCACTACTCATTCTTGAGTAGTCACAAATTCCATTGATCTACCTTTGCACTTTGGAACGTTTACTTTTGACTTCTTAAAGTCAATTTCCTAGGTGTTTCCGACACCTTGCCTTGCACATTTTGTGCAACTCCACTTCCCCTCCTAGGAAGTTCTTTACTCGAGGACACCCTCATCCTCTTTTCTATTTTTGGTGCCACCATTGGCATTACATTCCATTTATCATTATTTGTGCTAGGGCTGTCCACGGCCCTATCTTTTGGCTACTTAGTTGCTCCCTCACTTGGAGCCTTTCTTTTGCCAAATTGGAGCACTTGGGAATCCATCCTTGGAAGTCCACTTCTTTTTCTGCAATTCGTTAGCATCAAACACATTAGTGTTCCTTGGCTAACTTTGCCACTTGGATTCTTTCCAATGGATTCCACGGCTCTATCTTGGGCACTCGTCTTTTGCTCCTATCTTTGGATTGTTGCACCAAGCAACATAGGATCGCCACCTCCATTTTTGAGGTTTCCTTTCAGTTCCATAACAAACATTTTGCTTTGCCAAGTTCAAAGGGTGTTCACCCCTAGTACGTCTCTTTAACATTTTCTGTCGTGGGCTCTATCCACGGCCCAACTTTTTGAGACCCTCCCTTGGATCTTTTATAGAGACTACTTTCCTTGGACTTACTATGCCATAGCATTGACATAGCTCATTTCCTTTAGGTGTGCTTCCCACTTGGTCACCTCAACCAAGCCACACCTTTATCAATAGTTCAAATCAACACTTTGAACTAGAAATTATATTCCTTAACACAAACAAAGACTTTGTCCTTGTTTAGCCACAAGATCACCTAGTGATCTTATCTTGACCCCTTAATAGGTCTATCAATAGGGATTAGGTCTTCCAGACCCTTCTAAGTTGTTGACTATGACCCCGGGGGCATCCCCCACACTTGGCGGTGCGCCCAAGCTAGCCCTTCCGGCCAAGGATCCATAGCAACTGAGACTTGGGTGTCCCCATCTCATTCACCACGTCCTTGGTGCCCTTTGCACCAAGTGTTCAAGTTAGATATGCCGAGCTTTCACTCTAAGCAATCTAACCGTGCATCACGACTCCGAGGCATCCCTCGCTTGGCGGTGTGCCCAAACCAGTCCCCTCACTGAGAGTCCATGACCATCGAAATATGAGTGTCCTCATATTCCAAACCATCACCACGCCCTAGTGATTTGGGACTCGAACCCAAGCACTAGAGGGTCGGGACTCGAACCCAACCTCCGTATATGCATCTACGGACGGCATCACCCAGGATGCCTGGCGTGACTCCCCACGCCGGTGCACCAACTTATACTCAAAGCGCGCTATAGATCACAGCTTAGGAACCCAGTTCCTCCACACGGCCAAGTCCTCTCACTTGACAAGTCTGTGATCATGCATGGACTCCTCCATGCTTGGCCCCATGGCCCACCCTTTTGAAGTTATCACCTTCAACTAGGGCATTTGTTCCCTTGACTTGCCAATCTCGCTTTGGCAAGTCCTCCGACCACTGTAACATGGTTCCTGCATAAGCGTGAAAGCCCTTGATCATCGACTTTCGTTCAAAGCCCTCTCTTTGAACACTCGGGAACTACTTCCCTAACCTTGATAGCCTTGCCTCATGGCAAGCTTCAAGACCACGCTTCTGCTGCGCCACTCTGATTTCACGTGTGCTTTGAACCATTTACACTTGGCCTTTCTAGGTACTAAGTTACCTAGAATCATCTTTGGGAACCTTGAAGGAACCCTGTCCCTTAGCTTGCTAAGGCCTCCCTTTTTGCAAGCTTTCCAATTACCATATAGTCTAACATGGACAATTCCATATTTTAGACTCTCCATGGCATCACGGTTGCTAGCGGCAACACCCTCGAGCTCCCACTTGATTCTCCACTCCCAACTGGCATAACTACCCTTGGTTATGCCCTTCGATTCCTATGGTTTGGTTCTATCCCCTTACTACTTGCTTTTGGCTTCACACCTTTCCTTCGATCATTCTCCTCCCGACTAGGAGGATAGCTTTACACTTTCTATCATGCCTTAGCAAGTATTCTTAGGGATGAACCTACCCAATAGCCTAGGGAGTGGTTCCTCAATCCAGGTATGCTCACCCTATAATCCCGCACACCGGGATTACATTGTTGTTTACGGGCCTTTACATGCCCATCACTAGCTTTGCCAAAATTCCAATTTTTTCTTTGTCCAATTCGAGTAGACAGTCTTCTCCTGTCTCCGCCACTTTGGACATTTGGATAGTACCTTCTATCCATCATTCGCTAGAGACTTAATCCCTTGGGCCTTATCTATTGCCCTCGCGACATCAAGCACCACCTCCTGGTGTTCTCGAGTGTTCGGGTGTCCCAATGATGGCTTCCTTGACAATGAGTACTCGCTGAGACTCATCCTCTGATACCAAATGTAGCGCACGTGGTTTTGACCCTTTATCCTATGGTGATTTACCATAGGATAACACCACGAAGCGGAACCTAAACCCTCTTTGTGCCACATGACAGATGCCACGTGTCACATGCCACGTGTCCATGCCACGTGTCCATAGGAACCCGAGGTTCAAGGCCTTGGGCCACTGAACAAACGAACGGTGCCAAACTCCCAAGTATGGAGCCAAGGAGTGATGGAACTGAACCACGGAGCAACTCCTGAGCATACAGCCCAAGGAGCGAAGGGACAAAGGCCCGGAGTGACTTGGAATAGTCCTAGAGCAACCAGCATCCCAATGCTAGGACCAGCACGCAAAACGGAGCCAAACGGAGTCTGGTGCTATTTCAGCATACCGGTGGCCTAACGCGAGGACATGGGTACTCCACCAGCTAGCATGGAATGGAACTTGGGCTTAGACCCAAGCCGGACACAGAACAATGATAGGCACGCAAGCGGGAGCTAGACTATGTCTCAGGTTGGTCGGCCATGCCCGACCTACCCACTATCCCTACTATACATTTGGAACCCCCCACAGCCCCCCCCCCCCCCCCTTGAGGAACACACACTTTGGGCTTTCACCCCAAGCCTCCCTTAGTATCAGGAGTTAGTCTCTGGGACAAGTTTGAAATTTACTAAATATGGAATGTCCCTAGATTGTGAATTTGGACATGGGACAAACACCATTGTGTTCAGACCGATCTCTACATTCCGTAAATATGCCAAATGAGCAAATCTGGATACTTTCCATAAATAGCATTCGGGACCGAAATGAAACTAACACAAAAGGCATGATAGCGAGGGTGTTTGGTAGACACGATAAGCTATCATGTAGCGATATTGAGGGACCAATCTCAATATCGCGGGGGTTCTTGATACTAGCAAGTGCAAGCCAATGACTCAAGTTTCTCAAACCAGGCCGAGTATGCTCAGCAAGAAACACATAGGGTTCCTACCTTATGTTTATCCAATCTAAGTGCATAGTCATTGACCAGTTTCTCAACTAGCTCAAGTGGGAACTGATAACGGGTCCAACAATACCGACCTCCTGCCATCGCGGCAGTAAGGTAAGAGTGTCCGTAAGGACTGGTCGACAGATAACTTTTGATACCCAAAGTCACATTCGCGACACTATTGACTAACAACCCCTTCTGAGCCAAGGGGAATCAGCACCTCCATTTCCGCACTGAATCTACCAATCCTTCCATTGTGTACACCAGTTATTCCATGTGAGGCAACTAGTCATCCACCCATACCACAGTCCCATGGTGGATACCTTCGTCCGTGGATACTCCACACAAGAGGAAGGACGTACGCATGGATGCCCAATATGTATGATTTTAAATTTAGGGGCAAGAATATACCTTACTCAAGGGTATATTATATTTTTAAGTAGCCACTAATCAATGGGAATCAAACTCGTGCTATTTGCTCTAATACCAACTGTAGCGCACCTTATCTCTCTCCCCTTAAGCCAACTGGAAAAGGGGCAATTGCTTAATGAAAGAGCCCTTAATGGCTATTTTATCCCCATTTATCCCCTAAGGTTCCAAAGATCCACGGTGACAGTATATTCAAATCTCATCCCATGATCACATGCACTACACTTAGTCATATATGAAGTGTGTTAGCTAAATAGATTAAATAGTGATGGCTAATCTAGCAAGTCTAATGTATTATATAGAACCCTTGTTATAAACCCTTGAATCGAATTAATATCAGCTATGGCTCTTTTCTTGATCTCTAGGATTTATGTGTTTGAGTTCCTCTTGATCTAAATAAATATACAAGTGTGAATATATGGGTGTATGGTGCCATATCTCACTAGGGAAGAAAGGTATATAGCCCTTCTGTGCTGTATCCTCCCACGCTCTTAGAATATTCCTGAATCTCACTCTCTTCAAGGTGTAATACAATAGACAACCACAAGTAGATCAAGTAATTATCTAGTGCTAATTTGTTCCTAGGAAATAACCAATGGGAACCTTTGATATAGTCAAACTATACCTAAGAAAAGAGAGAGAAAAAGTGGTTGAAATGTGAAGAAAAGATGATAAGAAAAAAGAAAGAGAGAAAGACTAAAAAAATAGATATGAAAATGCCTCAAACTTTTAGTGGACGACTAATATTTTAGATGAGACCATCTTTATATTTTAAGTCTAGAAAATTATAACCTATCCATGAAGAAGGTTTCCATCAAGTAGATGCCACCATTGGGGAAGAATAATGTCCTCAAAGCTTGTTTAGTATAAAAAATTTATATAAAAATTTACAAAATTTACAATGGTATCACATTGACACATGTACACAATCAAGTTGAGTCAAAAGTTTCTACTAAAATGAGTCATTTAAAAAAGATAAAGTGAATGAGAATGTATCTTTTGAGAAAGATGTTGATGAATTCAAATGATTGTCTAAAGATGCTTTATTTCGTTAAAGTGGGACTTATTCAGTAAAGTGGGACATTAATTAGCATGTGTCCACATGCCATTTCCTAGTACTTAATTAATATTTATTAATATTTCTATCAGTTTTTTAATTTATTTTTTTATATTTCACAATATTATAACATAAAATCATATGAAAAGTTTTTAATTTATAAATTATAAAGTTAAAACTTCAATTTTTTATTGTTGTTATAAAAATGGCATGTGGCCACACACCATAAGTGGGATAATGAAAAGTCCCACTTTAACGAAATAAAGCATAAAGTGGTGAAGTCCTTGAGAGTTATTATAGAAACTTGTCTAAAATATTTAAACCTTGGGGAAATACTCTAATAAGAGGAAAGTCAACTTGAATCCCAACGTAAAAGTTACATAAAGTCTTGAAAAAAAGTGTAAGGAACCAAAGGGAATAATTTAATAAACAGTCCATTAAGGTTTAAATATAAAAGGAAATTACCTATAAACAAGACTGCACTTTTTTTTTTCCAATTGGTTGAATGTTTTAGGATATTTAAGGTTAAGCATTCTTGACTTTGAGTAGTATTAAACTAGATGACTTTTTAAAAAATTCAAATTAAAAAATTTACATTTGGTATCAGAGGGGCATTAAATCCAATTCTATTCGTTAACTAAATAAAATCACATCATATATTAATTTTGACATTATATTTGGTATTTAAAAGTGTCTTATATTTAACTCTATTTAACGATCATTTAGTTTTCGTTCACAAGAGTATGAATTTACAAAGAAGCATAATAGATTGTAAGTAATCAAAGGGAATGCCAAAAGTTAAATTAAAAATCTTTTAAATAATGACAGAAACTCCTTTGATTATGCCATTCTCCATTAACACATTTATTGCAACTAAATTAAGTGTTAAAAAGATAGTCTCTACTCCAATACTAACCACTATGGGAATGGAGGATGGAACTTCAAGCTTTATAAGAGGTGGGGGAATCTCCAAAAAATGTTAAAAGTCTTGGTAATCCACCAAAAACTGTTCTAAATTTAGTTAAGCATTTGTAATGGTCTTTATAAACTCAATATATATAAATCATTTGTAAGACTTGTCATCTTTTGGTTATTACTACTTATTATAATTTTTAAATCTATTGGAAGCTAAAATAAAGTCTCTAGTAAGACATATCTAAAATAGAGAGTATTGGTATTTTATAATATTCTATTGAGGTATTTACTGTGATACTAAATTATACTTCTAATGCTAAATTATCACTAAGCATTGTAACTAAAGATTCACAAGCATAATATGGTTATGTGATACAAACCTTGTTTGCTCCCAAAAAGTGTGCAAAAGTAATAGAATTCAAATCTTAAGAGGTGGCTTTAACTATAAATTAATTTTCTTTTCTATAAAAGACTCACATAGGTGAAGAATAATGGGAGTCTTGATAGCTAAAATATTTGTAACTAATGCTGTTATATTCGAAGTCCTAAAATTTTCATTTTTACTTGTACAACCTAAGATGGAAGAAGAGGTTGCCCTTGTACTTCTTTCTAACTTATTTGTTCTCCTCCTAAATAGAAGTGAAACTCAAAAGAAGAAATATTATCAACAAATGTCCTCATAAAAACCCTTATAGCAAATAAATGTCGAGATCTCAATTTAGGGACAATAAAGAATAGCTCAATAAAAAACTCAAAATAAAATCTAAATAAAGATTAAAAATGCTAGCTAAAAAATGTATAAATACATTCAAAACCTCATAAAAACAACATAAGGAGAGAAAAGTGATAAGATCTTTATAAAAAAGCACCAAAATTGCTTAAAAGAAAATTGTCATCAAGATCTCTTTAAAAGTGAAGAAAAAGATCCAAGAGAGTGCCTTAAAAATTGCAAGACAAAGAGAAAGAATTATTCAAAAACCATGATAATAAAAGCTAAATAAAATCTTCTAGAAGAAAGATTAAATGATGCAAGAAGACACTTGTTGGAAACCTCAAAGATGGATCATTCAAATGCAACAAAGAAAATTAGAAAAGGTAACTTATAGTGAACGTGATAAACTTGCAATTATACCTTGGTGGACATCAAAATGAAATTCTCCTTTCTTGTCACAATCCTTGTACTAAATCTAAAGATTTTTTATTCCAAACAATAGAGAATAACAAGAT
This sequence comes from Selaginella moellendorffii, assembly GCF_000143415.4. NCBI lineage: Eukaryota > Viridiplantae > Streptophyta > Lycopodiopsida > Selaginellales > Selaginellaceae > Selaginella > Selaginella moellendorffii. The sequence continues at coordinate 2,197,639 of NW_003314272.1, forward strand.
TTACAAACCCATCCATTCAATTTGCCAACAAGAAGATAAATAAATCATAATAATAAGATTTGCAGTCATGAGTAAAGCCAAAGAAAAGTAAAAAACAATAAAGGAAATTCACTCATGCAAAGAATCCCTAAGGAAGAAAATTGTACTCAAATGTCTCTTAATCTAACCCAAAATAAAAAAAGAAAAACATAAGTTACCTAAGACCAGTCCCTCAATATTTCTAGATGATAGCTTACTGTGTCTGCCAAACACCCTCATTATCATGCCTTTTGTGTTAGTTTCATTTCGATCCTAAATGCTATTTATGGACAGTGTTTAAATTTGCTCATTTGGCATATTTACAAAATGTAGAGATTGTACTAAACATAATGGTGTTCATCCCGTACATCCTACTGCACGACTTACTCTTAGTGTGCTCAAACAGAATAAGACAATTCAAGCAAAGATGCAAGTATGAATGAATATGAGAAGAAAGGTATATTGCTTTAGATGGAAAGAATATTCTTAGATGATGTTGGGCCAATTAGGAGTATAATTGTTCATAGTGGGTAGCACAAGTGAAAACACATCACATGTGGCAGAGCTGGCCTACCAACTAATTCAACCTACTATAGGACTACAGTGCAACCATCAAATCAAGGAACTCCATCTAAGAGTTTTGGGATGAAGCAATAGCAGTGGAATTTGGACATTCTAATGCAAAAACTAGACAAGATCAGGCACCCATACATCAAGTTGAACGATTCACCTAAGTCAGAGAAAAGAGCACTCTCACGGTCAAGATTTCGTAAGGCAATCTGTACAAAGCCGGTAAAACTTTCTGCAAGTTACTACCTAAAAAGCTCTTTCCTGACAAAGATCACGACATTTTCAAAAAATTTGAAGCAAAGATAGACCTGGACGCTATTTGAAGTGTGATTGAAAAAAATGAATGATTTCCATTTCCAAGTATGCTTGCAAGAACAATTGCAGCGACAAAACTTACCTGTCGAAGTTTCACTCGAAAACCCTGTCTCCGCTGGCGTATTTACAAAACACTGCGGCGCTGAAGACACAGAGAACCGCCGGAAGCCCGAAGACGAGCCTCCAGCTGCCAAGATCCGCCGGCCCATGGCTGGACGATTGCAGAATCCATCCCGTCAGGTTGACACCAACAATCCCCGCAAAAGTCCCAGCAGTGTTGGAGATCCCCATGACGATCCCAGCGTACCTGGGAGCTATGTCCATGTGGTTGACAGCAAAGCCAGCTCGTCCCAGCGCCAAGGATCCCAGTATCACCGACGAGCAAACTATCGCGCTCTGGACGGAAGAGATCTTCGGCATGATTCCCAGCCCAGCAGCAGCAACCACAAACCCCACGCCGTTGATCCACTTCCTGGTGTGAGCTACGTTCATGATCTTCCGGGTCACGAAGTAGTCCGCCACCAGTCCCCCCACATTGGACATGACGAACATCACCACGTATGGCATCGTCTTGGAGGCTCCCATGTGTTGCAAGCCGACGTGAAGGCCCTGATCGAAGTACGTCGGCAACCAGCTCATGAGGACGTAGAGAACGTAGTGGAACGTATAGTTGTTGACGACGATCGCCCACACCGGCAAGCTCTGGAGGATCTTCTTCCAAGGAATGTGGGTTCTTGATCGAGCAGCAGTAGCAGCAGCAGCAGCGGAAATCTCTAGCCCGCCAACCTTCTTCCAGTTCTCTTTCGTAGCAGCCGCCAGCAATCCATTCTCCTCGCCAGCCTTCACGGAATGGATGCTCTTGAGCTCGATGTCCGCCGGAGCTCCAAACCCCGCCGCCGAGGCCTTTGGATGCTCCGAGAGTGGCGGATCGATCGAGTAGAAGTGCCAGAAGATCGCCCAAGTGAGGCCCATGAGAGCTTCCATCACGTAGACCGCCCGGGGGCCGCTCCAATGGACGAGCTCCGGGAGGAAGAGCATCCCAAACGCGGCCCCGAGATACATCCCCGACGTGGTGAGAGAGACCGACCTGGATCGCTCGTGAGGGGGAACCCACTGCGCCAGGACGGTGTGGACCGATGGGATGATGAATCCCTGCGCGACACCTACGAGCACCCGGATCAAGATTATCACGGCGCTGTTGTGGCGCGGATCGATGGGCGTCGCGATGCACGCCAGCGTCCACGCGAAGAATGACCAGAGGAGGACCCTGCGGCCGCCGATGCGCTGCGCGACCCAGCCCCCCGGGACCTGGGAGATGGAGTAGCCGTAGAAGAAGGCCGAGAGGAGATTACCCTTGGATTTCTGCGTGATCCCGGCGGAATTGGCCGCGGCCGTGTAGGCGATGGAGAATCCCGTGCGCTCCACATAGCACACGGCCGTGCACACGAAGGTGAGCAGCACGATGATCCGGCGCTGGGGCCATTTCGACGACGCCATGCTTACATTTCCTTGCGGAATCTCTCCCGATCTGAGCGCCTTGCCTGGATCTACCTAGAATGAGGAATGCATTGGCGCTGTGATCCGTCCGCCATAGCCGAGCTTTCTCTCGATGTTTTAGGGTTTGACTTTGAAATAAATATGACGTGGATGCCACGTGCTAGACAGGTCACCCGCCACGCTGGCTACGCGCCAAAACTGTGGTTTAAACGAAAGGGCATTGCATTTTTAGGGCGGAAGCGTTTTGTTGAAGAGGGCGGCGATGAGGCGATCCCATGTAAGTGTCTCTCTTGGAAAGATCTCACGGCTTCTCTCAGCCGCCTGGAAGGGCTAAGCTCAAATCGCTCAAATCTGGAGTGTCCAAGTCCTGGAAGAATGCAATGTGTCGCGTCATCGTCCTCGTCTTGGTCGATCTGTTGATGTTGTCAAGACAAACAAAGGGAAGTCTTTCTGATTTCTTTTCTGGAGCTCCAGGCTTACGATCCAGTTGCTTGCTCTACATTCCAAGCGAGTCCGTATGGATGTGAGTTCACAGAAGATGTTGCGCTTCTGTCTTTCTCACTGTGAATTTCCTTTGTTTTTTTTGCTGTTCTTCAGTGACCATTCCTGACATCAAGCGAAGGTTTTGCATCACCCATGCTGTAAAGAGATACTTTCCTCAAGGGCATCACGACAATTTTGCCGACAGTGGAGTGGGTATCAAATTTCTCCTCTTTGAAAGTTTATTTTGTTCTTAAGCAGAACCTCCTTTTTGTTTTTCTTTCTATGTGTTTAGTGTCGTATCCGAGATTCGTCGCCGCCAAAGAGAACATCCGGGAAGCACATAATTTCTGGTCCCCATCGCTGTTCCGGTAAGTTAAGTTCGGTAACGTAAAATTTCCATGATCTTGAAAATTTTCTCTGCAGTGACGCAGCGGAACGTGATAAATGGAACAATTGATGCCAATGATTTGGTGCGCCGGCCAAACAGACGAGGACCCCAGCAGCTATTCCCGATTTCTCACTACAACGAAGACATCGTTGCCGGGAGATTTCATCCGAAAGAGACGGTACGCTGCCTAAGTTCTTCCAGACCCGTTTTTGTGACGAGGGTCTCTCCAGAAATGGGATCGGAAGCTCACGCTTGGCTACCCCGCGTTTGATCGAGAAGAAGTTCGTGAGAACTTGGTGAGAGGTAAACAGGTATGCTACCAGAGCTTCCTCGTCCTTTTCCATTTTGTTTCTGCGATGCTTCTCGTTCCTAGATTTGACTGATTGTTTCCAATCTCTCGCCTCGTTTGGACAGGCCTCGCGTGAACACGCCGCTCACAGGCAGCGGACGCACGCAGTATTGACAGAGTACCTGTATGATGCCAAAGACAGAGCCGGCGACGTTTTCAACAAAGACGAATTCACCGGCAGACGCGTAAGTTCTTGACTGGATCATTGTTCTCCTTGTCTCATGGGATTGATTCATAAAAGAAATACTATTTTTTGCAGCAACTATGGGCTTCTACACATTGAGAGTTTCAAAGTCATCCATCGATTTGCCACGAGATAAACGCTACACTCGTCTCATCGATCTACAATGTAGATTCTCTAGGTTGCTTTTTCTATGTTGTGAATATACCTGAATCTGCCACGTGGTTGGTCCGCATTCCCCCGCCGGGGTTCGTACAATATTCCGTCGATTGGTCCTCTTCTTTGCAAGTGTAGACTTTTAGGGTTCTTTATTTTCTTTGCCAATGCGATGCGATCACTGTGGCGACAGCGGCAATCTTCCATCCTCCCGGCGTCCGATGCGCTCGATCCGATCACGCCACAGCAGCAGCAACAGCGTCAGCGCTCCTTGATCCGATTCTCTCACGTCTCATCGCATTTGCGCATTCTCTCCCTTGCGCCAAGCCAGGACGCCCGTCTGTAAGTCGTGCGTGCCAGGGTGCCGGCGCATCGGATTTTTTCCAGGTTTTTTCCAGGCAAGTCGGACATGTCCCCTTCTTTCGCATTTCCCTAGTCATATATATTTTTTAGTGTCTCGGACCTTGTCATTTCCCCGGCAACTAGAGATTCCTTGCTCCATTTGCATAGTCCTTTTCCCTGGCACTACTTTATCGCCTAGTGGTTTGATATCTCTCCCTGTCGCCGGGTTGGCAGTGTTTGCGAGCAACTTCCACTTGCCTTCCCGGTGATTGGGTCCTAGTTGGATCTTCTTAGCTAGCATTAGGTAGTTTGATTCCCAAGCAAGCACGCATCTATTTTTCTGCGGTTTTCGCGTTTTTTTTACATTGTGGGCGAGCTTAAATTCTCGTTTCCTTACACTAAGATGTTGCCCTCTTCCAGGAGTCCTAGCTAGCGAGCGAGAGCGAGAGCGAGAGCGAGCAAGCGAGCGAGCAGCTGCTACGACTGCTGCTCGACGCAGCCGGTGCTGTTTAGCTGAGGAACAATGGAGCAGAAGTATGTCATGTGGTCGACCATCGGACTTGGGCTTGGTGTGGGGCTCGGACTCGGCCTTGCTCGTTCGAAGTCTTCCCCGAATGTGGGCTCTGCTGGAAGGCAGCTGCAGCAGCCGGATGTCTTAGAGCTGGAGCTCTTGAGCCAGATAATTGATGGGAAGGACAGTGGCGCTACTTTCGACGAGTTCCCTTACTATCTCAAGTATGTATCACTTGTGTTGGACCTTTGCTTGAGTTGTAATTTGTGTTGACTCTCTCGTTGCGTGACTTGTTGGTGTTTTGCAGTGAGCAGACGCGAGTTCTTCTTACGAATGCTGCCTACGTTCACCTCAAGCAAAGGGAGTTCTCCAAGTATACGCGAAATCTCTCACCAGCGAGTCGGACAATACTCCTGACTGGGCCGGCAGGTAAGACTTCCGTTTTTCTCCTCTTTTCCCTTGAGTGCCAACACGCTTTTGTACTTGGAGGTGCCGAGGCCTACCAGCAGATGCTTGCGAGGGCTCTGGCTCACTATTTCGAAGCTAAACTCTTACTCCTTGACGTTTCCGACTTCGTCTCCAAGGTACCAAGCTCTTCTTTATAGACGAGAATATTCAAGCAAAATGTGGATGTTTCAGGTTCAGAAAAAGCACGGCGATGTGAAATTTTCTTCTGAGGTATAGCTTTTTGTGGTTCCCCATTTTTGAATCTGATAATTATTGTCTGGTTCACAGCCATTGCCTGAGGTTTTGTTTCGAACTGTAAGCCAGTTCGCCAGTAACGTCGGAAGCTTAGCAACACAAATCACAAGGTCATCAGGCGAAAATGCCTCAGATTCTCAAAGGTCTTCATTTTCTTCTTTTCCCGGGAAAATTATTCACATGCGTGTTTATACAGTAATACATCTCCTAGCAAAAGTCCAGAAAATCTCTCTAAGTCGGGAAAAGCTCCAGAAGGTCGGACATGCATTCCACATTTTTTATATGGCAGCCTAATGTTTTGTTCTCTTGCAGCCTTGCCTTTGCGTCGGAGTAATTCCTTGGGACTATTTGAGGAGAAGTCACTGTTTAATGCATTGTTCAAGGTTTGCATACATAATGAATGCTGTTGCAAATGTTGTAACTTCTTCTACAGGTTCTCGCATCCGTTTCTGGGTCCAGTCCGATCGTCCTCTACTTGCGTGACGTAGAGAGACTTGTGTCGAGAGGCCCAAAGACATACTCTCTGTTCTTGAAACGTTTGAAGAAGCTTTCAGGCCCAATTTTAGTGTTGGGATCAAGGATAATGCAAACTAAGGTACAAGTCGTTTGTATGTGTTCTTCTGCATCTAAAGCGTTTCCGGCAGGACTCTGAAAGTGTAAATGAGAAGTTGGAGCACCTGTTTTCATACACCATCAACATTAAACCTCCCGAAGACAATGCAGTTCTTGTCAGCTGGAGAAGTCAGCTAGAAGAAGACATGAAAACTATTCAAGCTCAAGACAACCGAAATCACATTTTAGAGGTAATAACGTAATGAGGCTAAATATGCAAACCAGAATCATTCCCTGTCCAGGTTCTCGGTTCGAATGACGTAGAGTGTGACGACCTTGGATCCATTTGCTTCAGTGACACGATGCTTCTTAGTAACTGTAAGCTGAAAGAGTCTCTTTGCCTTCTCTCATAAGAATGTCTTTGATTTTTTTAGACATTGAAGAAATATTGGTTTCGGCGATTTCCCATCATCTAATGAACACAGAGCAACCAGATTATCGCTCAGGAAGGCTTGTAATTTCTTCTAAAAGGTTGGTTTTTCTTTTAGTTTCTGACGTTTCAGTTTTAACGTTGAAATATATGTCCAGTCTTGCTTATGGCCTAGAATTATTTCAAGCTGGGCAGCTTGACAGCAACGAGGCTAAATTACAAGCAGAAACAAAGGTGGAGACTTCGAAGGTTCGTGTTTCTCAAATTTTATGGAAAGTTAGCTCACTCGTGTTACAGCCGGAAGCTCAGGAAACAGTCACCAGAGGGAATGCGGACGTCAAAACAGATGTTCCTGTTGCGGAGGCGAAAACCGAAGTTTCAAAGCCTGAAGGACCCAAGCCAGACAACGAAAAGAAATCATCTGATACAACGAAGCCTGCTCCCGTTACCACAAAAGCAGTAAGATAGTTCGATGTTATGAACTGATGCCTGAAAATGTTGTTCCTTGTAACAGGACGTCCCTCCAGATAATGAATTTGAAAAGAGAATCAGACCAGAGGTTATTCCAGCTGGAGAAGTTGGAGTGAACTTCCAAGATATTGGTGCTCTTGACAACGTTAAAGAGTCGTTGCAAGAGCTTGTGATGCTACCATTGCGAAGGCCCGAGTTGTTCAACAAGGGTGGCTTGATTAAGGTACATCTAAAAGGGAAGAGGAAGAGCATACTAAATTTTTTTATGCCTTTATCAGCCTTGCAGAGGCATTCTTTTGTTTGGTCCCCCAGGAACTGGGAAAACCATGCTTGCAAAAGCTGTTGCAACGGAAGCCGGCGCTAGCTTCATCAATGTCTCAATGTCTTCCATAACATCAAAGGTAAAGTAGCAAGGCATCTTAAATTGGAGCTCCAGAAATGACGTGATATTTTTGACTTGCAGTGGTTTGGTGAAGATGAAAAGAATGTACGGGCTTTGTTTACGCTTGCTGCAAAAGTAGCACCTACGATCGTCTTCATTGATGAAGTATGTGTTCTATCAAGTTGCTTCCACTTTTACCGAAGAAAGATGCTATTGTGCAGGTTGATAGTATGCTTGGCCAACGATCTCGTGTGGGAGAGCACGAGGCAATGCGAAAGATAAAGAACGAATTTATGGCGCATTGGGATGGACTCTTGACCAAGGGTGCTGAGCGTGTCCTCGTTCTGGCTGCAACAAATCGTCCATTTGATTTGGACGAAGCAATCATCCGAAGATTCGAGCGAAGGTATCCGTTTGCTTTTTGAACGCTGAATTTTCTGACTGACTTGAACTTGACTCTTGTGCAGAATCATGGTTGGTTTACCAGACGTGCAAAATCGCGAGAAAATCCTACGGGCGATTCTTTCGAAGGAACATCTATCAAGTGACTTTGATTTTCCGGAGCTTGCCAACATGACCGATGGATATTCCGGAAGCGACCTGAAGGTACCAGTCCATATTTCAAATTTTCTTTTCCTTTGAGATGATTCACAAGGACAAGTCTTCCAGAACCTTTGCATGGCGGCTGCGTATCGACCCGTACGTGATTTGCTGAAGAAAGAGAAAGAGAAGAAAGAAAAAGCAGTAAGCTGTCCCTCTCTCCACATTGCGCTTTCTCCCAGTTCTAAAGTCTTGGTCTTTTCTTTCCTAGAAGAAAAAGAAACGCTCCTCCAAGGAAGAAAGCGAAGCTACTTCCAAAAGCGACAAGGAAGAAGCAGCGGCCAAAGGAGGACCAGCGCCGCCACCAACAGATGCAAAAACAGCCGACGATCTGTCTCTCAGGCCACTCAACATGGACGACATGAAAGAGGCCAGGAAACAGGCAAGCCCAATCTTTTCTCAAGTTGCATGAAACCTTTCGTTCTTACTCCCTCTACTTCCCAGGTCTCTGCCAGCTTCTCCGCCGAAGGAGCGGGCATGTCCGAGCTCCAAGAATGGAACGAGCTCTACGGCGAGGGTGGATCTCGCAAGAAGCAGCAGCTCTCTTACTTCATGTAAGGCCACCACGGCGCAACAACACTACCTTTACAACACGGTACTAGACAACACAACGATTACTGCCATTATACAACAGCAACGATTATACTACTATAACGATACTATTTGACAACCACAACACTAACAGGAATGGGTTGTAACACTTACAACCGATGGATTGGATACTTCCATATACTTCTAGTCATTCGTAGCGGTAGCTAGCTCAGCTACATAACAATTCTTTACTTTCATGCGTGGAAGCAGCTCAAAGCACTTGTACAGTCTATATAGAACACCGATTCTTTATACACCATGTGATTGTTATTTTTTCTCTCCAAGAAACTAGGAACCAAGCGAGAGAAACTAAAAGAATGCGTTGTAGTTTACCTGAGATCGTCGTCCACGGAAGAAGCATTGGACGCAGTGGAGGTTCTCCGCGAGACTGTGCGTGGCTTTGAGAACCGACTCGCCGGCTCGCTGTGGAACGGGGACGGTGGAGGGAGGCCGGGGAATGGCTTTCCTGGCTCGTCCGAGAAGCTGGATCCCGACGAGCGCCTCCTGTGCCTCCCTGCTCGAGGCGACTGCGTGACGCTGGCGCTCTCTAAAACACCACCCTTAGGAGAAACAACCGCTCGCTTTGCAGCGTCTGGCGGAGCGATTGACTCGCCGTTGTCTTGGAAGCATATCACGTTGACGCGCGTCCTCTTGAGCTCAGATGGCAAGTACTGTGCTCTTACGTCGTCAGCGCGAGCCTGATGGAATGAAGCTCGGATTAGAAGATGTTTTAATGGAACGAGAAAGCTCGCTCTCTACCTGTATGTCGTCCACGTTAGGGGGAGCTTGCACGCTTTCCTCGTCTTCGCTCCCTCGAGTCAAACGACGATTGTGCCCCGTGCTTTCGCTTGATTCACCACCAACGTCTTGCACTTTCTCGAGCAGGACCTCCCGCAGGGAGGTTAGCAAGGCCTTTGCATCGCTCGTACAATACAGGCTGAAAACGGACTCCAAGTAATCCAGCTAAAAAGTCACGAAGATCAAATCACATGTCCGGATCTTGTGAGCTCGTACCTCAAGCATTAGTTGACAGAACCCGTTGACGTCGAGATGGTTGAGAGCCTTGGACAGGTTTTCACTTGCTGTGGTGTGCAGCGCACGTATAAGCCCCTCGAAAAGAACGCATATGACCTTGCGGACAAAGGTTTTGGCTCCAGCGTAAACCTGCGGCGGGAGATAAACTTAAATCTTTCAGACACTGAGATGATAGAGCTTACCTCTGCATGTACAGCAACCAGTGGATGAAGAAGCTCCACCGCCGCGTCACGTATTCCCTAGACGTGCACAACAAAGAAACTCTAGCCAGCGAAGAAGTAGCCACAAGTACCTTGACAGGAGGAGCAGATGCCCATTGAGTCCCATCATCTAATATGTAACTGGCTGCAGTAGTTCCTACCGATGAAGCCTGGACGTCGTCAAAGAAATTTCATAACTGATGATGTCATAAGAGAAATACCACTCACCTTGACGTAGTTGTACTCATTCAAAATCTTGTCTTCTAAAGCCGAGAAGGCAGCCACAACTTCGCTTTCCGTAGGTGAAATTTCAACTACCGGCTCTTTGGCGTTCATTCTGTAAAAACGCACAAAGTTTAGATAAAATAGAGATCAAGTGCGAGCTGATACCTCTCTCGGGTCCAAACATCCTTGTGTTTGCTCGAAAGTTCTGGCAACAAAATACTTTTGATGAAACCAATATTACTTAGCACCATCAAGAGTTTCTGGTGAGGATTATTAACTTCCACCCCGACTTGAAGTCCGACAAACTTATTATTTGCCGAAAGTGTATCTGCAGCCATATTAACAATTTTTTTATCTAAGAGCTCTGCAACAAAACCACCATGAGCAGGTAAGCTTTTATACTTTGCAGAATGGTCACTCACCTAGAACGTCCAAAAAGCACTCATAAAATGCAGTCTGTAAAGACGCCTGCATCTGACCGAGTTGAGTAGCCAGATTATTAGGCGGAGTTGGCTCAAGTTTCACCTTATCCAAAACCCTGTGTTGATAACCTTTTCGGTTAAAAGAAAGGAAACAAAATCAGCCGGTAGCGTACTCTTTCATGTGTTCTATCGTTGAGTTGAGAATGTCACGAAGCTTCAGAGGAAGTGAAGAAATCGCATACGAGGATTCATTCCGTTCTACGGCGGGCACTGGTATCCAGTCTTCCTCTTCTACCAAATCGGAAGCCTTTTGCCGCATCAAAGAGCAAAACTTGAAAATAAATTGATGCACAAGTTCCATCTTTAACGTTGTCAATGTTTGAACTGTTAACCATCCATAACGTTAACAATACTATTTCACAACTTTAAGCTATACCTGCGCCGACAGGAGAACAATCCTTTCCAGAAAGAGCCGCACAAGCCTTTGAAAGCTCCCACAGAGCTTCTCGCATATACCAACGCATCTCTGTTGCTTCCGCGAGTGTCGTAAAAGCAGTGTGAACCTTGCATGGAAAATCAAACATTTTAAGAACAATTTTGAGAATAAAGAATAAATTCTTACTTTAGATTCGTACGAGCCTACAATTCCTTGGACCATAGCTACAACTTCATCGAGAGAGTGTGAAGTGTATTGAACAACCACTTTGGGTTTTTCTTCAAAAGGATAGTTTTCATGATCACGGTCTTTCGGCTCTGCCTTCTGTGTACTTGGACGTGATACCTTGACAAGGGAAACATTTATACATTCAACTAACGAAAGAAACCATTTAACGAACACTCACCTTTGCAAATTTTCCCTTGAAAATTGATAATGCCAGTCTCCAAAAATCAGGAACATACTGAATAATAACAGCTGAAAGCCTGCGTATAAGCCTTCCAAACAGTGCATCAGATTCGTCGTTGATAAAATCTCTAATTTCAGCTTCCGTTGCATCATCTTCTTGATCCACAATAAATAAGGAAATGTCAACCTCAGTCTGCAAAACCCAAAACATAATAAGCTACACACTAACACTCAAAGCGTCACTTACCGACTTTGGCGATTCACTTTGCAATTGCTTCCATCGGGCATCCGATTCCACTTTTTGCTGCAAACGTCCATGCAGGTTATCCATCTGAACCTCGTGTTCTAGGACGCATGCCTCAAGAATCGATCGAATCCGCCGCTCCTATCACCAGTTTAAAATATGATTCCCATTTGAAAGGCTTCCTTACTTGCATACTTAAGTACTGCCAGACAGGGTCAGAGTCAGGATCCAACTCAAGTAGTAGCCGTATTGCATTTTCGAGCTGCCAGATCGAGATGGTTAAGCATCTGTTATATCGAAAAAAATGCTATACCTGCGAAAATTCGGCATGAGGGTCTTCCATGCATCTCGAGAGCATGTCTTTTAATTCTTGCACAACTTTCTCGACTTCTTCAAACACGCGCTTTAATATTCTTCCCTGCAATGCATTGTTAGTAGGTAATCCCAAGGTCTGACTGCTACTAACATGTGAAGGAAGGACGAGCGACTTGGTCTTTTTGTACTCTCTCACAGCCATGTCATATTCACATTTGCTGATATGCCCACGTATTGCGCTTGGAAGGTTGAATAGTGTTCGGAAACGTTGCAGCATTCCTTGAACAGATCGAATTCGTTCAGCTTGAGCCTGAAAGCTAAGAAGTTGCAATTTCCAAAAATAATAAAATACAACTTGATACCTGCCGCTCGAGGAGAGGTCCAAAAGCTCGCTTTGCTACCTCGTCCAAGTCCTGAATAGCATGAGTTAAGTGTGCAGTGCCCGCGCCTTCGGCATCCGACTCTATCTGTTGCAATTTTGAGTGTATATCTGCAACAAGGAGTAAGCGACGAACCACTGAAATATCAGCACATACCGTCAATCGTATTTTTACACGATACAAAACACTCAAAGTTTTCCTTGACAAGAAGCTTTAGCTGCTGCTTTCGGTTTTGCAGATCCATTTTTAAAGCCGCGTCTCCGTGTTCCAAATCGGAGGCTTTGGTTCTCTGATGAATGCGTGCCAAAAAGTACTTCGGATCGAACTTTTCCGAATGATACAGCACTTTTTCTGCATTGGAAGACATAAATTTAAAAAAAAAACAATATTTCTATCTTTTCCTAAGAAACCTCGACTTGTAGGATCTCGGGCCGGAGCATCTTGCACTGGAGCTTTTGCTCCCGGAGAGGCTGAGTCACTTATCAACGTGAGGGACTTCAAATCTATCGTCCTGTTTGAGAAAGCAGAAGCTTAAGTCTCGAAAAGTTTAAAAGTAAGAGTAAAACAACTAGAGCACTCACCCGAGACCCAGAGGATCGATCAAATCCTCTCGGGGATAAACCTCTCCCCCAGCCATGGTCGCCCTGCGGGCAAGAGTCGACCTCCGCAATCCTGGAGCAGCTCTTGCCTCACGCATGGCACGAACTCTTCGGTGGAGCTGAAAGAAAAGCAGAGGAACGAAAAAAAACTAAGAGCAAAACAAACGAGAGAAGATCACTCTACCTCTTCTTCGTTAACTTTGCTCCAAGACTTCGGTTCTTCCTCCTCCACCTCCTCGTCACTAAAATCCTCGATCCCAAGATCCGCGTCCCTGCTCGCATCCACCGGCTTGGCAGTGGCAGCGGCAGCACGAGGAGCATCGTCGTCATCATCGTCGGAAGAAATGCTCAGGAGCTCCACTTCCGATTCGTCGTCCTCCATTGGATGAGGAGCTGGATTGTTTAATTGCTGGCGCTGTGCGGGAGGAGGAGCGGCGGGCGGCTTTCGAGAGGGCGGCGGCGGGCGGGTGTAGCGGACGTCTCGCTGCGCTTGCTCCTCCAATGCGCGCTGTAGCAGCTCCTCCTCGTCCTGGTCATCTTCTTCCTCGGAACTCGACATCATCAGCGGCGCACGACACAGAGATCCGTTCCAGGTGCTTTAGATTGTTCGCTAGATCTACGTCATACCTTGCCGCGCGAGCGAGAGGACTCTAACCCTAGCTCGAATTGGATCGCGCGCAGAGTTTTAGGGTTCTTCGTCTAGGGTTTATTGGCGATGATGATAGATCCCAGGCGCGTTGCTGACGATCCAGGAGGCGCAATGCGGTGCCGAGAGCACCGGCACTTCTCGCATTCCGCGGAGCTCCTGGCGTCGGAGGTATCCGATCGCCGCCTCCGCGAGAGCTGCCTGGCGCATTGGCTCGCGTCGCTTCTCCGTGTGATGATCCTGGTTTTCAATCTGATGCTCAGCTCCTCTATTTCGTGGAAAGGGTCCTAGTAAAGTCCAGTCGAGAACCCTAAAGAGTTGTGGTCCAGGGTTTCCGAGCTGGAGATGCCGATCCGCGAGGATCTAGTGAGAGTTCTCCAGATCAAACACCCCACCAATAGCTCCAGCACCTCCAGCGGGTGCGACGACGGCAATTCCAGATGGAGCCAGCGATTGTGCTCACGATTCAAGCTGGAATCGGTGCTTCCTTGTGTTTCTTGGATGTCGTCTTATCGAGTGCACGAGTATCTCAGGGACGATATTCTTGCTGGGATCACGATTGGAACCATGCTCATACCTCAGGTACTTAGAGCTTCCCTTTTTTCTCTCTTGTTTTTCTTTAGCTTGATCGATGTTTCTTATAGGCTATGTCGTATGCGAAGCTTGCCGGGCTACCTCCAATCTGTGGACTTTGTAAGTTTTCTATCTTCGCGATTTTTTTCTCTTTCGGTCTGTGCTTATGGTTTTCAATGTTTTCCAGACGCTGGCTTTGTACCAAACTTGGCATATGGTGTCTTTGGTTCCTCTCGTCAGGTAGCAAATGGTCCAGTAGCTCTTGTGTCACTTCTTGTGTATAATGTTCTCTCGGGAATGGTCCCTCCGGAAGCTGAAAACTACACACAGCAATATGTGGCGCTTGCTGTTCTTTTGGCGTTAATGGTAGGCCTTTTGGAATGCACCATGGGAATTTTGAGGTAAACAGTTTCTTGCCTCTTCTCTTAAGCTGTTAACTTCGTCTTGAATCCACAGGTTGGGTTGGCTTGTTCGTTTCATCAGTCACTCTGTCACCTCGGGGTTTACTTCGGCATCCGCGATCATAATCGGACTCTCACAGGCCAAGTATTTCCTCGGGTACAGTATTTCAAGGAGTACAAAGATTGTGCCTCTTCTTTGGAGTATTATGCAAGGGTACAAGGAGGTATACTTGTCCTTGTTGCTTGAGCCTTACTGTTTTATTTCCTCTTTCATGTATTCAGTTCCAGCCGATTCCGTTTCTGATGGGATGTTTAATGCTGTCAATTCTTCTTTCTATGAAACATGTGGTAAGCTAAGTTCTTCGTACTTGTCGGTCTTTAGTTTTCAACTTCTTTCCAGGGGAAAACAATCAAGCGGTTCAGATCTGTACGAGCAGCGGGGCCATTGACGGCTGTTATAATCGGAACTGTTTTTGTTAAACTGTTCCGTCCGCCATCTATCAGTGTGGTAGGTATGCCTTTTCACAGCACCTGGTTCCTTTAGCTAATAAAATGTGTTTTAGATAGGGGAGATTCCCCAGGGGCTACCACAATTTTCTTTAGACTACGATTTCAAGGATGCCAAAGGATTGTTGTCAACCGCATTTGTAATAACTGGTGTAGCGATCTTGGTGAGTAGCTGGCACAAAGAAAATACTGTCATTAACGTGACATTCTTCGCAGGAATCAGTTGCTATTGCTAAGACGCTTGCAGCAAAAAATGGATACGAGATTGATTCCAACCAGGAAGTAAGGATGTCCTCGTGTTATTGACTGATTGTGACAAATCTTTTCAGTTGTTTGGACTTGGTGTGGCAAACATACTGGGTTCATTGTTTCAATCGTATCCTACCACTGGTAAGTTTTATTTAAACTCTGAGCTTCGAACTAAAACCAATATAATGCGCGCAGGATCCTTCTCTAGATCTGCCGTCAATCATGACGCGGGCGCACACACCGGGTTATCGGGAATCGTCACGGGATTCATGATTGGTTGCGTGCTTCTGTTCTTAACTCCGCTTTTCTCAGATATTCCACAGGTTAGTAGACTGAAACATGCTACTAGTCTCCTCTTACCTCTTACTTCCTGTTCAGTGTGCTCTAGCGGCTATCGTTGTCTCCGCCGTGGCAGGGTTGGTACGTGGCCATCACGCTTTGATAATTGTCATCGCTAATATGTTATGGATACAGGTTGATTACGATGAAGCAATATTTTTATGGAGAGTCAAGAAAAAGGATTTTTGTCTTTGGGTTGCGGCATTCGCCAACACACTATTTTTTGGTGTTGAAATTGGGGTGCTCATTGCGGTATGTGAATCCCTTTATATTCCTTCCTTTTTAACTCTCACATAACTGCAGATTACGCTTTCATTGGTTTTTGTTATCTACGAGTCAGCAAATCCCCATATTGGTGAGGGAATTCTCCTTTTTCTTTCGCTGGACTGTCTTATCTTTTTGTTTCAATCAGCCATTCTGGGACGCCTCCCAGGAACGACAGTATACAGAAACGTGAGACAGTATGCAGACGCGTACACATACCATGGGATCGTCATTGTACGTATTGATGCCCCGATGTACTTCGCAAACATCAGCTTCATCAAAGACAGGTCACCCTCTCCTCTCTTTATCTTTTGTTAAAGCGTGTACGTGCTTTCCCTTCACTTTTGTTTCACGCACTTCTTGCAGGTTGAGGAAATATGAGCTGTGCTCTAAAGGCACAGCCAGCAGGGGCCTCAGGACCGAAGACATCCGCTTCGTCATCATCGAAATGTCTCGTAAGTTCTGACCGTCTATGGATGTTTCTAACGTTTGGAGCAGCTGTAACTTACGTCGACTCAACTGCTATTCATGCCATCAAGGAGCTCTACCTCGAGTACAAGTCGCGCAACATTCAGGTTTGCGAATTTTCCTCAAGAGCTGGAGTGACCATGATAAAGTTCTTGGTTTTTTGTAGATGGCACTGTCCAATCCAAACGAGCAAGTCATGAAAACGTTGGATCGAGCAGGCATTCCCGAGCTTATTGGGCTCGAGTGGTACTTCGTGCGCGTTCATGATGCCGTCCAAGTTTGCCTCTCGCGCTTGCAAAAGGAAAACTATCCACGCCCAGATGGTGATGAAAGCGCTCCATTGGTAATCGTACAGAGAAGAGGCGATTAAAGTGTGGTGTGTAAAGCATACCTTTTAGACTGCTGGCATATTCGATACGGACGGCCACGATCGGTTAGAAAACCATCCCGTTTGCATTTCGAATGATGAACGCGCTGGATTTTAGGGTTCTTCGCAACGACGCGCTCTCGCCGCTCGCCGCTTGCTGCTTGCTGCTCGCTGCTCGATTTGTGCAATGCTGCAGATCGCCACGATGCATTGGAAGGGATGTCAAAGGTAGTGCGGAGCTCCTGATCGATCGGTGCCAAAGCCATGAATTTTCGCACGCGCGACCGAGAATGTAGCCTCCCCGCTGCCGGATTTCGTTAGAGATGGAGGAAATCGAGCACGTCGTGCAGGTTTTCCGGGGGATGCACTTCAACGAGAGGGCGTTGGAGAGGAAGTATGCGATGGCCTTCACAGGGCCGATCGATCAGCTCTTTGACGACGAAAGCGTCAGGATTGCTGCCGCCAGAGCGCTAGAGGTATGTCTTCTTTCTTGCATTTCTTTCTCTTTTCTTAGTTTTTCTTCTCTTCTTGGTAGAACAACGAAGGGGATTTGAGCGCAATCGGAGACAATGGCTACAGGGCCGTGATACATGAGCTCTTTCTTCTACAGAAGTGCGTCGAGAAGGATCCCATGCGTGTTGGTGTGCCGCGAGTAGAACTGCCCAGCCCGCTAGCGAAGAAGGCGAAGGCTAATGCTTGGAGTTCTAGCCGACCCAAGCCTGGACAGCTATTGCTGGAAGCGGCTACTGAGAAGCTTGCGGCCACCGAGGACTCGAGAATCTGCAGCAATGTTTGTGACGAGAACTTTGCGTCCACTTCCGGCCGAGACGAGGAACTTCCGGAGTTCCCTCCTGGCTTTGAAGATTTTGGAAAGGTAATGCTGCTGCCAGTGCGTCAAGCTTATGACTGGGGGATTGTCGTCCAAGGCTGTGAGCTCTCGGAGTTGAAGGGGCTGCTCCATAGCAGATTGGAGATCGTTCCAGCGCCGGCCGATGAACTCGCCATTGTTTCGTGCGAGGACAGTGGTGGAGTTTTCAAGTTTGTGTCGGGCGTGGTGGCGGAGATGTTTTATGAGGCTTGCGTGACGAGTCCACCTGTGGTACAAGGGAGGGAGCTTTCCGTTCAGAGGCTGTACGCGCCGGCTGAGATTCCTTCCGTGGACTTCGTGTGGCGATCCTCGTCAACTTTGCTTTACTTTCGGGGAGACGGGGCCCGGAGCAGCCTCAAGCAGCACTTTGAGAAAGTTTTGCCGGAAAAAAACGTTGGAGAGGTGGTCCGATCGATGCATATCTTTCCGGAGGGATTGGACGCACTGGTGGAGCTGGAGTCGGACCTGGTAGCGGATCTATTCTTTTACCGGTGCGGCAAGAACAGGTGCTTGGAATGGGATTTCCTGGTCTGTCGTAGCAAGGTCATGCCACCGGACGACGAAGTGGAGCCCTTCATCGACGTAGTGTCCATACCTGACTTGAACTGGCCGATCAAGAGTATCAACCAGGCAGCGGACAGCAACAAGGTGCCACAGCCGGCATCCAAGAGGCTTGAGATTCGGCTTCTTCCCGATAGTGTCCAGGCCGTCAAGGCGAAAGATACTCAGGCTGCGGGTGAAACACAGTTGCCGGTCAGCGATTCTGATACTCGGGCGCTCCGAGGCGATGGCAACTTGAAGACTGGCACTACTAAGGCTCCCCGTCCGACGAAAGGAAAAGAGATTCCGTTTCAACTTCGACTCATGCCTGCGAGCAAAAAGCTGGTGGTTCTCGAGGATGATAGAGCTTGTCTTGCAACGTTTTTCGAGACCCTTCTCCTGTGGAGAAAACCGGACGAGTGCTGTCAAGTCTGCAGTCCGCGGCCCAACATGTCGATTGTCAAGTGCAGCTCCGAAGCTGCGGCGGACGCCATCATGGATGCGTACGTCGAAGAGCCGCAGAAGTTTATCGTCGACGGCCAACCGCTTCAGGTCCTCCGAGACAGGTCTTACCATCGTCCCGGCGCGGTCAACAAGATGTATACCGTGGAGGACGAGGACCCAGGTGAAGTCAGCGTCTCGGGCCTTCCGGATCTCCCACCGCAGTTACTCAAGGCGGCTCTTCGCGAGCTCCTGGATAGGACGTTCGCGTCGGACTCGTCCGTCAGAGAGCACGGAAACGGGCTGTTCAAGGAGTACCATCAGAAACACGGCGTGAGCTACATTAGCTTCTACACCGTGGCGACCACAGTAGCGCTGCTTAAGCTCAAGCATCCCATCACGCTTGGTGGCAAAGTTCTCAGCTTCGAGCATCACGGCCCCAAGAGAGCACCGGAGCGAGGCTGGAGCCACAAACTTGACAGGCATGGCCGGAGTCACGAGCAGCACCAGCCAGGCTTTTGGCATGGTAAAAGTCCAAGCCCAAAGGAAGGTGAGGCATACTTTCGCCGAGCCAGGGGTCGTTCTACCGAAGAGAGGCAGCTCGGCATCGTCCGTCGAGAGCTTGATCCTTCTCCTCGATGCGATCCCTTCAACGAGAAGTTCCTCAGGCTTCATGAACCTCAGATTTTGGAAGGCGAGAGGTCAGTATCTCTGTTAAGAAACTCAAGCTTTGGTGTTCTTACTGTTTGATGGCAGGCATGGTCATCGTCGGAAGCGTTCCACCTGTATCGCATTCGAGGAACACTTCTATGATCACCGCCAGGTTACTTGGAAGAGGTAATCGATCGAGATTCGTGGTTTTGGATAAGAAAACTAACACAACTATGATCAGCCATGTAAATCTGAGTAAAAACTTTGCCAAGATGTTTTGATAAAATGCCTCGCACTGTCAAACACACCATAACATCGTTGGGTGTGATCACTTCTTAGAATCATCGTCCACGAGAATGCCCAGGAGCTCCTCCTCGCGATAGAGCGTATACCTGGACGAAGCAATCAAATCAAACATCTATCGAGGGAAGGAATCACTCACTCTTTTTGGCCGAGCTTGACAACTTTGCCGCCGTGCTCGGGCAGGAGGACCTCGTCCCCTTCCTTGACGCACAGAGGAATCATCTGCCCGTCCCGGAGGCGCCGCTTCCCAGTGGCAATCACTGTTCCCGAATTGTACTGCGTGACAATGACCAAATCTCAGACAAAAAGGAGGAAGAATCGAGCAATCACTCTACCTTGGTCAGTGAATCCGGCAGCAAGACCCCGCCCATCGACGCCGCCGGAGGAATAAACTTCTCCACGAGCACTCTGTCGAGAAGGGGAGCGAGCTTCGCGAAAGCCGCCATCGTCAACAAACCCTAAAATCCCGGCTTCGTCTAAAACCCTGGAAAGAGTTTTCTAGAACCCCAGATTCTATCAAATAAAGGTATATTCCATTAAACCTTAGATGAGCTTATCTACAGAAAAATCTCCCCGTCAAAACTCGTCTCCTTCGACCAGAGATTGCTCACTCTCCTCGATCGCTTTGGCGGCCGATGGATCGATCGCCCAATCACGCCGGATGGAACTCGTGGATGTTCTTAGCAGGATCCAGCTCTTTGATCATCTCGATCGGCCTTCCACCACCATCACCGCCTGGCTTCCTCCTTGACGGCGAAGCGTTCCTGTTGTATCCATCCAGGAGAGCCTTGAAAGTTATCTGCGTCGGCTGGCAGCCATGCTCGGTCATGTACTCGATCACGCTCAGCGCCTCCTTGTACAGCCCCAAGCTCGAGTAGCTCCCCACCAGCGTGTTGAAAGTGAAGTTGTCCGGCCTCACGCGAGCAGCCACCATGTCTCCAAACACCCGGGCCGCGTCGTCCATCCTGCCATGCTTGGTGTACGAGTAGAGCAGCGTGTTGTAAGTGATCAAGTTGGGAGCTTTGCCTGCTCTTCGCATCTCGCTCATCACCTCCTCGGCTTTGTGGTACATCCCTTCCCGTCCATACATGCTCATCAAGCAGTTGTAAGTCACGCCGTCGGGCTTGAGCTGCGCCTTCCGGATCTCTTCCAGGAGTTTCACCGCGCGCTCGATCCATCCCCGCTTGGCGCACATCGAGATCATGGCGTTGAAGACTTTGATGTCCGGCGAGTGGCCGTTGTCGTAGAGCTGGTTGAGCGCGAGCTGGGCCTCGTTGTCCATGCAACACTTGCAGTAAGCGAGCACGAACGTCTTGCACAGGATGCCGCTCAGTGGCTGCTTGGCCGACTTCTCCAGCTCGTCGATGTACTTCCGCAGCTGGAAGAACTGGCCGCTGTTGGCGTACGAGTGGATGAGCCCGGCGTGGCAAGCGTCGCTCAGCTGGAGCCCGGCCTCGGCCATCTCCTGCGAGACTTTCTCGCACTGTTGCCACCGTCCTTCCCGAGCGAGCGAGGCCATGAGTGCGGCGAAAGTCGGCACTGTTGGCTGCAATCCTGTCCTGAGTAGTCCCTTGTAGATGTCCACCGAGTAGTCGACGTAGCCACACCTGCCGTAGCACTCTATCAGGATGTTGAACGTGTCCACCCCTGGCATGTATCCCGCTCTCTTCATCTCCCTGAAGACGTTGGACACCTCCGTGAGCATCCCGCAGTTGCCAAACGACTTGAGCAGCGAGTTCCAAGTCACCAGGTCCGGCGTGCAGTTCTTCTCTTGCATGAACTTGAAAACTTTCATCATGTCGTCCAGCTTCTCCATCCGGCCGTAGATGTCGATCAAGATGTTGTAAGTCACGATGTTGGGCGTGCAGTTCGTCTTTCTCATCTCCGTGAACGTCTCCAGAGCCTTCTCATACCGCTCCGCACGGTTGAAAGCCGAGATGAGAGTGCAGTACGTGAATTCGTCCGGACACAGGCCTTTGGAGAGCAGGCTCTTCTTCAGAGCAGCCGCCTCGTCGCAAAGCCCGGCTCTGGCGTAGGCCGCAATGAGCTCGTTGTAAGTCACGATGTTTGGAGAGATCCCGGCGGCCTCCATCTCGACGAGCAGCTCCGAGGCCTCCTTGTGCATACCACCCTTCCCATAGACGTCGAGCAGCGCGTTGTAAGTCACACGGTTTGGACAGCAGCCGGCTTCCTTCATCTCCTGGAAGAGTCGCAGCGCTTCCTGGCAGTGGCTGTTCTGGATGCACGCCGTGATCATGGTGTTGTACGTGTAGTCGTCGGGAGAGATCTCGAGATCTTTCATCTCCTGGAAGAGCGACTGAATCCTGTCCCACGAGTCCCCTCTTTTACCGTAGAGGTCCAGCATCACGTTGTAAGTCACCGCATTCCCTCGCTGGCCTTCTCGTTGCATGGTCTCGAAGAGAGTGATGCCTTCGTCGAATCGCCGGGCTCTCGAGAGGATGCTGATGAGCGAGGTGTAAGCGTACACGTCCAGACTGTAGCTCTCGTCCTGCTTGAGGCTCTCGAAAAGCTCCAGGGCCGCGGGGAGCTGTTCATGGTTGCCCAAGACGCTGAGGATGGACGCGGTGGCGACGCCCCGGAGCTTGAAGCAGTCGTGCTTCCTGATCCATTCGAAGACTTCCAGCGCCTTCTTCCACTTTCCCTGGCGTCCCAGTGCCTTGACAAAGTAGACGAGCTCGGAATCCGTGAGGACGAGCTCGCCGGCGATGAATCCCAGCAGCTCCGTGGCGTCGGAAGAATCCTCCTGCTTAGAGATTGATGCGAGCAGCGAATGCGCCGCCTTCGACACGTCGCAGGGCTTGCCCTCCGGAGGATAGCGCGCCAGAGCGCCCAGCCGTTGCTTTGGCAGGGGAAATCTTCGCTCGCTACCAGCGCTGCCGCTGCCGCTGCTGCCGAAGATCGCTTCCAGGCTCTGGGATGGAAGAAGAGCAGCCTCGG
Source organism: Selaginella moellendorffii (assembly GCF_000143415.4). Taxonomy (NCBI): domain Eukaryota; kingdom Viridiplantae; phylum Streptophyta; class Lycopodiopsida; order Selaginellales; family Selaginellaceae; genus Selaginella; species Selaginella moellendorffii. Next base: position 2,220,016 of record NW_003314272.1, read on the forward strand.
GAGGAGACTTGTCCGAGATTTTCAATCTCACTGCCGCGGCCGCCTCCTCGATCGAAGAAGGGGAGGAGATTCTTACCGGAGCGATCGGCGCTGGAGCAAGCTCTGGAATGTGCTGCCCCGCGGCCGAGCAGCGACAGGAAGAGCCGATCGCCGAGACGAACGCCATAGCCGCGCGCTACATTTGATTCCCCTTAGGGTTTATCATAAGGGTTTAAAAACTAGTTCTAGGGCTTCAAGAACTAGGGTTCCTGGGAAGTGAGTTCCAGAGTAGAAATGGAGGCGTATCTCAGCAAGCGCTATGGCGCCGTGAAGGACAGCTTCGATCTCAAGCCCAAGAAGGCGAAGAAGAAGAAGAAGAAGAAGGATCCGGCACCGGCGAGCGCGGGTAAGGGCAAATTCCAGGGCGTGATGATCGTGGACGACGACGCAGAGTGGCAGAAGAAGCTCAACGATTCCGACGAGGGCGAGGAGGAGGCCCCGACGATCGTGGAGGAGGACGACGAGGTAACGCGGGTCAAGCGAATGGATCTCCTGCGGCGAAGGACTTATCTCGCCATTGGCGACGATGGCAGCGGCTGGGTGGATGTTACTTCAGGGAAGAAATGCGCGGACGATTTGTCTCCGGCTCGGGGCCCTCGCCGGGCTCGTCTGGACACGCCGGATCATTCTCCAGCTCGGGAAGATCTATCTCCTCCTCGCCGGACTCGTCAGGACACGCCAGACGGAACTCCAGCTCGTGAAGATTTATCTCCTCCTCGCCGCTCTCGATCTCGTGAAGACTTGTCTCCTCCACGACGAAGGCGCGACCAGGAGGACCTAACACCACCTCGACGTACTCGTCAGGGCACTCCAGATTTGTCTCCAGCACGACGGTCTCGAGGTGGTGGATCTCCTGCTCGGGGTGGAGACGAGGATTTATCGCCACCTCGTAGAACGGACTTATCTCCTCCTCGTCGAAGCAGGCAAGCAGAACTCCAACAAGATTTATCTCCTCTTCGGCGGAGAGACGCATCAGAGAGTCCTCCTCGTCGAAGAAGGAGCCAGGCAGAGGCAGAAGATTTATCTCCGCCACGGAGGCGGCGGCGGCGGGGGTCTGAGAGTCCTCGTGGAAGGAACCAGGCAGAAGAAGTAGTAGATTTATCTCCCCCCCGTCGGAGACAGCGGAGAGACACCGAGGACTTATCCCCGCCACGCCGGAGCAAAGCTGGCGGCGACGACTTATCTCCACCCCGTCGTAGGCAGCGGACAGACACTGAGGACTTATCCCCGCCACGCCGAAGGAGTGGAAGCGACTTATCTCCTCGTCGCAAAGCTGGCGCCGGTGACTTATCTCCACCCCGTCACAGGCCACGGACAGACACATCTCCACCCCGTCGCAGGGAGGACTTGTCTCCTCCTCGCCGGAGGAGTGGAAGCGACTTATCTCCGCCTCGTCGCAAAGCTGGCGGCAGTGACTTATCTCCACCCCGTCGCAGGCAGCGGACAGATACCGAGGACTTATCTCCGCCTCGCCGGAAGAGTGGAAGGGACTTGTCTCCTCCTCGTCGCAAAGGTGGCGGCGGGGACTTATCTCCTCGTCGAAGCCGGGGAGAAGATCTATCTCCGCCTCATCGTCGGAGCACCAGCGACCTCTCACCACCACGCCGTGGCCGGGTTGACGACGCCTCGGACAAGGCCAAGGCCGGGCTCAAGACAGGCTCGGAGCTCCGGCACGAGATAACCGAGAAGCAGTCCCAGGACGCGAGGAGATTCAAGCAGCTCGACTCGACGCTCACGGGGCGTGGTGCCGAGACGGTATACAGGGACAAGCACGGGCGGAGGCTGGCGGGGCTGGAGGAGCTGATGAAGCAGCAGAAAGGCCCTGCCAAGGAGCCGGAGAAGCCGCTCGAGTGGGGGACGGGGCTGGCGCAGAAGAGGGAGGCCGAGAAGCGGCGGGAGGAGATCGAGGCCGAGAAAGACAAGCCTTTCGCTCGCAGCAAGGACGATCTGGACGCCATCTACAAGAACAGAGTGCGCTGGGGGGATCCCATGGCTCATCTGGTGAAGCAGACGGACGAGGTACTGCTGGGGCTGGAAGACTTTGGCAGGAGCGACAAGATGAGGGAGTCCGGGTTTAACGTTCCGCAGGGAGTGCCGGCGCATAGCTGGCTCAAGCGCGGCCACGCCGCGACGCCAAACCGGTATAACATCCGGCCGGGGAGGCACTGGGATGGCGTGGATCGCAGCAATGGGTTTGAGGAGAAGCTGTTCAAGCAGCAGAACGAGAAGAAGGCGATGGTGGACACGGCGTATCTGTGGTCTGTTGCGGATATGTGATGGTTTCATCTGTGGTAACATGAACGAAAATCTGAAAAGTCTGTTTAGAAGCGACCAATTTTTGGTTTGGTTAACCAAACCAGTGGAATATGCTTGAATATTCTGGGATATCTTACCTTAGATTAATTTTATATTTATAAAACACTTTCTGGTATATTTTAATTTTATTCTACCATTTAATGGTTGATAAAGATTAAAATTGTGTTTTATAATTATCAATTCGCAGAAAATTTTAGAAAAAATTATTTTTTAGATTTTGTAACCTTGGCTTGAAGCTAGGACAAGTGCGCCAACATTCTGGCGATCAATCTCCAAAATCCTCTTTGTGGCCCGCACGCCTCTTTCCTGATTGAGGGTCCGCCCACGGGCGCATGCGCCCAGCAGGCACCGCCAGTCCACCACCTCGGGCTTGTACGGCATGCTCGTGATGAGCTCCTCGCTCTCCTCGAGCCGGCCCAGCCGCGCAAGCAAATCAATCACGCTGCAGTAGTGCTGCTTGTATGGCCTGACTGAGTAGTCCGCCACCATCGATCGAAAGCACGCAATGCTGGGCTCAATCTCGCCACCGTGGCTGGATGCGAGCAGCACACACGCAAACGCCATCTCGTCCGGGAGATGGATCATTGTCATGGCAAGGAAGAGGTCGATCGCGGCGGTGGCGCGGCCGTTGTGGGCGTAGGCCGCCAGCAGCGAGTTCCAGGCCACCGGCTGGAGCTCGGGGATGCGATCGAAGAGTGCCCTGGATGCTGCGAGCTGCCCGTTTTGGGCATATGCCGAGAGCATTGTGTTCCAGAGGATTGGGTCGCGGTGATCCATGGCATCAAAGAGCTCCTTGGCTCGATCCAGATCGCCGCTATTGGCATGCGCGCACAGGATCGCGGTCCAGGAGACGAGGTCGCGCTCGGGCATGGCGTCCAGGGCGCGGGATGCGTGGGGAAGATCACCGGCCTGGGCGTATGCACCAAGGATCGCGTTCCACAGGATTAGATCTCTCTCTGGAGCGCAATCAAAGATGTGTTGAGCTTGCTCGAGTCTATTTTGTTGCGAAAGCGCGTAGAGAATCGAGGTAAGAGATACAAGGTTGTGCTCGGGCATGGAATCAAATACTTTCTTCGCTTTATCCAGATGCCCATTCTGGGCATACGCTGATAAGAGACCATTCCAAGATATTAGCTCCCTCTCCTCCATCAATGCAAACATTTTACTTGCGGAACCCACGTCACCATTGCGTGCGAAGCCTGATAGCATTGCGCTCCAGGTGACAAGATTTTGCTCCGGCATGGATTCAAAGACAATCTTTGCCTGATCCAGATGCCCGTGCCGGGAAAATGCGGTGAGCAGCGCGGTCCAGGAGATAAGATCAACCTCCGGCATCGAGTCAAAGAGCATCTTCGATTCCTTGAAGCTGCCGTGGCGGGAGTAGACGCACAGCATCACGGTGGAGGCGATGAGGCTCCAGTCCGGCATGGCGTCGAAGATCTGCTTGGCGACCTCGAGATACCCGACTCGGGCATACGCTCCCAGCATGAGCACCCAGGTGAAGTGGTCCTTGGCCGTGATCCCATCGAAGACACGCCGTGCCTCGCTGACGCTGCCGCAGCGGCCATACATCTCGATGAGCAGATTTTCCAGATGGGCGTCGCGGTGGATTGCTAGCGATTGGCAGAGGCGCGAATGGAGTTCCCTTGCTGCAGGCAGGCTGCTGCATGATTTGATCCGCCGGACGAGTGCGTTTCGATCTGGGCGCATTGGCCCATACTTTAGTTAAAGAAGTGCTCTCTGTTAGTCTCCTTGACATGTACGTGCATGGGTCGCCACCCAAACGCGGACGTCATGCAAAAGATCGTTTGGGTCATTCCTGTTCATATATCCAAATTTTATCAATAAAACCATTCCCTTTAATAATATTTTATGCACTCAATCCAGACAGGGGCATTTGTGCCATTTAACAATTAACTACATAGGAGTATTGTTAGTATCGTTAGAGAATAAATGTATAATTTATTATAAATTGGGTCTATGATGTATGGCTACAATGTCATGTACTAATATTAATGTAGAAATTTTTTAATAGTGGCTGGTTTTAATTTGGATAATTGGGTTTTGCAAATTTCTGTATTCCTCTATTATACCACATGGAATATAGAAAGTTTTTAAAGCAATTTTTCAGCAATTATATTGGTTTAAAGTCAAGTATGTATATATTCCATATATCTATATATATATATATATATTTATACAACCATACATAATTGAATTTATACAACTAAACATACTATTTCTACATTTAACAACAATTTCTTGCTTTAATAAATAATAATGCTAATAATTATAATTAAAGCTATCTTGCTTTTAGAGTTAGTTTATGGTAGATGGCCGGCAAAAGTAGATTGGGGAATTAATAATACACTATTAGAGAATGAAGTTAGAAGAATTGTTGAGAATGGATTTTTAAGTATTGAACAACGAATTGATAGATTCAATAATGATTATCCAATTAATTATGAGGGGTCTGCTATTATTTTATTTGAACGAATGATTGGAAACCCACCAAATTGTCTAGTAGGTGATATATCTAATTCTAAAATTAGTGGTAGTACAATTAGATCTGGAATACAGTATATAAAAAGAACATATAAAAATCAAATTATCAATGCATGTTCTAGCATGTGTGATATTACAAGTCGTAATTATAGACTTAGATATATTATTGATCAATGGTGGAATAATAGTAATATACAAAATGATTTTGAAATTACTCTTACAAATCCCTTAGCTTATTTGGATTATAGAAATTGTGATGTTACTCATAGTACATTATATGCTGGATTTCCTAGAGATCATTTGTTAGCTTCTGAATTTTTAATATCTCCAAATGGTAAAAATATACTTTATATATCATCTGATTGTAAACTTTTATTATACTCTGGAACGAATAATTTATGGATATCTAAAAATTCAAGAACTTATCAAGGATTTTGTAAACTTCTGTTAAAAAAAAATGGCAATCTTATATTATATTCAGCATTAGAAGAAAAAATATGGTCTATTGATAAATTTTGTTCTAAATTATCTCATTGTAAGTTTATTACATTTTTAACAGTCCAGAATGATTGTAATCTTGTAATATATTCATCTAAACCATCAAAAGAAATATGGTGGGCAACAAATACTCATACCCATCGTCTTTGTATCAAATGAATATTTGAATTAATTGTCAAGAACAACTATTTGATTTACTGTCAAATTTACAGCTTATAATCGACCTTGAAAACTACATAATATTTCAAAGGTAACAATTGTTTAATTCCATTGTTTTTTGATTTTACACTGTCGATTTTCTAATATTCACATCCAACACCGTCGTGTCGTCCGCTTGTCCTCCCGATTTGAGAGCAAGCCGACCTTCATCCAAGAACTTCCTCACCGCGCTTTCTACGTAATCGCTCGCTTGCCGGACGCTCATCCCCTTCCCGAAATTCGGGTAGCCATTCAGCCGATGGTCGCCGTTGAGCTGCGACGCCAGCTGAACCAGCTCTTCCTGGAACTCGGTCAGCTTCGCGTCCTCATCCACTGCCCTGTGACGAAGCGACCAAGGAGGCGTTGGAAGCGTCTCTGAAAAGAAGCTCACAGTAAGAATAAAATCCACTTGTCTCTCACGAATTTCTACCTGGGCAATCGGTTCTGGGGCTGCTGCGACCAGAGACAACGCTCTCAAAAGTCCCCGCCCAGGCATCTCTCTTCGTCAGGAAGTCCGACTTGAGATCAAAAAGTTTCTTGATAGTCGCTGCCAGTGACGAGTGCTCGAACTGTGAAGTAGGCGTCGGGCCATTTGGCTCATGGACAACTGCAAAGGGCCAGAAGAAAAACTAAGTGGATGACAACGATAAAACAAAGAGTACCTGTTCCTTTCTCGATCCAAGGCGACACCATGATCGTCGGCACACGAACTCCAAGCCTGTCGAAATCAAAGAAGCCAGGCTCCGGTCCCAAAACACCATCGGGATTCGGGACTCCAACGTTTGGAGTCGGGACGTGGTCGTAGAACCCCCCATGCTCGTCGTAAGTTATCACGAACAACACCTCGTTCCACTGCGGGCTGCTGCGCAGCGCCTCGTAAACCTCCTTGACGAGCTTCTGGCCCTCGGAGACGTCGTGCGAGGGATGATCGTCATTGGCGGGAGTGAGATCCAGATCAAAGTAGCGCTGCTCGATGACCGCCACGTTTGGAAGCATCCCGAGCCGGGCATGGAGCTTGAAGGCCGCGCGGTAGCTGTGGTACTTGGTCAGGTACTTGAGCTTGCGCAAGTTCTTGAAGAACAGGCAAGCCGGGATGTTCTGGTAGTAGATCCCGAACGAGAGACCGTCCTCGTCCAAGGAATCGTAGATGGTCTTTTGCGGGAATCCTTTCACCAGGTCCTTCTTCACGTTGCTAATCTCTCCATAAGAGGTGGCCGAGTGGACGTAGAGCCGGTTGGGCTGCGTGGACGTCGGCGTGGACGCAAACCACCGATCAAACACTGCAAACTCCATCGCCAGAGCTGTGTAGACTGGGACGAGCTCCGGGCGGAAGCCTTTCATCACCGTCTCGGAGAAGCCCTCCACCATGCTCTCGGCCTGCTGCGCGAATCCATTCATGGGCGGGGGGATCGCGGAGGTGTCGTTGGAGCCGAAGACCTGCTCGGTGATGGCCTGGAACGAATGCCCGGGGTCGGGGTCCACGAATTCGGCCGTGTCGGCGACGAAGATTTTTCGCGACGCGGGATCGGTGGTGGAGAGGGGATTGGACTCGTTGCCCTGGAGCCCGTCAATCTCCGGGTTGAGCTTCTTGAGCCAGCCCAGCATATGATCGAAGGAACGATTCTCCATCACCAGCACCACCACGGTCTTGATGGGGCCGGAGATTTTCTTCTTGTGCCTCCACCCGAGCTGCTGCTGCCACTGCTGCTGGTGCGCGAGGCAGAGATTCCAGGAGAGGAGAAGCCACAGCACCATAATCTTGGACGCGCTGACCGCTGGAATCGCCATCGCTGGCTCTCCAGTCGATCTTGCTACACGGGGAGAAGAGAGATTAGGGCTCTTACTGGAATCCTGCTGCTGTGCCGATTGGAATGGCGATCGGTGGAGCTAGAAAGATCGCCCGCCCGTACTAATGACCATCGCAGTGCTCCGCGAAGATACCTCCCTCTCACAAACAGTGACGCACGGCGCCATCGCCCATTTCCCCTCTTCTTCTCCGCCAACGACACAGCCGCCCAAGGAAGTGCTCTGGCCACTAAAATGCGGAAGCGTAACGGAAGGCAATTCTATTACGTAATGTCCAGGTCACCGGCGAAAAGCGCAAGCGACCGGGAGCAGCCGGTGGCAGGGGCTGCCACCTAACATGTCGTACAGCATATGTGATGCCATATACTTTGATTCGTATAAAGTCTCTCACTTTGAAAGTGGCTGATTGAGTCCAAAAACGAGAGCTCCTGTACGAGAGATACAAAGCACATGGTCAGAAAAAATTCGCGAGAAAACAAAAGAGAAAAAGTGCGCAAAAAAGCTAACGAAAAGATCAAATAAAATAAAAATCTTACCGAGAGTTGGCATGAGAATCGAGATAGCGACGAGGCCAAAGAGCTTGAGCACCAGTCCCATGGTTAAAGTATCAACGATTCTCAAGTAGCCTGTGGAGAAGGCGATGGCATTTGGAGGAGTGGCGATCGGGAGCATGAACGCGAAGGATGCCGTGATGGTGCCCGTGAGCATCATGTAGAGGGGGTGGATTCCAATGGAGAGCGCGATGTCGGCGAGCAGCGGGAGAAAGATGGTGGCGGTGGCGTTGTTGGACGTAAACTCGGTGGTGATGCTCACGAGCAGCCCGGCCGCCGGGGCGACGAGCAAGTATGGAGCCGAGTTGAGGAAGCCCATGTTTTGAGTCATCCATGCGGACAATCCACTCGTCTCGATCCCCTCCGCGAGAGCAAAGCCTGAGAGATAAGAAAAGAAGAAACTTTAGATCGATGATCAAAGTGAGGACTCTACGTCTATGGATTATAACAAGTTCTGTGAAGAGAGCCTTTTGCTAGTCAGTTCAACGTACCGCGCGTTCTCTCATCTGTGAGATAGAGATTGGGATAATCGCGGTTGAAGCTTGATCACCGCGATCATGGTCACCATGATCTATGGTTTCGATTCGGAAGGTTAGTTCTCTACAGTTCTAAGTTATGACTTAGAGTCAGGCTTAAAACAGGGCTTACCGCCACCCAGGAGCAAGACAATATCCCACGGAAGTTTCTTGCAGCTAGACCAATCCATGAGCATTTCTCCAGGAGCGAGCTTGTTCGGGATGACGAAAAGAAGCGTGGCCACCAAAATCTGATCGATCCAGCAAAAGGGACAAACGAAGAGTCAGCTTTCACGAGAACACGCTTTCCTTGGATTCGACCGCGAACCACGAAAACAAAAGCGAGAAAAAGAAAGAGAGAAATATCATAGCAGCCAGCAGCAAGACCCCACACCAACAACAGGCCACGGATCGATAGAGATTGGAAAGAAAAAGCGGAAGAAAAGGGAAGAGGTGCCGGCGGCAACTAGAGAGTTTGAGCTGATTACTTACACTGACACTGCCATCGCCAACGTAGCCATCGAAGAGCTGACCCCATCCTCCCACAGTTCCAAGTGACCGCGTCAGCCACAATGCGGCCAATATGACGAAGAGGCTTAGCACCGAGGCCTCGGCAAAGCTTGTAGGCCCTGCAGCGTTGAAACGACGATTAGAATACGATCAGAAAATAATATAAGCCGGGAAGGTAATATCGTGATACGAGACAATTGCAAGCCGCCGAAGCAGTGATGTTTATGCCGGATCTGCACATGGACATGCAGCATCGAAGCATACGTACCATGCATTGAAGAAACACCAGACGCGACAAGTGTGATGCTACACGGGAGAAGGAAAAAGGAAACAAAACAAACAAGAGAGTCTTGAATGCGCAAGCCCCAGCTTTGAGAGAATCATGAAAGTGTGGAGAGCGAAGAGCATGAGAACGCTTCCAATTGAGATGAAAGGAATGAGCTCAAAGGAACATAAACTCTCAGAGAAAGTGGGATGAAGCTGCGAAGAAGAAAGAGAAAACGACTCGAAACAAACTCAAACAACGCCAAAACCGTGACTTCGTATGCAAGAACACAACGCCGTCGAAAGAGGAACAAGGAAACAATGCCTGATCCGAGAAGAAAGACGTCGATCAGAGAATGCTTACCGAGAGAAGTATACTCCTCCTCGATGCTAGCGCGGTTGAGCGAGTGAGAGATGGCCGGAACAGCTGCGGCCCGGCAGTAGCGAAGGCACAGCATCCCCCAGCAAAAGATCAGCAAGCACAGCGCCAAGGGGAAGCCAAACAAGAACCACTGCAAGTAAGTCACGGGAGCGGCCGATGGAAACTCCCGGCTCCACATCCCCGAGAGTATCATATTGGTGCTCGACCCGGTGAGCGTCGCGAGGCCCCCGATGGTCACCGAGAACATAATCGCCATCACCACCGCGCGGCCAAAGTTGGCGATGTGCGCCACCTCCGCTGCGACCTCCTCCTTGTTCATCAAGAGATGGATGTTGAAGTCGCGGGAGAAGAAGGAGTTTTGCTTGGACAGCCTCGAGGAGTGGTTGTTCTTGCGATCGTCGTCCTCGGCCCCCCCGGCGGGCGATAGAGGAGGAAGGTTGCCGGATGGAATGGAAGGGACCGATTCGAGGCGCTGGACGTCCTCGGCTCCACAGGTCGGGCACAGCGAGTGGGACTGGATGTAGGAGATATGGCCGCTCTCGAGCTTGTGAAGAACACCGATTGACATGGGGACCATCATGATCGCGGCGGCGGTGTTGGAGATCCACATCGAGACGAATGCCGGGCCTGCGCAGAATCCCAGCAGCACCAGCCGGGGATCCATCTTGGATCCGCCGAAGAAGAGGAGCATCCGGAGCGCGAGGCGGCGATGGACCTGGTAGCGCTCCACCGCGAGCGCGAGGACGAAGGAGCCGATGAAGATGGTGATGGTGTCGTTCATGTAGCTCATGGCGACGTCGTCGGCGCTGGCGAGCTCCATGGCCGGGAGGAGGCAGAGGGGCGCCAGCGACGTGATCGCGATCGGGATGGCCTCGCTCACCCACCAGATGCAGATCCAGGCCAGGATCGCCAGCATTCGCGACGCGGGGCCGCCGCGATCGCCGTGAATCTTGACGCAGAAGAGGATGAGCAGCGCGGCCAGGGGGCCGAGCGCGATGGAGATTGCGCGCTTGTAGGCGGTGAGAGTTCTCCACGCCCTGAGAAGCCCAATTGCGCGTTGCCCCTGCTGCTGCCCGAGTAGCGGCTCCTCGCCGGTATCCTCCATAGCCAGAGAGCCCAATTGAAATTCACGGAGCTTTTTATAATTGTTATAAACCTAGGGTTCCTCGGGGGCTTTTAGGGTTCTTGTGTGGTTTGTGTGGCCGGCCCTAGATAGCGGCGCTTGCGCGGAGGCTGGAGGAGGCGCCGCGATGTTGATCTCCAAGAAGAATCGCGTGGAGGTGTACAAGTACCTGTTCAAAGGTGAGGGGATCTAGCTTCTCCTGGCGCGCTCGCGCTCACGCATTTCTAATCCGAGATTTCTCCCCAATTGTTCGGCGCAGAGGGCGTCCTCTACGCCAAGAAGGACTACAATCTCCCCAAGCACCCGGAGATCGATGTCCCCAATCTCCAGGTGATCAAGCTCATGCAGAGCTTCAAGTCCAAGGAGTATGTCAAGGAATCGTTCGCGTGGACGTACTACTACTGGTACCTCACCAACGATGGCATCGAGTACTTGCGGACGTTTTTGAATCTCCCGTCGGAGATTGTGCCCGCGACGCTCAAGAAATCCGCGAGGCCACCTGGGCGTCCCATGCCCCAGCAGCCCCCGAGGTTCGTTTTTCTCTTTGTTTCTCTTAGATTTTATGGTAGTTCTCTTTCTAGCTCGAAGTTCTAAGCTTTTCTCCCTGTTCTTTTCAGGGGTCCTCCACGATACGAGGGCGACCGGCCGAGGTTTGGCGATCGTGAGGGCTACAGAAGCGGCCCTCGAGGAGGAGGATTCGGGGACAAGGGAGGAGTTCCACCAGAATTCCAACCTTCTTTCAGGGTACGGTCGATTTCTTTCTTTGTGGTTTCGTGGCTGATTCGGGTGTGATTGTGGGGAGCAGGGGCCGAGAACTGGGTTTGGACGCGGTGGTGGTGGCTTCGGAGGGCCCAGTGCTCCTGGTGCTCTTGCGGAGTAGAGAGTTTGGTTTTTGTTGTGAATGCGCGAGCCTATATCACTAATTTGAAGTGGAACTTTTCTCTCTTTTGTGAAATTTAAAGAACATAGATTGCGGCGATGAAGATTTATTGCGTACTATGTTTTCGATCATGTTTATTCCATTCTAATGATATTTTAAGTAGTTAACTTTTGTTTTGGCATTACTGCGTTTGATTTTAGTTTGTGTGGATCTGACTGTTTTGCGTGTGCCATAGCATAACTTTGCTCTTCTTCTCTCTCTTGCTCTTCATGTATGCTCCCTGTCAAGCATCGCAAGAAGAGGAAGAGATTGGCTCACGAAGGAAGGCACAGGATTCTTCCGATAGTAAACATCTAAAAGAGACGAAGTTTTTCGTGGTCGGAATGGCAGTGGAAATGCTGGGGATGAAGATGGTGAACGAACTTGTGAAAGAGGCAAGCTTTTATGGATAGAGTTTTGTCGTTCGAGGGACTAACTGGGCTTCTTTCTTCTCTACGAAGGCGTACACCCAGTGGGTTCAATCTGCTCAAGCTGCGGCTAGAGCCGGATCTATACACCACGATTAACTCTCCTCAGTAGAATAAGTTCCAAAAGCAGTGGAATTTTCAAAGCGCGGGAGAGAAATGGACAAAAATGATCCTACTGAAGTGCGGAGAAAGCGCAGAAAATTTTGCGAAGGGGACACAAGAAGTTGTGAGAAAGAGGAAGGTGAATTGGATGGAAACAAGGGGAGAAGTATTTGATCTTGTGAAGATGCTAAACAAGTTCCAGTTCTGCACTGTAAGTTACGGGATTTGTTCTAGTCTTTCATCCTACTACACATAAAGAGATCAATCAGAGCTTTCATTGAAGTCGGGAAAGGAAACTCTTAGGGATCTTGAATAGTGATAAGTATGGAGGCAGTAGATCCCTTTTGCATGAGATACATTATTCGGAGATGTGGTTTTCTTTTAACTGTGAGAGCATTGTGAATGAAGAAGACAGACCAAAATCTTCTGATGGACTAGCACAGGACACAGCACGAAGACTTTGTTAACATCCTTTGGGGGATCCAGGGTTCTTAAGTTCTTGTTCCCATCACTAACATTTATATTTTTTACCATATTCCAGCTATGGGAGATAGCCAAAATAAGGGGAGGCTCATCAATTTCTTCTATAGCAATTTTCCATGCCTTTAGAGAAGCTCCACCAGTAGTCTAGTGGAGTTCTCTTCCTTTCAGAGTTTTCATGGGTTTTTATCCACAATTTCCTCTTCCTAACAAGTTAGCCAGTCATTCTACCAACTTAATAATTAAGCTATCCAAAATCCAAGGTTTCCCTTTTGCCAAAGTCTTTAATTCCAAAAAGAAAAGGAAATTTAGGTTATGGTTTTAGAACCCTAATAAAAGTGTAAGTGACTAAATTTTCTATTATATTTTAATTATTTAATCACACTTTTGACCACTTGGAAGAACTTCTGAGGTACTTGCAAAAACCCCAAAAATATATTATTTTCACATTTAATCTAAATATTCTTGAATCTCATCATAAACACCCAAAAGTATCACTAATATATTAACCTATTAATTAAGGTTATATTTATTCACTTTTGTCTTAGAAAACCTCATAGTCTCATCTTTCAAAAATCATAAATGGTCATTTTACACTGAATATCCTTTTTTCAATCCTTACCAATTTTTTTTTTATCCATGGTAGTGCTCACTAACACCATCATTGATTTGGGCTTCAAAGCTTGTCCATTAAATTTCATTAACCTCTTGAGACTTTTTCACTATATATTTATATCAAGTAAAAGGATTATTCATCTCCCTTTCCATAATTTTAGACTTTGGAATCAAAACACTGTAGTAACTTTGTAAATACTCCCTCTTGAGAAGCATGAAAGTGGGAGACACTAGAGAAGATAAAGCCACTTGCAATAGTTTTAGTTCTCAAAGCGTGTGGACAATAAGGACTATCTTCGATCATGCCAACAAGGAATGTTTCATTTGCCACTGGGATGCCCCAGCCATGTGGCTAAAGTGAAATTATGATGGGCCATACAAAGTATTTAAATAAGTAGTGCTACCCACACTTGATTGAAAGTATTAATTATTTGATCTTTTGGGAGAGTTAAAATTAGGCTTTTGAACACTTTATCAAGTCACTATATTTATCTATTTATATTCACTTTAGCTTTGGATTTTCAATGTTCTATGGAAGTGTAATTTTCCTTAGTCACCCTAGCCCCATTGGTTCCACTAAAGTCCTCCCTTTACTATATTGCAAAGATTAACCAAACCCTCTAGGGTTTTGGAGAAACCCATTTTGGGTTTTCACCCTTGGACTCAAACTCAAATTCAATCTCAGTCTTGGTATTAGTCTTAGTTTTAAACTTGGAGTTCATCTTGGATCTGATCTTGGCCTCCATCTCAAATTTGGCCTCAAACTCCATCTCAGATTCAATCTTGACCTCTATCTTAGATTTAATTTTGAACATGGTTTTGGACTCAGTCCTAACACTTTTATGTGTTACAACATTTGTTATGTGTCAATCATTCTTATGTCCCTTTCTAGAGACTTGATTATCGATAATTTCATGATTATATAAGTGACTAATTTTTCCATTTTACTTTAGTCACTTAACCACACACTTCACCATTTAGAGGAGTCTAACTCACAACCTCCATAAGTTTTATTTAGGACATGGGGACATGCCACTTAGCCTTTGCACTTGGTCCAAGTGCTCCACGTGTCCGATCCCATGATTGACACTCAAAGGTAACACTAACATATCAACCCATTACACTAAAGCCATGTTTATTCACCCTTATCACATCAATAGTCCAAAACCATCTGTATCACCATCCCAATTCTTAAAGATTGGGCTATCCATCGATGAATGGTCATCCCTTGACCACACATTAACACCTTTAGGATGCCTAGAGATATAAAAAACACCCTTCCCCAATGTCTTTTCTCCCGTCCCCACCAAGTTCCTCTTCATCTATAATTGTGTTTATTAACACTACCATTGAGACAAGGCCCAAAGGCTTGATCATTATGTCCTACTATTTTCTAAGACTTCCTCACCATATAACCGTATCCTTGGTCACTACATCAAAGGTTGCTCTTTTTCCTTTCCACAATTTGAGATTTTAATACACTATTTCAAAACATCGTGGCCTTATGTGGGTCTTATGGGTACTTTCCTCACCTTCCACATTTATGTGCCCTAACCATGTGGTTAGAATAAAGTTCTGATGAGCTACATTAAGTATCCAAGTAAATAGTGCCACCCACATTTGCATTGAGAGCCCAATCTCCTAAAGGAGGTAGAATTAGCTCTTGAACACTTCACCAAGCTATACTGCTTGTTTATCTGTATTCACTCTAGCCTTGGATTTCTTAATAGTTATATCATTACCTAATATGTAAGTATAAATTTCTTTAGTCACAATGGCTTTCCTGGGCTAAATTAACTCTATTAAAGTCTTCCCTTTATTATACTTTTAGAGCTCACCAAACCCCTTAGGGTCTAAGAGACAATCACTTTGGGCTTTCACCCTTAAATTTGGATTTGGATTTGGTCTCGATTTCTTTTTCGACCTTGACCTTGGTGTAAGCTCCTGAGTTTGGACTTCCCGAGAGGTCACCCATCCCAGTATTATTCAAACCCAAGGACGCTTAACCCCAAATATCCCAAGACCCTTAACCGATTGGAAAAGGGGGTGCACTCTTGTTCATGGGCCCTTTCCCTCTATATTTGAACCCCATGGATCGTCTCTCGAGTCGTTCCCTTTAGTTGCTTACAATCCACCACGCTTCCCTGCAAGTTCACGCCCTCGTGAACCCTGCAAGTTCACGCCCTCGTGAACGGAAGCTGAGAGCCGCAGCTCTCCCGAGAGCCCCGCTCTCTTGACACCCTACCCCTCGGGTCGAGCCCAGCGGGAGCAAACTGGACCAGCCAGATGTCAATTAACATGTGGTGTGATTCCCTTAGCCAACCAACAGAGTCGGACCCGAGACCGCTCCGATACCAAATGTAAGCTCCTGAGTTTGGACTTCCCGAGAGGTCACCCATCCCAGTACTATTCAAACCCAAGGACGCTTAACCCCAAATATCCCAAGACCCTTAACCAATTGGAAAAGGGGGTGCACTCTTGTTCATGGGCCCTTTCCCTCTATATTTGAACCCCATGGACCGTCTCTCGAGTCGTTCTCTTTGGTTGCTTACAATCCACCACGCTTCCCTGCAAGTTCACGCCCTCGTGAACGGAAGCTGAGAGCCGCAGCTCTCCCGAGAGCCTCGCTCTCTTGACACCCTACCCCTCGGGTCGAGCCCAGTGGGACAAACTGGACCAGCCAGATGTCAATCAACATGTGGTGCAATTCCCTTAGCCAACCAACAGAGTCGGACCCGAGACCGCTCTGATACCAAATGTAAGCTCCTGAATTTGGACTTCCCGGGAGGTCACCCAGCCTAGTACTATTCAAACCCAAGGACGCTTAACACCAACTATCCCAAGACCCTTAACCGATTGGAAAAGGGGGTGCACTCTTGTTCATGGGCCCTTTCCCTCTATATTTGAACCCCATGGATCGTCTCTCGAGTCGTTCTCTTTGGTTGCTTACATAGGTGACCTCCCGAGAAGTCCAAACCCAGGAGCTTACATTTGGTATCAGAGAGGTCTCGGGTCCGACTCTGTTGGTTGGCTAAGGGAATCACACCACATGTTAATTGACATCTGGCTGGTCCAGTTTGCTCCCGCTGGGCTCGACCCGAGGGGTAGGGTGTCAAGAGAGCGGGGCTCTCGGGAGAGCTGCGGCTCTCAGCTTCCGTTCACGAGGGCGTGAACTTGCAGGGAAGCGTGGTGGATTGTAAGCAACTAAAGGGAACGACTCGAGAGACGATCCATGGGGTTCAAATATAGAGGGAAAGGGCCCATGAACAAGAGTGCACCCCCTTTTCCAATCGGTTAAGGGTCTTGGGATAGTTGGTGTTAAGCGTCCTTGGGTTTGAATAGTACTGGGCTGGGTGACCTCCCGGGAAGTCCAAATTCAGGAGCTTACACTTGGACTCTATCTCAGACTCCATTTCAGGTTTATCTTGGACTCCATCTCGGACTCCTTTTTAAACTTGTTCTTAACACTTCCATGTGTTACAACACTTATCATATATCAATACTTCCTGTGTCTTTTTTTAGAGACTTATTCACCAATTTCTTCGTGTTCATCCCTTAAGCACTTTATTCAGAATTCCATTCCCACTCTTGACTTTCTAAATTAGAGTTTTTGGTTTAAACATATTACATTTGTTAGACTTCCAATTCAATGTGGCATCCTTTTTACTCCACTTTAGGGCTTAAAGATTTATGTTTCATAGATTGTTCCTTAAACACTTTTTTGGGAGTTTCACTTCCATACTTAACTTTCTAAGTTGATGCTTGTTGAACTTTCATTTTAATTATTGCCATATAACACACTTTTGGTTGGGTTTGTGTCTTACAAAAAGTAAGTATACCAAATTGATTTTTATAGAATAAAATTTCAACAAGCTTCATAAGCAAAGGATTGATCTATAGGTTAAGTTTTATGTGATGCTTATTTAAATTTATCCTAATCTTGATAAAGATATCCATGTGGTTCATAAGAAATTAAAACTGATCCAGAAAATTTAAAATCTAGGAATCTATTTTATCTTTTTCAAGTTTAAATTTGAAGTGTTTTGAATTACAATATTATTTAATTAATTTTTATTTTAAATTTATTTTCTGAGAAATTTTAATTTGACACTTATTTTAGTGATAAACTACAAGTTCAAAACACAATACACAAATTGTAGCAACTCAAGATTCCCCAAAGATGAGATGAAAGCACAAAAATGAAAGAAGATTAAATAAAAGGATATAAGCAATAAAATAATATAAATAACCAAAGGGAACAATTTAAAAATATTTTATTAAGGAAGAAAGAAAAGCTATATTTATGAGTGAGTATTATTAGGATAGATTAGTATCACAAAATCCAATTCTATTTATTGGATAGAGGGAATCACACCATACTTTTATCTACTATCCAAGGAGAGTGCCCTTGACGGAGGGCAAAAGTTGGACTTGAATAACCAAGCCCGTATCACGCATGTCAAGATAGGGTACTCACCCTCACTTTGCTTCCGCAGAAATTCCTGGATGAGACCAACAGGTTCTGCACTTTGGGCCACAGAGAAAGTTCTCAAGCAGCTGCTTGCCTTCTTTGTGATGGTGACGAAGCAGGAGTGCATCATGACTGGCATCCTCGGAGAACTTCTTTGGGACTTGGCTTGAGGGCTACATAGGCAGCCTCCGAGCGGACACTTTGAACATAGGCGATTTAAACGAAGCGGAAGCTCGCCAGTTTTTTGATACGCGCCTACCAAGGGGTGTCCGACGAGTTGTGGAAGGACATATATGGACGGATGGGCTTACTAGCCAGAGCTGCTCGGAGCGTAGTCATAGGACATCTTTCTCGAGCTGCCGTTTGGAGGTACAGCTTGCTTGCTTGCTTTCCAGAGGACCTCCCTGCCAACAAGCCTAACAAGCCGTACTGGACGAAGGACAATTGGAAGACCATAGTGTCCACCTTGGTGGAACACAAGGATGGTATTACGCCCTACATGACGCTCTGCAACAAGCTTTTCGTGGGCAAGGTGAACAGTCTCATCGAGTATGACCTTAGGACACTTGCGGTACCCCTTGTCATGCCAACGTCGCTTCACTTTCGAGCTATGCAGGGGCTGGCCAAAACTTTGTAGAATCACCACGGAACGAGATATGCAAGGGCGATCAACTTGATTTTCACATTCCGTTGACTTTCGTCAAAGGAAAATACTAGTTAGAAATTTTCGTCCATGGATGAAGCCTCAAATCTACTGCCACTTCCAAGCACTTCGTCGTGGAGAGCTATGCATCGCGATTGAGGCAGTGTGGCATCGCAAGAGACGTAGGAGGACGAGCTCCTCGACTAAGGCTCTCGTCTAAAAGTATGCCCAGTGTGGGCATTTGCAGGAATCCCGGGAATCTTTTGAGATCCACGCAAAGAACGTCTTCTCCTGGAATGTGATCGTGGAAAACGGCGAGATCCGGCAGGCCAGGGCGCTGTTCGTGTCGTGACGACGATGGTGAGCGCTTATGCCCGAAAGGAGGGCGATTCCCGCCTCGCGCGATTGTTCTTCGAGAGCATGCCGCAGTGGAGTGTCGTTCCGTGAAACGCCATGCTCGGATCAATAGTCCAGGACGGCGAGTTGGGCCTCGCTCGCAGGTTCTTGGAGATCGCGCGAGAGAGACGTGATCGCCTGGAACACGATGATTACGGCCTATTCCCAGGAGCTCCAGTTCGCGAGCTTTCTCTTCGACAGGATGCCACAGAGAGTTTGGTGTCGTGGAGCACTATTACTGCGGCTAACGCACATCTTGGAAGATTAGTTGACACGCCGCATTTGCCTTAAATGGGCATTTTGGTTATGCAAGATTTAATGTTGATCGAGTGCCACATCCCAATGTAATCTCTTGGAACGCAATCTTGGGTGCGTATGCTAGCGCTGGCTTTGTAGAAGTGGCTGAATATCTTCCAGTCCATGGACGAGAGATCCGTGTCATGGAAGTCTCTGATATCCGGATATTCTCACCGGGGAGAAACGTTTCGTGCATCTCGGCATCACTTGGAGTTCTCCGGTCTGAGTTTTGTTTTATTTTTCTCGTTAGACAGCAGATTTATAGCGAAGTTCGTTGATGCAACTGGCCACACCCGATTTCAGCATGCCACCTGACAAGCACGGCTCTTGCACTGTACTTTGGCTCGCTGTGAGGCGAAAAACAGGCGAGGAAGAAAGGGTAGACTTTTCTCCCCATCCATTCATTCCAGGCTCATTCTTACGCCATTCACTCTTGGCAAAAGCAGAAGGGAAGAAGCCGGGGTTTCCGAGCCAAAAGTTCAAGTGGCTGAGAAATGAGAAGCACATGAGAGTGATCAAGGTGATACTGGTGGTGATAATTGGCGTGGCTGTAAATCACTACCTGAGCTCATCAGGATGCCGCTCTGGGCTCTCGGAGAAATCATTCTGTCCAGACTCCTCCAGAAGAGAATAAAAAAGGTGAAAACTTTGACTCCATCTTCCTTTTGGGGGTCAACAAGGGCGCTGGCATTTTCCATACACCACACAAAGAGAAAAGCAAGCGATGGAAAGCAACAAGGTAACTTGGGATAGCTTTTTTCCAGCTGATAAAAAATCGATCTGACTGCTCTTTGCTAGATCCATGGAGGAGTGTTTTCAATATGAAAGATCAGAGTTTCGCGTGAGCTGGATTTTTCACGAGGGTACAGCCTGGAAAGTTAAAAACTTTCTTTTCGAGCTGGACTTGTCATGAGCTACTAAGCGGGTTTTTCTTCCACAGGAGATATTCGTACTCAGCATATCTCTCAGGATCAGGTGTCCGTACGCTTCTCCTGTCTTGCCTTTGAAGGACCTGCGCTGGGTTGGTTTTTATCTTTTATGCATCTTGGCGAAAACGACCAGCAGCAAAGTTGCTGGATTGCAAGCTAAGGTTACACTTTCTGCAAGAAAAATTTGTTTGATACTAAGTACTGTTCTTGAAAGCTAGCAATAAGAATAAGAACAAGGAACACTCTAAAGCAAAAAAAAATGTTTAATACTAAAAAACCACCAGAGTTTTGTCCATAAGGGCTGCTGGCACCAGTGGCCAGTAGCAGCAGTCGCAGCACAGCAGCGGCCATGGTGGCAATAAAATGGGAGAAAGAATGTAGAGCTTGTTCAAATCTTAGCTCGCTCTTGTCTGTGCCACTCTCTGCCAGTGCCGCCGTGCTCCGGGAAACTCCGGGAGGATCCAAAGCCTGAGATACGGTAATGGTGGCCGAGGCGAGCATTGCTTTACTCTCAGTAGCTTCTTTAAGTGCTGGGCTGCCAGAGTTTAAAGACTTGCGCCTGGCGGACTAGAAGAGGGCCTTCGAATTTTCTCTGCTGCCATTGTCTTGGTGTAGTCTTTCCGGCCAGGTGTGTGCTTCTGTCAAATCCGTATCCCTCCCTCCATTCGAATATGGGGAAGTGTATCAGCAAGCCAGTAGCGGTGGATCCTCCAGCTGAAAAGCCCAAGACGGATAGCCATCCTGGAGAGTCTACACCAGCTGCTGCTACCCCGGCTAAGGGATCAGATCGTTCCCTCCAGCAGCTCTTCGCAAAGGTAGAGAGAAAATTATTGCTCCTGTAGAGAGGAGGTGATAGTGAGCGAGCGAGTGAGATATGTTTCAAGATAAAAATGGTTACCTTTTGTCTTTGCCGTTGTGCAGGACGAGGAGCGGGAGGACGAAGAGGAGAACGGGCAGCTCAAGCGGATTCCAGAGGAAGATAGCTCCGCCGAGGAGCAGGAGGAGGAGACGACGGACAAGGCAGCAGCAGCGGTCGAGGGTGGCGTTGTCCTCTTGGAGACAATAGCCGAGGATAGCAGCAAGGAGGAAGGATCTGGAAATGCTGGTGGTGTCATTGCTCCTGCTGAGATCGAGAAGCGCGATCCCACTAGTGCTGATGAGGAAGGCACTGGAGCTGTGAAAGGAGGCGAAGCCCCACCACAGAAAGTCGAGCATGTTGAGGAGGAGCGGCCGAGCACACCCGAGATTTCCGAGTCTAACAAATCTCCACCAGCTGACGCTTCACCAGCACCAGCAAATAAAGAGGAAGTTGTTTCCGTTGCCCCCCCGGCTGACAGTGGATCAGAGCAAATGGACGAGAAGCAGGTTGATCTGATAACGCAGGAATCCGACAAGTTCGAGCTGGTCCTCAAGCCACAAGAGTCGGAGAAGTTTGAGATCGAGATCTTCGGAGGCGAAGGGGCTGTTGGATCCGGCCAAGGCCAAGTGGTTGAAGAGAAGACGTCCACTTCCAAAGGGGCAGAGGAAGAAGAAGCAGTAGCTAGTAAGAAGGAAGCGGTACAGGATGAAGCTGAAAAAGACGTAGTAATACCGCCGGGTAAGGAAGCTGGAAGTGAAGTAGTAGCTTTACCTGGTAAGGATGAAGCTGGAAACGAAGAAGTAGGAGTACCACCTGGTCAGGACGAAGAAGCAGGAGCTGCTCACGACAAGGATATAGTGCCACCTGGTAAGGATGAAAGAAAAGAGGAAGTAGTACCACCTGGTAAGAATGAAGCTGAAAACGATGAAGCTACGGCTGAAGGTGAAAACGAAGCAGCAGTAGCAGTACCACATGGTAAAATTGAAGCTGCTGAAGCTGGAAACGAAGCAATAGCAGTACCTCATGGTAAGAATGAAGTTGAAAACGATGAAGCTGCGGCTGAAGCTGGAAACGAAGCAGAACCTGGTAAGGATGAAAACAGCGAGAGCATCGAACCTGTAGGCGAGACTGGTGGAGACACCGATATCCTTCAGAAGGTACGATTGATTTACGATATCTTTGTACTCGTGATATATCTATTGCGCAGGTTGAAAACAACGTCGACACGAATGAGACGGGAGCATCGAAACCTCGAAGTACGGCGGAGGCTGCAGAGGGTAGTAATAAAGTCTCAAGTGAGAAGGTGGACTTTGGGGCTCTGGATCCTGACGAGGCCAGGAACGCCCAAAGCAAGGAAGAAAGTGGACAAGGTGAACCTGCTCGTGATCAGGCTGCCGCTGCCGACGTATCTTTGGATGCTGGAGAATTACATGTCGAGCCATCACCAGATGTCGATACTTCAGTAAATGCGAGCACCATTGCACAAGGCCAGGAAGAAGTCAAACCGGAAGAATTCTTTGAGGCGTCTGAACAGATTTCTGACCTTCCGGAGAGCATGGAACATAAAGCCGCGCCAGAGGTAGAGGCAGCGGCTACTCCTGTAAGACAAGAAGACACAGTTAGTAATACGTGAATGTTTGCCTGTTTGCGTGATGAACGAATTCTTCTCCTGCTAAGTAGAATGAAGGAAGCAACTTGTCATCCTTCAACCGCCCAGGACTCTGAAACTTTGAGAGAAGCTCGTCTTGTACACGTTGGACAGCAAAACGAAGTGCGAGTCGTCGTTGGGCTCCAGCTTGGACATGATCTCGGTAACCCGCGCTGCTCTCGCCACTTCACCGTGCATGGAGCACGCATTCAGAAGAATCCGCCACAGGATCGGGTCGGAATGGCTGGGCAGCCTCCGTAGGAAGTCCTCCGCATGACTCATCCAGCCCGCTTTGACGAGCAGATCGATCATGCACGCGTGATGTTCCTGCGACACGGGGAGCTTGTGATCCTCGGACATGCACGTATAGTAGAACCAACCTTGGTAGAGCAGTCCCGCGTGGGAGCAAGCGTTGAGAATGCTGATGAAGGTGATATCGTCCGGCTCAAACCCCTCGAGGATCATGTTCTTGAAGATCTCGAGGGCTTCCTCGTGGCGGCCGTGCTGAGAGTACGCGGTTATCATGGTCGTCCAGGAAACCAGAGTCCTCTTCTGGATCCCATCGAACAAGTCCTTTGCGCGCTGGATCTTCCCGGCTTTGGCATACATATTGAGCAGCGCGTTCTGCACCGTAGTATCGGAGGAAAAGACGCTGGAAGCAATGCACTGGTGGATTACAGTACCTTGCTCGACCGAGCAGGAGCCCAGGACGCTGCTGAAAGTGAAATCGTTGGGACGGAAGCCTTCCAAGTTCATTCTCCAGAAAAGCTCCACGGCCTCGTCGTCGAGGCCTTTCTGCGTGAATGCCGCGATCATCTCGTTCCACGACACGAGATCCTTCGCCTCCATCCCCTCGAAAACATTTTTTGCAGCGGGAACGCTCCCGCACTTGACGAACATGTTGACGGCGGCGTTTTGCACAGCGGTGTGAGACTGGTAGCCGCAAGCCACTGCTCGAGCGTAAACTTCCCGGCCTCGGTGGACGTCTTGAGCAGAAGAGCAAGCTCCCAACAGGCTGATAAAAGTCACGTCGTTCTGCTTCAGGCCTTCGCAGTCCATCCCTTTCAACACCTGTAGTGCCTCGTGCAAAAGCCCACCTTGGGCAAACGCCGTGATCATGGCTGTCCACGTAACTACGTTCCTCTCGGCCATCTGGTCGAACACCACCTTTGCTTCCTCCACAGCCCAGCACTTTGCATACATGTTGACGAGCGCAGTTCCAAGCACGACGTCAGGCCTCAATCCAGAGCTCTCGATCTGTGCGTGAATTGCCTTGCCTTGCTTCAGGTTCCCACACGCCCCGAGAACGCTGGCAAACGCGAACTCGTCCGGCTGGGCACCTTCTCTGCTCATCTGGGCGAACAAATCCAGCGCCTCCGAGTCGTGTCCATTCTGGACATAGGCCGCCAGCATGATCGCCCAGGAGAAGGCGTTTCTCGAGCGAATCCCATCGAAGACTGCCCGGGCGTCTCTCACGCTGCCGCATTTGCCGTATCTCTGGACGAGGAGATTGGCCAGGAAGCGATCGTCGCTGTGGCCGCTCGAAACAACGAGCTCGTGAGCCTTCGCCAACTCGAGCAAATCACTCGCGTTTCGGACCAGCGTCACGAGCGATCTATCCATGAAAAAGATTGCGTAAAAACACGCTGAGCTTATTTGTCGCTGCTGGAGCTACTGGAAGTTACCATCACAGTCGAAGAACTCGGTTGGAGCTGAGGTTGAAAGGATCCTCCTGTCCTGCAAGGCTGGACGTCATCCTGCCTTCGATCCATCCGTTGTTCAGTGGTAACGCCTTTTCTCTTCCGCCAATGACACGGCTACCTTCGATCCGGTCCTCAAATTCTGGCAGCCCTTGTTCTAGCCTGAGCTTTCTGGCCTTTCTCTGCTCGTTAATCTCCTTCCGCAACCATTTCTCAACCGTTCTCTGTCGAGGCTCCATTGAGTTAGTAATAATGGAAGTTTTGCTATGCAAGCTTTCCATACCATGAGAGATAACTCCTTGAGCTCTGGAATCTCGTGGAGAGGTTTCATGATCTGGAGTCTACCGCTTGCCAGATAAGCCTGAATGGAATGAGATGCACAAAGATGAAGACCAAAGAGCTTACAATATGAGAAGGCCATGACTCAAGCCCGTCGAAGATATGAGTTGCGTAGATGATAGTTGCTCCACGGTCCAGGCACTCGGACTTGAGAAACGCGAGAAGGTCTGATCGCGCGAGCACGTCCAGGTCGACGGTGATCTCATCTAGCAATAACACCTGAAACAAAGGAAAAGAAACAGAAAGTAAGCTGAGAAGCTTGAAACATCTTTAAAGTGGTTACTTGCCTTGAATGGTTTCAGGAGACCCATGCAAATCTGGACGCGTCTTCGCTGGCCATCAGAGACCTTGTGCATTCTCCAGTTGAGATCAATGTCAAGAACCTGTACAAACGATGCACAGAGAAAAAAAAACAAGTTCCAGGAAAAGAAGACACGCGAATGATCACCTGAATCAACTTCTTTCGACGCTCTTCGTCGGTACCAGCTACTCCCAGAATCATCTTTCCCGCGGAAATGTCCATTTGGATTGGTACATCGAATCCCGCAAACGCGACATCTCGCCTCCACTACTGGCCAACAAAGAATTCTCAAAACTCTCCGAGGAGAAAGGAGAAAAAAAAGGTATCTATCATACCTCCCCGCCAAGGTACGATAGATCGCCAGAGCAAGTGATGGAGGTATCGTGGAAGGCCGATTTGCCGAGGACGCGCACCATATCCGGATGCACGAAGTGCTTGCCACCGATAATCTTGAGCACAGTAGTCTTCCCTGCCGAATCCCTCACGATATTTCGTGATTCTTGCCCGAAAAAACGAAGAAGAATGCGATACCTGCCCCATTGGCGCCGATGAGCAAGCATCGATCCCCGGCTCGCAGCGTGAGGGAAAATCCCTGGACAAGCGGCTTTGCTCCTGGTGCGGCATTTCCATCAATCCCCGGGTACGTAAAGCACAGCTCCTTCACCTCCACAGTGACAGCCATAGAGTAGATCGAAAAAACCCTGAAATAACTAAGAACCCTAAAAAACTAGGAACATCGTTAAAGGTTTAAAGGTAATGGCGGGAAAGGAGGGTTAGGGTTCTAGGCAATGGACGATGTGTTTCCGATTCCCGTGCGCCTTGTGTACGTGCATCCGGCGGAGGAGCGTGGTAGGAATGTGGACGATCTTCGTTCTAAGGTAGCATTCCGGGCCGTGCCATTCGACATCCAGGATTCGGCCGAGCTTGCAAGCTGGCTCAAGACGGCTCTCACAGTGGACGCGGTCCTTACCTCCAAGGGATGGATGGAAATTCCTATGCCAGATCCTGCACCACCGCTGCCCCCAGCATTCGAGCTCCATCTCCGCAAGGCGCTCTTCGCAGGTTTGATTTTGTCTGGCATGCTACTCCTCTCATTTCGCGCAGATGCTTGTGATAACAGCAAGGAATGGGCTCGCACTGTGTTACGCCCATTTCCGTTTGCTGTCCTAGGCGTTGCCGACTTGCGGAGAGCGTTGGAGGAGCCACTGTCTTTGCCGCTCCCTGTTGGTCCTGCTACATACGCAACTCTGTATCCGAGCTCTGCCACTCAGTTCATTCCGACCAGCCAGTACCCCGCCGAGAGGATCTCCGCTTGCGTCACCACCTTCATGAACTCGAGGGTGGCGTTTGGCATGTCCGAGAATCAAAGTTTCTGGGACTCGGCATTTTGCAACTTGTGGATGGAGCTGCTGTATCTGTCGGAGATCACCAGCGTTCAGCTCAACCGGAGTGTCACCGAGCTCTCTGGTGCTTCAACCGCAGACGCCCGTCCGGATTTGCTGCTTTGGATCTCGAGCAGGCTCTGCGTCAAGTTTGAGGAGAAACGGGCAACTCTGGAAGAGGCGTTCCAGGACTTGACAAAGAAACTTGGCGTGCTCCCACCGCAGTACTATGGACCCGTCCAGTGGATGCTTGGGGTAGCACTAGCAGGTCCGGAGATGGCAGGATGGGCTGTGAGACATGGGCAAGATGCACCAGATGATCTGTTTGGGCGCTTAAACATGGTGTCACTCAGGGACAAGGCAACATGCTTGCGACTCTCCGTCAACTTCCTCCGGATTGCCTTGACAATCTCAGACTTCTACAGCGGGATGAATTCTCTGCCGCGGCCATTCAACGTGCTTCCTCCCGCCTCTTACGGCTCCCTCGGCCAGATAGCCAGGACTCTGCGGATCGTCTATCCCAAGGTGATCAAGGAGATTCGTCCCTGGTCGCAGCATGTTGCGGAGGGATTCACTACGACGGCTTTGGTGACGCGAGCATACGGGCTTGGCGCTGTGGGGCTGGTGTCCGGCGACGTCAAAGTCAGGGGTGAGCGATACAGCGTGGTCATTCACTCGGTGGGATACGAGCGCATAATTTCTCGTAAAGATGACTTGTGGCCGGCCATGCAGGACGTGCTTCACGGGGTGCATGCGTTGCACCACGCGGGCTTGGTTCACAGGGACATCAGATGGAGAAACGTCCTCCAGTGTCCGGCTAGTAATGAGGGTTGGATGCTCATCGATCTTGAGACGGTGTGGAAGACAGACTGTAAGCCGAGCTGTTGCTGGCTTCGCGCCTGGGACGAGAACACATTGGTTGACGGCCTCTACACGCGGTCCTCGGATCTCTATCTTGTTGGAAGGCTTATGGAGAGCTTTCGTGATCTGTCACCCGAGGCCAAGGAGTTTCGGGCTAGGCTTTTACGGCACGGGTTCCGGAGTGCTCAGGAAGCGCTGCATTACTTGAAGAACACTACTTTCTGCAAAACTTAGGGTTTATCGGTTTGCACTTTGCACTTTATATAAAAATATTTTAAAATGTGTATTTTAATTTTTGTGATTGCTGCATTTGCACTTGAGTAGTTTCTAGGTTGTTTTAAGCTTTAAGTATGCATTTTAAAACATTTTCATTCCCACCTGCATAGGTTTTTTGGTATAAAACACTAGTGACTTCGCACCTGACTTACTTTAAAATGTCTTTCAAACATGTTTTAAAATATTTTAAAATTTCAAATTCAAATCAAATTTGAAATACTAACCTAAATTTCAATTTCAAGTTCAAATTTCAAATAGTAAACTTGAACATAGAAATCAACATAGGAAGTCGGTTAAGTTCTCTTGAACATCCTGTGCATCCTCTGGCCCATGCAAGTCTTTCTGTGGTTCTCCCTTAGCTATGACAAGATCCTTGTAATCTTTGAAAATCTCTACTTCTTTGAAGGCTTGAATGTGTCTCTCTTATGCCTTGATCTTGGCATTGATGTTTGTTTCACCAACATCAATTAACAAGTTGTGCAAAATGCAACAACCTTTGATGATCTTCAACAGATACTTCAACTTGATCCTTTGTTTTTGATCCAAGCATTTGAATGTCATTTTTAGGAGTCCAAATGCTTGTTCAATAACAATCCGGGCCAAATGGTGTTGCTGGTTGTACTCTGCCTTAGTCACTATCAACTGGGAACCTATTTCAAAAGAATAATTGAAAAAAAAACCAATCAGTTTACCTAAGTGAGGGATTATCAAGTGCTGCTGCAGTTAGTAGCTTTTGTCTCCCACCAAGTACGGCTCAATCCACTCGTCAAAAGCAAACTCCAGAGAAACTATGAGTAATGCCCTTGCTTGGATCTTGTGACATAGTTTGGAGTTTCAAAAAACCCTTATATCATGAACACTCCCTAGGGAGAAAAATAAACCAATTAGATGTATAGAAGAAAAAAATTAAAAGTAATTACTTGACTAGCCTGCATAGATACTCAAGAACCTTTTTTGAGCATTGCACACCCCTTACAAGATCACCGAATACTGTTGCTTTCGATCAAAGTAACCCTCACCATCTAAGCCAACTTGTAGCGTATGTGATTATAGGATGAGATTTGGATATACTGTCACTATGGATCTTTAGAACCTTTAGGGATAAATAGGGATAAAATAGCCACTAAGGGCTCTCTCATTAAGCAATTGCCCCTTTTCCATTGATTAGTGATTATTTAAAAATATAAAATACCTTTGAGCAAGATATATTCCTACCCCTAAAATTTAAAATTATACATATTAGGCATCCATATGTATGTTTTTCCTCTTATGCGAAATATCCACGGACAAAAGTATCCACTGTAGGATTATAGTACGGGTGGATAACTAGCTGCCTCACATAGAATAACCAATTTACACAATGGAAGAATTGGTAGATTCAGTGCGGAAATGGAAGTGTTAATTCCCCTAAGCTCAATAAGGGTTATTAATTAATAGTCAATGAGGACATTAACATCTCTAAAGGGGGGGTGAGTGTAACACATGTGATCATAAAATGAGATTTGGATATATTGTCATCGTGGATCTTTGGAACCTTTAGGGATAAATGGGGATAAAATAGCCACTAAGTGCTCTTTCATCAAATAATTGCCCCTTTTCTAGTTAGCTTAAGAGGAGAGAGATAGGGTGCACTACACAACTGGTCAGATAATCTTGAAATGTGTACAGTTAATTGCCCCAGCCATATTAGGGAGATAGGTCTTAGTAATTTGTTGAAAATCTACCACCACAATTCTAACCTTTGCTGCTGTCTCCGAGAATCAAATCTTGTACTTGAGTGTAGTGCACCTTATCTCTCTCCCCTTAAGTCAACTGAAAAAGGGGCAATTACTTAATGAGAGAGCCTTTAGTGGCTATTTTATCCCCATTTATCCCCCAAGGTTCCAAAGATCCACAGTGACAGTATATCCAAATCTCATCCCATGATCACATGCGCTACACTGAGGCACTTAACAATTGCAACAGTTGTCTGCACCATAATGTTATGTGTAATGGCTTCCCCGATCCCAAACTTGTCAGACAGGTTAGAGTAGTCGGTGTTCTTGAACAACTTGGACAAGGTAACCCCCAAACAAACATCCGTTGGCACTGCTCTCCTAAGCTTCATATCCTGCTTGCAGATTTCAGCCTCCAGAATGCCACAAAGCCTGTGTCATCTTCTTCATCCTCAACTTCTGCTTCCATCAACCGAGGTCATACAACTCCATGAAGAGCTTGCTCCATGTTGTCATATACCGTGGTTTCACCCACCAAATACCAGTGTCAAGTTGCTTGGACAATACTACTTGACGAAGCTTGTCTTCATCCTCCTCTTTGTCCGGAAGAGTTTTTGTGCCACCAGGATCTTGTCATCGATGATGGATCAAAAAGCTTGCATGACGGGAAGCAAAACTTGCAAAAGAAGCAAGATTACCTTGTTTCTCAACAAGGCATCGATGATTGCTGCTTGATTGTTGAAAGAACCACATTCCTCCCAAGCTTTTTTTTGGTTTTCCCTGAAAGTATTTTCTGTTTCCTCGGATTCAATTATTGTAAGATCTTGAAAAAAAAAATAGTTAAAAGAAATCTAGAATATCATAGCCTAAACATACGTCCCCCTAAAATCCCAAAAACAAGATGGCTAACTCCTGGATGCAGCCCTATTCAAGAAGTTGGAGATGGAGCTTGCAAGGTTAGAGATGGTTCTAGCTAAAACTATTGCAGCTGCAACCTTTTGTAAGCGACTAATTTTCCATTCTACTTTAGTCACTTAACCACACCTTTGACCACTTGGAGGAGTCTCATTCACAACCTCCATCAGTCCAATTCAGGACTTGGGACTTGCTAGCCCCAAGAATGGCATCCATGCCACTCAACACTTGCACCTGGTCCAAGTGCTCCACGTGTCCGGTCCCAAGACTGACACCCAAAGGTACCACTGACATCTCGGCCCGTTACGCTAAGGCCATGCCCATTCACCTTTGCTGCACTAGTGGTCCAATACCACTTGCATCACCATCCCATCTCTCCAAGACTGGGCCATCTGTCCACGAGTGGTCATCCTAGATCCACTCCTTAGCATCCTTAGGATGCCCACAGACGTGGGGAATCGCCTTCCCCAAAGTCCCTTTGTCAGTTCCTACCAAGCCCCTTTCTGCCCCTAGCCGTGTTTGCCAACACTGTCACTGGATCGAGGCCCACAGGCCCGACCACCAAGTCCCATGGTCCTCTGGGACTTCCTCACCACACAACTGTGTCCTTGGTCACTACCCCAGAGGACTGCTCCTCTTCCTTTCCACAGTCTAGGCCCTTGGGACAACATTTCGGAACACCGTGGCCTTACGCGAGCCACCTGGGTACTCTCCCCGCCTTTCGCCTTTAGGTGCTCTAGCCATGGGCTTAGAGTGAGGTTCCGTTGAGCCACGCCTGGTA
The DNA here is from genome assembly GCF_000143415.4 of Selaginella moellendorffii. NCBI lineage: Eukaryota > Viridiplantae > Streptophyta > Lycopodiopsida > Selaginellales > Selaginellaceae > Selaginella > Selaginella moellendorffii. The sequence continues at coordinate 2,250,780 of NW_003314272.1, forward strand.
TCCAAGTAGGTAGTGCCACCCACACTTGGACTAGGAGCATCGGCCAGTCGATCTCCCGGGGGAACTAGAGTCGGCTCTTGAACACTTCACCAAGCTACCCCGCTTGTCAGTCCGTATTCACTCTAGTCTTGGACTTCCCAGTGGTCAGTTCATCACCCAACACTGGGTCTGGCCTTCCTGGGCCAAACTGGCCTTTCCTGGCCAAACTGGCTCCACTGCAGTCCTCCCCCTTACTATACTTTTAAAGCTCACCAACCCCCCAGGGTCTGGGAGACGAATGCTTTGGGTTTTCACCCTCTCAGACTCGAACTCGGACTCGGACTCGGACTCGGACTCGGACTCGGACTCGGACTCGGGCTCGGGCTCGGGCTCGGTCTCAGCCTTGGCCTCGGTCTCGGTCCCGGTCCCGGTCTTGGTCTCGGTCTCGGTCTCAGTCCCGGTCTCGGTCCCAGTCTCGGTCTCGACCTCGGACTCCATCTTGGGTCCTTCTCGGACTCCATCTCGGACTCCATCTCGGACTCCATCTCGGACTCCGTCTCGGTCCATCTCGGACTCCATCTCGGGTCCATCTCGGACTCCGTCTCGGTCCACCTCGGACTCCACCTCGGACTCCATCTCGGGTCCATCTCGGACTCCATCTCGGACTCCATCTCAGGTCCATCTCGGACTCCGTCTCGGTCCACCTTGGACTCCATCTCGGACTCCATCTCGGGTCCATCTCGGACTCCGTCTTTGTCCACCTCGGACTCCACTTCGGGTCCATCTCAGACTCCAACTAGGGTCCATCTCAAACTCCATCTCGGACACTTCCACGTGTCATGTGTTGGTCCTTTTTGGGTCCCTTTTTGGAGCCTCACTTATTGCTCACTTCGTGCTTGTTCCTCGAGCACTTTGTTGGGAGTTCCACTCCCGCTCTCGACCTTCCAAGTTGGAGCTTTTAGTCCAAATGTGTTACGCTCGTTTGGCTTTCGCTTCGGCCACTACCATGTGGCACCCTTTCCAGCTCCACTTTGGGGCCTAGGGATTTTGTGTTTCACACCTTTTCCTTCTCAACCAGGCTATTCTCCTTCATGCAAACAATACTCTCCTTTCACCATGCTAGATTCTACTCATTTCGAGCAATAGTGAGAGCATTCCTCTCACTAAGCAAATGCTTTTCATGCTTTTGCTCATGCTTTGAAAAGCATTTACTCATGCTTTTCTCAGCCTTCTTTGAGTTCTTCCACTTCCTTGAACTCTCTAGCACTTGTGTAGCATCTCCAAGAGGATCAACACCATCCTCGGGATCCTCCTTGTGAGCTTCCTCCTCCAGAGCATTTGAATCAGTAAGAAATGTTGGAGATGTCGATGCTTGCTTTGCCAAGAATTCATCCATGATGTTGAAGTACTTGACTGGGAACACTTTCAAGTTCAACGTCACAGGCATAAACTACTTCACATCCTTGTGGCTCAAGCTGAAGTAGTTGGGGTTCCCAATTTTCCTCTAGAAATCACAAACACACTTGTAGTCATTGCAAAGGTTATTCCAGTGAGTCTAGCAAGCCTTCTAGTCCCATTGTATGCCGGCATCTTACATCTTCTTTGCAATCCTCTTCCAGTGAGTGGTTGCTGTCAATGTTGTCTCCTCACTGCCCTGCATTACCCCGATCTTTCCAAGATGATCTTCCCATTTGAAGTCAATGAAGGAAACTATCTCATTGTCCCCTCAGTTTTTCCCATGTTTCTTCCTCACTTTCTTTGTGACATGAACACCTACCTCCCCTTCTTTGTCGTCATCGCCCTCCTCTTCATCACCCCCATCATCTTCTTCTGCCTCTTGCTCAATGGCAACATTGTCCTACTCCTCCAAGTTATGAAACCACAGCTGCATATACTAATATCCTGGTGATTGCTCCTACTCCAGGTCACCTACTTCACCACCCTAAACCCAAAACCACTCTCCTAGAAACTTTGAGTTAAACTTGGGATGAAGCTTACCTTATTAGTTGTCGTAGAAGAGAATTTAGAGAACAATCGAGTTCTAGAAGCTGTGGGGGGAGAGGCTCCATTTCCCCATGCTCCAGCTCTGGGTCTGCCCTAGTTGAGGCCAAGATCCACGAGCTTGGCATCTCCACGGCCTCGGCCTCGAGGCCGCCTGCCTCCTCGAGCGATAGCTAAGCCTGATCCTTGTTCTCTAGCCCTGGATGCGACTCCACTACAGTTGCTCCTCACTCCACAAGCAGCACCTCCGCACTGGATGCCACTGCCCTAAACCCGCACCATCTCCTCGTCAAACCCTACAACTCCTCCTTCCCCAAAATTGGCTGCTCCTCCTTCCTCCACCGAATCCCCAACATGATCTAACTTAGGGAGCCAACCTTTGCGATTATTGAGCTAACGGCAATCCCAGCTCTCGGCAAAAAAACTGAAACGCCCTACTCAAGGTGCTGGAATCTTTAGGGAATCTTGGAGATTCCTTTTAAAAATATTTTAAGATTAAAAGAACCCCTCCCCCCCATTGATTTTCTGGTCTGAATGTTTTAAAAAGTGAAAAACATTGTGTTAAAGTTAGCACTATATGTGAATAAAAATGTTTTCAAAAATATTCTAAATCTTAATGTAAAGTGTAGCGCACCTTATCTCTCTCCCCTTAAGCCAACTGGAAAAGGGGCAATTGCTTGATAAGAGAGCCCTTAGTGGCTATTTTATCCCCATTTATCCCCCAAGGTTCCAAGGATCTACGGTGATAGTATATCCAAATCTCATCCCATGATCACATGCACTACACTCACCCCCCCTTCAGAGATGTCAATGTCCTCATTGACTATTGACTAACAACCCCTACTGAGCCAAGGGGAACCAGCACTTCCATTTCCGCACTCAATCTACCAATCCTTCCATTGTATAAACTAGCTATTCCATGTGAGGCAACTAATCATCCACCCGTACCGCAATCCCACGGTGGATACCTTCATCCGTGAATACTCCACACAAGAGGAATGACGTACGCATGGATGCCCAATACGTACGATTTCAAATTTAAGGGTAGGAATATACCTTGCTCAAGGGTATATTATATTTTTAAGTAGCCACTAATCAATGGGAATCGAACTCGTGCCATTTGCTCCGATACCAACTGTAGCGCACGTGGTTTTGACCCTTTATCCTATGGTGATTTACCATAGGATAACATCACGAAGCGGAACCTAAACCCTCTTTGTGCCACGTGACAGATGCCATGTGTCACATGCCACATGTCCATGCCACGTGTCCATAAGAACCCGAGGTTCAAGGCCTTGGGCCACTGAACAAAGGAATGGTGCCCAAACTCCCAAGCGTGGAGCCAAGGAGTGATGGAACCGGACCACGGAGCAACTCCCGAGCATAAAGCCCAAGGAGCGAAGGGACAGGGGCCTGGAGTGACTTGGAATAGTCCTGAAGCAACCAGCATCCCAATGCCAGGACCAGCATGCAAAACGGAGCCAAACGGAGTCTGGCACTATTTCGGCATACCGGTGGCTTAACGTGAGAGTATGGGTACTCCACCAGCTAGCATGGAATGGAACTTGGGCTTAGACCCAAGCCGGACGCAGAACAAGGACAGGCACGCAAGCGGGAGCTAGACTATGCCTCTGATACCAACTGGAAAAGGGGCAATTGCTTGATGAGAGAGCCCTTAGTGGCTATTTTATCCCCATTTATCCCCCAAGGTTCCAAGGATCCACGGTGACAGTATATCCAAATCTCATCCCATGATCACATGCGCTACATAAAGTAATTTAATTATTTTAAAATATACTGCAAATGTATTGCGAATGCCTCCACTAGCACTTAATCAGTCAGAAGGCTAAGCGTTTGGCTAAAAGGTGCTGGTTACAACATCTCTAAATCCCCAGAATGTGAAAAATGCTCAGATAGACCACTTGCTATAGTCTTCATGTATCCAGACGAGTTTGACACCTTGACTACGCTCTAGGAGGAAGAAGAGTTGGAGAAATGAGCTTGTGAGCTCCAAGGCTGCTCTTTGGAACAACATTTAGGACGATCATGACATGATGGAGCTTGATCATGTTTATTGTGAGACACAAAATCCCTATGCCCCAAAGTGGAGCTGGAAAGGGTGCCACGTGGTAATGGCTGAAGTGAAAGCCAAACGAGCATGACCCATTTGGACTAAAAGCTCCAACTTGGAAGGTCGAGAGTGGGAGTGGAACTCCTAACAAAGTGCTTGAGGAACAAGCACAAAGCGAGCAATAAGCGAGGCTCCAAAAAGGGACCCAAAAGGACCAACACATGACACGTGGAAGTGTTTGAGATGGGGTCCGAGATGGACCAAGACGGAGTCCGAGATGGAGTCCGAGATGGAGTCCGAGATGGAGTCCGAAGTGGAGTCCGAGATGGAGTCCAAGATGGACCGAGACGGAGTTCGAGATGGAGTCTGAGATGGACCGAGATGGAGTCCGAGATGGAGTCCGAAGTGGAGTCCGAGATGGAGTCCGAAGTGGAGTCCGAGATGGACTGAGACGGAGTCCGAGATGGTGTTCGAGATGGACCGAGATGGAGTCCGACATGGAGTCCGAGGTGGAGTCCGAGATGGAGTCCGAGATGGAGTCCGAAGTGGAGTCCGAGATGGAGTCTGAGATGGACCGAGACGGAGTCCGAGATGGACCCGAGATGGAATCCGAGATGGAGTCCGAGAAGGACCCAAGATGGAGTCCGAGGTCGAGACTGAGACCGGGACTGAGACCGAGACCGAGACCGAGACCGAGACCGGGACCGAGACCGAGACCAAGACCGGGACCGAGACCGAGACCGAGGCAGAGGCCGAGACCGAGCCCGAGTCTGAGTCCGAGTCCGAGTCCGAGTCCGAGTCCGAGTTCGAGTTCGAGTCCAAGTTCGAGTCTGAGAGGGTGAAAGCCCAAAGCGTTCGTCTCCCAGACTCTGGGGGGTTTGGTGAGCTCCAAAAGTATAGTAAGGGGGAGGACTGCAGTGGAGCCAGTTTGGCCAGGAAAGGCTAGTTTGGCCCAGGAAGGCCAGACCCAGTGTTGGGTGATGAACTGACCACTGGGAAGTCCAAGACTAGAGTGAATAATGACCGACAAGTGGGGTAGCTTGGTGAAGTGTTCAAGAGCCGGCTCTAGTTCCCCCAGGAGATCGACTGGCCGATGCTCCCAGTCCAAGTGTGGGTGGCACTACCTACTTGGATACCAGGCGTGGCTCAACGGAACCTCGCTCTAAGCCCATGGCTAGAGCACCTAAAGGCGAAAAGTGGGGAGAGTACCCAGGTGGCTCGCGTAAGGCCACGGTGTTTTGAAATGTTGTCCCAAAGGCCCAGACTGTGGAAAGGAAGAGGAGCAGTCCTCTGGGGTAGTGACCAAGGACACAGTCGTGTGGTGAGGAAGTCCCAGAGGACCGTGGGACTTAGTGGTCGGGCCTGTGGGCCTCGATCCAGTAGTAGTGTTGGTGAACACGGCCATGGACAGTAAAGGGACTTGGTGGGGACCAGAAAAGGGACATTGGGGGAAGGCAATTCCCCATGTCTGTCGGCATCCTAAGGATGCTAAAGAGTGGATCTGGGATGATCACTCATGAACGGATGGCCCAGTCTTTGAGGGACGATAGAGGTGGTGTTAGACCACCGGTGTGACCAAGGTGAATGGGCATGGCCTTAGCGTAACGGGCTGATATGTTGGTGGTACCTTGGAGTGTCGGTCATGGGATCGGTCACGTGGAGCACTTGGACCAAGTGCAAAGGTTGGGTGGCAGGGATGCCATTCTCGGGGCTAGCAAGCCCAAGTTTGAAATAGGACTTATGGAGGTTGTGAGTGAGAATTCTCCAATTGGTCGGAGGTGTGGTTAAGTGACTAAAGTAGAATGGAAAAATTAATCGCTTACAACTTGGTATCGGAGCTATTCCTTAGTCCGACTTTTATTGGTGCTCAAGTATATCACCATTGATGTTGGCATTGGAAGGTCCTAGGAGTGGGCCTATCCTTTAGGAGTAGCATGTCGAGAGGACATGGCTCTCCACTCAAGTTCATGCGTGAACTTGGGCACGATGTGGTGGATAGAAAAGGGCCAATAATAGAACGACTTTGGGATCTTGGGAACAGTATAAGGTTTCCTCAGAGAGCTGAGGATGTGATCTAGATGAGCGTTTGACGCAGCAAACGGGCTAACGTAGTTGTGGTAAACAACTATAATTGGGATCACGAGAAAGATGTAGACTCCAAAATAATAAAGGAGTCACAAGATTACCCTCATATAGTTGAGGCCGGTGCTCATAACTTTGAGACCGGAATTGATGACCATGGGAGGTCAAATATAGGAGAGGACACAAGTCCTCGAAATGGTAGCTGAGGTTACCCTTGATAAATGCTGGAACAACTCAAGGAGTTGGGGATGTACTTAGAGGATGAGTTGGTATTTTCATCACATGGACAAGTGGTCCTAAGAGGCAAAAGGTTGCCCCAAGAGAACAAATCAAGTGTCGGAGTAACACTTGCAAAGATGGTCCTTGTGAGTAGGACCTGAATACAAGAAGTTGTATTCCAGTGAACTGGCACCTCAAAGGTAGGACATCATGGGTTGTCGGATGACAAAGTCCAAAAAGCTGGATGACTCCAATAGAGTCAAGGAATAATCCTAAAGGATTGATGGAAGCATTTGGACTGAGGTGTGTGGTACCTCACGAAGGATGGGGGGTATCATAAGATCCAAGGATGAGAACAAAGGGTATCTCATCGATGGCAAAATATGCCATGCTAAAGTCGTGGGAAGGGTGTTCCCAAAAGAAAACAACTTTGAAACAAAGTTGTGTATGACCTCTATGGTGCAGTGCTAACGGATGGTTGGCATGAGAAAGAGTGGTATTGGTCTTGGCAAAGACTTAGACACAAAGAAGAAGTGTCATAGAAGTAGGCTCGTGGAGCCGATGATGTGGAGACACCAAATGTGCCAAGGTGTGATACTTTGAGGCTATGTTGGTGGGTTCATGAGAACCCCTTGCCAAAGGAATCCCAATGGAAATGGGAATGGCATAGCCTAAGTTGCAGAGCATACAGTTGGAGTGTGGTGACCCAGATAATGATGGAGGTGTGGAAGCACCAGCAATGAGTTGTAGGAGTTGACAACTATTGAGGCAACTAAGCAAGAGGTGCAAAATAATTGGTTAAACGGGTAGAAGGTAGCTACCCAAACCTTCTTAATAGCATAAGGAAGTTGGATATACCCTTACGGGGGATAAGTTGCTTATGTTGCGATATAGTAAGTCAATGTCATGAAAGGAAATACTCATTGTCAAGGAAGCCGTCATTGGGACACACGAACACTCTAGAACACCAGGAAGTGGTGTTTGATGTCGCGAGGGCAATAGATAATGCCCAAGGGACTAAGTCTCTAGCTAATGATGGATAGAAGGTGCTATTCAAATGTCCAAGGTGGCGGAGACAGGAGAAGACTGTCTACTCGAATTGGACAAAGCCAAAAATGGAATTTTGGCAAGGCTAGCGATGGGCATGTAAAGGCCCATAAGCAACAACGTAATCTCGGTGTGTGGGATTATAGGGTGAGCATACCTGGATTGAGGAACCACTCCCTAGGCTATCGGGTAGGTTCATCCCTAAGAATACTTGCTAAAGCATGATAGAAAGTGCAAAGCTATCCTCCTGGTCTGGAGGAGAATGACCAAGGAAAGGTGCGAAGCCAAAAGCAAGAAGTAAGGGGGTAGAACCGAACCATAGGAATCGAAGGGCATAACCAAGGTTGGTTATGCCAGCTGGGAGTGGAGAATCAAGTGGGGGCTCAAGGGTGTTGCCGCTAGCAACCATGATGCCATGGAGAGTCTAAAATATGGAATTGTCCATGTTAGACTATATGGTAATTGGAAAGCTTGCAAAAAGGGAGGCCTTAAAAAGCTAAAGGACAGAGTTCCTTCAAGGTTCCCAAAGATGATTCTAGGTAGCTTAGTACCTAGAAAGGCCAAACGTAAATGGTTCAAGGAACACGCGAAATCAGAGTGGCGCAGCAGAAGCGTGGTCTTGAAGCTTGCCATGAGGCAAGGCTATCAAGGTTAGGGAAGTAGTTCCCGAGTGTTCAAAGAGAGGGCTTTGAATGAAAGTCGATGATCAAGGGCTTTCATGCTTGTGCAGGAACCATGTTACAGTGGTCGGAGGGCTTGCCAAAGCGAGATTGGCAAGTCAGGGGAACAAATACCCTAGTTGAAGGTGATAACTTCAAAAGGGGTGGGCCATGGGGCCAAGCATGGAGGAGTCCATGTATGATCACAGACTTGTCAAGTGAGAGGACTTGGCAGTGTGGAGGAACTAGGTTCCTAAGCTGTGATCTGTAGCGCGCTTTGAGTATAAGTTGGTGCACTGGCATGGGGAGTCACGCCAGGCATCCTGGGTGATGCCGTCCGTAGATGCATATACGGAGGTTGGGTTTGAGTCCCGACCCTCTAATGCTTGGGTTCGAGTCCCAAATCGCTAGGGCGTGGTGATGGTTTGGAATATGAGGACACTCATATTTCGGTGGTCATGGACTCTCAATGAGGAGATTGGCTTGGGCACACCGCCAAGCGGGGGATGCCCCGGAGTCGTGATGCACGGTTAGATTGCTTAGAGTGAAAGCTTGGCATATCTAACTTGAACACTTTGGTGCAAAAGGCACCAAGGACGTACTGAATGAGATAGGGACACCCAGTCTTAGTTGCTATGGATCCTTGGTCAAAAGGGCTAGCTTGGGCGCACTGCCAAGTGTGGGGGATGCCCCCGGGGTCATAGTCAACAACTTAGTAAGGTCTGGAAGACCTAATTCCTATTGGTAGACCTATTAAGGGGTCAAGATGAGATCACTAGGTGATCTTATGGCTAAACAAGGACAAGGTCTTTGTTTGGGTTAAGGAATATGATTCCTAGTTCAAAGTGTTGATTTAAACTATTGATAAAGGTGTGGCTTGGTCAAGGTGACTAAGTGGGAAGGACACCTAAGGGAAATGAACTACTACAATACAATGGTATTATGAGTTCAAGAAAATAGTCTCCAGAGACAGGCCCATGGGTGGGTCACAAGGTTGGGATAGGAAGAGAGCCTAGAACAATTGGGGAGACTTACTAGGGGTGAACACCCTAGTCTGGGCAAAACAGATCTTTTTCTATGGAACCAAAAGAATACCTCGAGGAGGGAGGTAATGATCCTATGTTGCTTGGTGCAACAACCCAAGGATAGGAGCAAAAGACGAGTGCCCAAGATAGGGCCGTGGAATCCATTGGAAAGAATCCAAGTGGCAAAGTTAGCCAAGGAACACTAATGTGGTTGATGCTAACGGATTGCGGAAAAAGAAGTGGACTTCCAAGGATGGATTCTCAAGTGCTTCAATTTGGCAAAGGAAAGGCTCCAAGTGAGAGAGCAACTAAGTAGCCAAAAGATAGGGCCGTGGACAGCCCTAGCACAAATAATGATAAATGGAACGTAATGCTAATGGGGGCACAAAAATAGAAAAGAGGATGAGGGTGCCCTCGAGTAGAGAACTTCCTAGGAGGGGAAGTGGAGTTGCACAAAATGTGCAAGGCAAGGTGTCGGAGACACCTAGGAAATTGACTTTAAGAAGTCAAAAGTAAACGTTCCAAAGTGCAAAGGTAGATCAATGGAATCTGTGACTACTCAAGAATGAGTAGTGGAATTGAGTTAGAGAGGGTGTCTCTAATGGGTTTAGCGAGAACTAAACCAATAAACGGAAAGAACCACCACAAGTGGTCCAATCAGTCTCTAAGTTGGAGAGACTATCTTCCTTAGAGGATGGACAAGGCATGGTGAGCCTTCGGGGTCAAACCATAGACAAATATTGGCCGGGTGCCAAGGATGGGAATGGTAATACCTGCGGGTGTTACTTTATAAAAGGGTTTACCGTTCGATGAGGACATCGAACTTCGTCTATGGGTGGTGGAGTTGTGAGACACAAAATCCCTATGCCCCAAAGTGGAGCTGGAAAGGGTGCCACGTGGTAGCGGCTGAAGCGAAAGCCAAACGAGCGTGACCCATTTGGACTAAAAGCTCCAACTTGGAAGGTCGAGAGCGGGAGTGGAACTCCCAACAAAGTGCTTGAGGAACAAGCACAAAGCGAGCAATAAGCGAGGCTCCAAAAAGGGACCCAAAAGGACCAACACATGACACGTGGAAGTGTCCGAGATGGACCAAGACGGAGTCCGAGATGGAGTCCGAGATGGAGTCCGAAGTGGAGTCCGAGATGGAGTCCGAGATGGACCGAGACGGAGTTCGAGATGGAGTCCAAGATGGACCAAGATGGAATCCGAGATGGAGTCCGAAGTGGAGTCCGAGATGGAGTCCGAAGTGGAGTCCAAGATGGACCGAGACGGAGTCCGAGATGGACCGAGATGGAGTCCGAGATGGAGTCTGAGGTGGAGTCTGAGATGGAGTCCGAAGTGGAGTCCGAGATGGAGTCCGAGATGGACCGAGACAGAGTCCGAGATGGACCCGAGATGGAATCCGAGATGGAGTCCGAGAAGGACCCGAGATGGAGTCCGAGGTCGAGACTGAGACCGGGACCGAGACCGAGACCGAGACCGGGACTGGGACCGAGACCGAGACCGGGACTGAGACCGAGACCGAGGCGGAGGCCGAGACCGAGCCCGAGTCCGAGTCTGAGTCCGAGTCCGAGTCCGAGTCCGAGTCCGAGTCCGAGTCCGAGTCCGAGTCCGAGTCCGAGTCCGAGTCTGAGAGGGTGAAAGCCCAAAGCATTCGTCTCCCAGACTCTGGGGGGTTTGGTGAGCTCCAAAAGTATAGTAAGGGGGAGGACTGCAGTGGAGCCAGTTTGGCCAGGAAAGGCTAGTTTGGCCCAGGAAGGCCAGACCCAGTGTTGGGTGATGAACTGACCACTGGGAAGTCCAAGACTAGAGTGAATACGGACCGACAAGTGAGGTAGCTTGGTGAAGTGTTCAAGAGCCGGCTCTAGTTCCCCCAGGAGATCGACTAGCCGATGCTCCCAGTCCAAGTGTGGGTGGCACTACCTACTTGGATACCAGGCGTGGCTCAACGGAACCTCGCTCTAAGCCCATGGCTAGAGCACCTAAAGGCGAAAGGTGGGGAGAGTACTCAAGTGGCTCGCGTAAGGCCACGGTCTTCCGAAATGTTGTCCCAAAGGCCCAGACTGTGGAAAGGAAGAGGAGCAGTCCTCTGGGGTAGTGACCAAGGACACAGTCGTGTGGTGAGGAAGTCCCAGAGGACCGTGGGACTTAGTGGTCGGGCCTGTGGGCCTCGATCCAGTAGTAGTGTTGGTGAACACGGCCATGGACAGTAAAGGGACTTGGTGGGGACCAGAAAAGGGACATTGGGGGAAGGCTATTCCCCATGTCTGTCGGCATCCTAAGGATGCTAAGGAGTGGATCTGGGATGATCACTCATGAACGGATGGCCCAGTCTTTGAGGGACGGGACTGTGATGGAGGTGGTGTCAGACCACCGGTGTGACCAAGGTGAATGGGCATGGCCTTAGCGTAACGGGCTGATATGTTGGTGGTACCTTGGAGTGTCGGTCATGGGATCGGTCACGTGGAGCACTTGGACCAAGTGCAAAGGTTGGGTGGCAGGGATGCCATTCTTGGGGCTAGCAAGCCCAAGTTTGAAATAGGACTTATGGAGGTTGTGAGTGAGACTTCTCCAATTGGTCAGATGTGTGGTTAAGTGACTAAAGTAGAATGGAAAAATTAGTCGCTTACATTATGAGGTTCATGAACACCAAGGAGACAATGCAAACAATAAGTAATGGCAGCAAAGCTGACAGACGAGGCAAGGTTTAGGTAGCAAACACTTATTACGGGTGGCTTGGTGGAGTTCCTCATATGCTTTGGTAGCTTGCGCTGTCGATATTGAACTAGAAAAGCTAGTGGATACTGCGCTCATGGGGAGGAATTTGGGAGAGGTGTATTGAGCAAGAGCTACTAGAGCACAATCTCATGGCATCTCGTGGATGCTATTACACCTCAAAAAAGACCCAAAGCCATTGACTCCCAGTACCTCATCAATTTTGCATCGTCCAAGATCAAGTACAAGTTTGCAATTTGTGAATCTCTTTTTAAATTTGGTATGTAAACGTCTACATACTTTGAAGTTCCTGAGATCGTCGTATTTCAAGAGAATTGGGTCGTGTTGTGGCATGCTAGCAAGGATTGCCCTCATGTCATATATATATATAGCCCTAAATTCAATCAAAAAAAGAAAAAGGAGTGATCAGTTTGAAGAGGGTCCCAAGGTCTCAATCCTAGGATTTGCAAAAGATGATTTTCTCTTCTTTTCACTCCCACAACTTGGATTTTGCTCTTTTTCTTGATTCGACTTCATAGCTAACATCTAGGGAGTGGCAAGAAGCACTCCTAGCAGTAGCACTTCACTCAAATCTGGGATCCAAGAGATCTAGACGACCCTAGCTTACACTTTGGAATTAGGGTTCTTGGGCAGCAGTTAGGGTTAGGGTTCACCCTGGTGGCTAAGGCTGGTGGTTCCTAGGAGGCTCTTTTAAGGCATCTCGACAGTGGATAGATAGTTGCAAAAGCTTTAGAAATGGAGTTCTTTGCCAAAATTTATATAATCTTGCTTGCCTTAACACATGATAAAGACAATAGCAGTCAAGGATTGGATGTCACATTAGGGGTGAATTGGAGCAGTTGGGACTTGAAAAAGTTCTTAGCTTTTTGAATTTTCTTTGGAAAACCATGCATAGTGTCTCAATTTGAGGATAATTAGAAAGGGAGGATCTTTGAATTTAGTGGTAGGGATTGCTGCCACAATTGAGGCTAGCGGCAAACAGAGTCAATTCAGTATTACACGTGTAGGGGATCCATACATTTCTTTTCCAACACATGTTCTGGAGCTTTGCTCCCTTAGGAGGAGGTTCATGCCTTTTCTTTAGTCCCTATTGCAGGGCTAGGACTCTAGCAAAGATGAGATAGCACATTTGTCTCATGTGGGAGGCAAAATAGCACACTCCAGCCTTGAATTGGAGGATGTTCACACCTTGTATGGAGTTACAAGTTGGAGTTTTATCATGATTGGACACTAATTTGGCATCAAAAACACGTTCGTGGTGGAGTGCTCCGTGGTGAGTCTCGCAAGTCATGGAGCGTAGTAGTCAAGTTTTGTAGTGGAGTCACCTAGAAGGTATATGGCCTAAGTACAGCACTGGGCATTAGCGCTCATAGTTTTGCTAAGAGTGCACTCTCAATGTTGTTTTGATCCCTTTAGGACTAGGGTAATGTATATATATGTTTATTGATCCTAGGATTCGGCTCTATAAAACTACTCCACTACCCCTAGGGCTGATCATGGAAACGTATTGCTTTTTATGAAATGTAAGGATGCCACATGGCTTTATAATTTTTCTAGGATCTCTATGTCATGCTGCGCCTGGTGAGCAGCTCTTCTTCTCAGGAAGAATTGTCTCCATCACCAGTCAAAGTCTCAGCACCTTGGGCAAGCTCGAAGGCCCCAATGTGTGCCACAAGGTATCCAAGGCTAGTAAGTTCCCTTTTGCTACCATAGAGGGATCTTGCATTCCATTCAGGTTCTTTGCTTCAAAGCCATCAATGTTACAATGGATCACAATCCAGGCTATGGTACTTTGGCAAGAAGCTATTGGGTGCCTTCTAGGAGTTTGTATTAAGCTGGCTTGTTTCTAGAAGAAATCCACCAAGATCAAGGTTCTCAAGGACATGAGTGGCCAGGTTTCATGACTCTACCTTGCTTTTTGTTGTTTTTGAGACCTGGGAAGAGCCCTCTCATCAAGGTAGCATGCTGATTGTTTGGAGATATGAAATAAAAAAGATCAGCTTGGCACTCTTGCTGATGGTATCAAGGCAATAGCAACTGAAACAGATTGCTATGGGCTCATATTCCTAGTTCAGATTTCCCCTGAATCTATCAACCGTGTTATCCTCCTCACCTGCATCAATGCATCGAGAGTTACTTCTTGAAGCTTGTTTAGAACATGGTTTTTAACACTTTGTTCCTTTTTACTTTTGTCAGAGCTTATAAAGTTTGATAAAGTATTGGACTGAGAGACAATGGACCAGGAAAATTTAAGAACAGAAAAACAGAGAGGAGAGTTCATGCTAGGCTAGCAAGAGAGCCAATCCAGGAGACCAGGAAGCTTTAGTTTCTGAGGGATATTTGGTTGAGGAACAAAATGAAATAGAGCTCAAATATTCAATTAAAAATAAAAGGAGTGATCAGTGGGTCCCTCCTGGGATTCAAGTTATTCATCATTCTTATGACATTGTTTGTTGTGTTCTCTTTGTTTAAAAGGTTTATGCTTTGTTTAAAAGGTTTATGGAGTCATGCAGCAAGAAGATGTTAAGATTCTACTTTTTAGGCACTATAGCCCTTCTCTTAGGGTTTATTAAATTTTCCATATTGAATATTTTTTCAAAATATTCTTGCCCCACTCAAAATTGAATTAAGCTCTGATACTAATGTTAAGATTTTATCCCTTACACCCTAAATTAATTGGCTAAAGTAATATCATTTGATTGTATACTTTTTTTTATCTTATTATTTTGACTTGGGTGCCTAATAGAAGATGCCATGTAAACGGGACAAACCTCTAGGAAAATATTTTGTGCAATAATTCCATAAAAGTAAAAGTGGTGGAGAAAAGAACAAAAGGGTAGCTAAACTGATCTCTTGTCTCAATGGCTGCTCCTCCACATCGGCATGCTCTGGTCTTTCCAATCGATGGGCCTGGCCATCTCAATGCTCTGCTCCCGCTGTCGGATCGACTAGCGGATGAAGAACACGGGTTGCAGATCACTGTCGTTTTGCCCCAAGTCACTGTGGATCGAAATCGGGCTCCTCTGGAGCGAGAACATCCGCGGATGGGCTTCGTTGGCGTCCCCGACGGCCGCGCAGACGTGGGATTCAAGTCGATTGGTGAGGTTTTCAAGTCGCTTGACCGAATGCGGGAGCCGCTCGAAGATCTGCTGCAGAGTCTGGATCCTCCGGCCACTCTGATCATCGCGGATGGCTTCGTTGGGTGGATGCAGGACGTTGCGGACAAATTCGGGATCCCTAGAGTCTGCTTCTGGGCTTCCTCTGCAACCTGCGAGATCCTGTACTTCAACTTGCCGTTTCTCATCTCCAGAGGCTACGTTCCTCTAAAAGGTAGAAAAATGCCCATACTGGGCATTTGCTGTAATATGTTGTTCTTGGGAGATATCTGCTTTTACTTTGTCCTGCAGATCCAGAAAACGCACACGAGCTGATCACGATCATACCCGGGCTACATCCAGCTCGTCGCAAGGATCTCCCACACTGCTTTCTCCATGAAGCTCAGGGATTAGAGTTGATGACCAGCTTCAGCCAGCGCACAGTGGAGGCATTGTGCGTGATCGGCAACACATTTGAGGAGCTAGAAGCTGAAGCAGTCGCAGCGAACCAAGAGAAGCTGAGATACTTCCCAATCGGCCCCCTGCTGCCTTCGTGGTTCTTTCAGGATGAGCATTTGCCTGAGCCCACGGAAGAAGGCGATGTGAGCTGCATCGACTGGCTGGACAAGCAATCTCCAGGCTCGATTCTCTACATCGCATTCGGCAGCGGGGCTCGCCTCGCCACAGAGCAAGCGGATCGACTTCTAAAGGCGCTGGAAGCTGCGAAGTTTGGGTTCTTATGGGTCTTTAAGGATCCAGACGATGACGCGCTTCTCCGGAAGGCGCAATCGCTGGAAGGTAGCAGAGTCGTCCCCTGGGCGCCGCAGCTGCGCGTCCTGCGCCATGATTCAGTGGGCGGATTTTTGTCTCACAGCGGATGGAACTCGACTATGGAAGCTATTTGTTCTGGGGTGCCACTTCTCACCTGGCCACGGTTCGCCGAGCAGAATCTCAATGCCAAGATGGTGGTGGACAAGTGGAAGATCGGATTGGAGATCAACAATGACGATCCAAATGCGCTTGTGGAACCGGACAAGCTGGTGCAAGTGATGAATGCGGTGATGGATGGGGGTCAGGTTTCGAAAGAGCTCAAGGCGAATGCAATGAAGCTAAGCGAGGCTGCTAAAGGAGCTGCCAGTCAAGGTGGATCCTCCCACAAGAACTTGCTGGAGTTCATCGAGTACAGCAAGAATCAAGCAAAGAAACAGCAAGGCTGATTCACAGTTGCATCTGAAACTCGTGAAATGCCCAGGATCGGCTCTTTATGAGCAGGTGTCTGATGAGCTTTCTGGACGATTAGTACATTGCAGGATCACTCTCATTCTATCTCAGGCTATGATTTGTGAGAGACCTGGTGCTTGGCAGCCAGCAAAGCCCTAGAGGCGAATGATCGAATGCTGTACCCTGTTGAAGAGATGATGAAGACCCTGGATCTTCCAGCGGATTTGATCATCTCGGTCATCATACGGACTCGGGAGGGCGTTCTTGCAAACACTGGAACAATCTCCGCATGTCGAAATCCATGTTGGCCCCTTGATCACTACTCCGCTGCTTGGACCAGCTTCCACTCTGTACCTTGCACGGAAGCGTGACTGTTCTATCCACAGAGCACCCCACTTTGCGGTGGCATGACTTTTATTTGGCTGTTATCCACGGTGCGTCGGTCTTCTTTATAGTGACTAGTCGTTGACTTCCATCTTGGGCCTCGCTGTGGCCGTCTACAGGCGAGCAGTGTCATAATCGTGAAGGTCGTATTCAGTCTATCCTGCAGTAGGCTTGGTTTTGGTTCGTGCGTGATCTATACTATAAATCAGTTCGTCATCAAGAGATGCGTGGGGAAGCTTTCATCTCTGGGTAAGAGATATGTCCACATTACAAGTTTTCCATTAAACGTCTTCTAAAAGTATTTTAGATTATTCTTAGATTATATTTATTATTTAGATCAAACCAAAATATGAGTCTGGGTAGGTCCTGGCGGCGGACGAACAATGTGCGATGAAGAAAAGCCAGCTTTTCCTATTGCCCAAGTTCAAAAGAAAGGTCTAAAAGGTTCAGTATAAATACAAGCTATTTGGTCACAGCATGCAGCTTTTAATGGCAAATGTTAAGGGTTTGCTTTATGTTTTCTTACTCCTTGGTGTTGTTGCCACTGCAAGGGAATTTTACACTCCAGCAATTGAGATCTCAAATGATGAAGTTTATAATCCTTTAGCAGCTGTATGCCGATGTCGAAGATTTACTTGTAGAGACCCGTTCACAATATGTACTTGTCGTTCCAATTGTAAAAGTTGTTTCTGTAGTTAAGCTTGTGATCCATGGTGAGTAGATTCATGCTTATAAGCTCTAAGTGCATTTATTCTTAAATCTTGCAATCTTGCAGTGGTCCCGATGGAAGCCTGAGATTATACCTCTTCATAATAAGCATGACACTTGATGATTAAATAATGAATAAAACTAAGTATTCATTTTCTCTGTGAAAACCTATTGATCCCGGCTTATGAATGTGGGTATATGGCCGGTTGCCATCCCCAGTGGAGGTTGGCATGATGCTTTCAAAGTGAGAGCAATGGGCTGGGATGCTTTGGCAAAAGCACGCCTGTTTCTCGCAATGATCTTAAATTAGAGCCCTTTTCCTTTAGTTTAGGGCAAACATGGCAACATCAAGCTTGGCGCTGTCCCCTGCAAAATGCGTCCCCTCCAGGTAATCTCCCATCGCATTAGCAGCCCTACTGATCTTTGCGCCGCAGCTTCCCTCCCAGAATGTCCTTGAGGAGCTCCTCATCACCAGGTTAGCTAAATCGTTGTCCTCTCTTTCTTCTCCCTCTCTTGGCCTAGCTTTGAGATCTTTTTCTCCAGGAGGACGGCTCCTAGGAAAATTGCCAGCTCTCGGAGAACTCTCGCACAGCAAGAGAGGAGGAAAATGCCGAGCTCAAGTGGTGATGATGCCGCTTGGAGTACCCAAAGTTCCATACAGGGCGTCCAGCGAGGGAAGCTGGCAATACGTTGATATCTGGAACGTCCTGGTAACTTTGTAGTGCCATCTTCTTCTTGCTTTTCTTTTTTCTTTCTCTGAGTCATGGAAGATCTTTCCAGTATCAAGAGAGGATAGTTTTCATCGGGCAGCACATAGACGACGACTTGGCGAATCGGGTGGTGGCCACCATGCTTTACCTTGACAGTGTCGATTCGTCCAAGCACCTCCACTTCTACATCAGTTGCCCGGGGGGGAGTGTAAGAGCTAGAGCTTGGAGTTCTTCGAGTTTATGGTTTGTTTCTCTCGCAGTTAACTCCCTCCATGGCGATCTATGACACCATGGGAAGTGTGAGGAGTGGGATAGCAACTCTGGCTCTAGGTGCTGCCTATGATATTGCTGGTTTTCTCCTCGCAGCTGGAGAAAAGGTTCATAGCTTTACAAATGGTTCTCTCGTGCTTAAACTTTTTAAAACCAGGGAATGCGAATGGCAATGCCACTGGCGAGAATCGCATTACAGCCACCGGAGGGAGCAACTCGAGGCCAGGTTTGAGACCTCGAAAGAAATCTATCACCCAAGTTTCAAGCACGTTTGCTTCTTCACAGGCAGATGATATCCAAACCGAGGTGAACGAGCTTGGACGACTGCGAGACTGTCTCTACGAGCAGCTCGCCATCAACACTGGCCAGCCAGTTGACAAGGTAAATCCAAAAGAGAAACATTGGAGATCACGTATTTTATTCGCTGTAGATCCACAAGGACTTGGACAGGATGAAGATTTTCAGCGCTCAAGAGGCTCTAGACTACGGCCTTATTGACAAGATCGTGCGACCACCAAAGTACGCGTCTTCCAGCTTGAGCATTGGCGGAGTTGGCCCTTACAACGCATCCTTCTAGAAAAGCTTGGGACGAAAGAATGTTAAAACCGTTCGTCGTATTCATATACGTCAATAGCTAACAAATTAGTCCCGCTCCAAAAAATTCATAGCTCCTCTCACTCGCTCACTCTTAATCTTAGGCAGTCTCCCAATCATCCACTGCCCTCCTCCACGGCTTTGCAGCTAGCGAGTGAGCTTCCACACTTCCGGACTCTGTGGAGCTGCCGCACGGAACCAGGTTTATTTTATTTAGCATGTTTAGTAAAACTTAACCAGTTTAAAATAAAACACATTTATTTTAAATTTTTTTAAATTTAAACTAATGTAATTAAATATCAAAGTATGGAGTTTGAAATTTTTTGAGTGAGGTATAATGGTTATTCATATCAAACAAGTGTAAATAAATGCAAAATGCATTTGATAGGTATAAAAATATGATTCATTTATTTATTAATATGCAATTAATGATCTATAGTGTCTAAAGTTTGAGAAACAAATGCATAATTATTATATAAGAAACTCTTCTGTAATTATAAATTTAAAATATAAAATAGAAGTATATAAATGTTTTGATACTAAATAAATGTTATTTATCTCACTACATAATCCATTAGATTAATGGATTCTACAAATAAGTAACAGTTAGATTATAATATTATTTAGAGAGAGAGAGAGAATAAAGGACAAGTGAAAGTATATTTATTAATGCATAAAAAGATAAACTTATAACAAACAATTTATTGTGGCAATTTTGGGGGGAAAGTACTAAAAGAGGAAGTGTATTTAGGATGGGTAACTTGGCAAAAAAAATTGTGCAAGTTTGCAAAATATATTAAAAAATACATACTAAATAATATAAAGTATTGTGTTTGTATGTTTAAATTATTGTAACACATATGTATGACTCACAAAAAAATATTTTAAACACTACTTTTTTTATACATAGTATTGGTGCTCACAAAGTTAATGCCATATATGTGATTTTTTATGCTACTCAAATTTTGACTAGCAAATTAATAAATTGGTCACTCTTTAAACTAGTAGATGGCATATTCTTTTTCTACAATATATAAAGTAATTACATAGTTATATTCGCCAAAAATTTAAAAACTTGTTATTTTCAGTATTAAAAGTATTGAGAGTATTTTCATGTTAGAAATAATATCTAGAAAATGAATATCTCCTACCATCTCTAAGATCCTATATCTTTGCAGTGGTGGATTGTGAAGAAAATCACAAAATAATGTTTAGTGATGGTGGAGTAGAAGGAGAAATATGTATTACATATTTATATATATGTAAATTTATTTATTTATTTTTCTACGTTGCATAAAAAAATATTATATACATATTATGTATATATATAATTATTTTATCATAGGATATGACACAAAAATATGATATCACTATAAATGTAATGAGGGTTTTTTTTTCATTCTTTTGTTATTAAATACAAATTTATGATCTCCTGATTATTATCATCTTTTTTTTCTTATTTCATATAACTATAGCTTATTTCTTGTGGCTTGGAAGTGTATTTTAATTGTAATGCACCTTAATATAAATATGGTACTTCAATCATTGTCACAAGTGCTTCTCATTTCTCATTGCTTGTTTGCAATATAAACCCCTAATATAAAGCCATAATCTAAGTAGTGATCAATTGGCATGGGGTGAATGCAATCAATTGGAGCACAAAGGGAATGGCAAAACATTTTTTTGAATTATCGAACACGATAGTTTTTATGCAAGTAAATGGATTTTGTTGTAGTTGTGGTAAAATATTAACTTCATTCATTTTCAAATTTATAATCATATGCATAAATGTTTGGCATTGTGGTGGTTTGATGTGCTGCCAATTAATAGCTTAAACTTTTCTTTCTTAGGTTTGGCTTTTTAGTTTCAACTACAGTGATTGTATTATGGTGAGTGAGAAGTATTGTAACATAACACTTGCACATAAGTAAATTTATGAACATTTGTCTCCAATACATACACTAATGTATCATTTTAAATTCTTTTTATGATTGAGAAGCCAGAAGTTTTGTATAAGTAATGAATGATGTGCACCTTTAGTGTAAGAATCTGCTAATTTAGCCTTTTGTCCCACCAAGGCTTACTCAAAGATTTTAGAGATGTTTATTTTTAGATATTGTTTATGGTGCAAAAATACTTTATCCATAAATCCAATCTTTAGATTCTTTAGTGATATAATTATGTAATTGCCCCATACATTATAGTAAAAGTATATGCCATCCATAGATTTTAGAACTAAAATTCATCCTCTAAATTTTGTAAGGAACCTTTTCTATTTATGGTTAATATATATATATATATCAATCTTGGCTTATGTAAAGTTAAAAGAGCTTGGTGTATTTGCCATAAATTGAGGAATTTACTAATTTATTTGTCAAAATTTATGTAGCACAAAAAATTGTATATGTGGTGCTGACATATGAATGCATGCCCATGTGTAAAAAAAAAAACATTGTGTTTAAAATATTATTTCATGAGTCACATAGATACGTTATAACAATTAAACACATACATATTTTCTTTATAATATATATATATATATATATATATATATATATATATATATATATATATATATATATATATATATATACATATATATATACATATATATATATATATACACATATATATATGCACACATATATATATATGCACACACACACACATATATATGTACACACATATATATACACATATATATATATATATACACACATATATATATATATATACACACATATATATATATATACACACATATATATATATATACACACATATATATATATATATATATATATATATATATATATATATATATATATATATATTGCAGGCTTCTAGGCCACCCACTAGTGTCAAAATAAGAGATCATCAAAACAACAAAACAAAATGAAACATTAACAATCAAGTAACCACACGCTCGACCTTTTACATTATCTTCACTGTATTGGTTGTAAATAGATAAATATACTTTTATGTTACTTCAGTTTTATCATTAGACTTTGTAAACAATATATAAATAATTGGAATGGCAACCAATTTGTGATTGTGGTTTTGGGAGGTGTATGTGGGAAGTGAGAACTTGGACAGGATGAAGATTTTCAGCCACAAAGCATCCTTCTAAGCTTGACACAAAAGAATGTTAAAACCTCATAGTAATCATATACTTCCACGGCTAGCAAATTATTCCCCCTCCAAAAAATTCACAGCTCCAAATGGAGCTCTCACTCCCTCTCTCTCTCTCTCTCTCTTCTAATCGTAGGCAGTCTCCCAATCATCCACCACGTTTTGATCATCCTCCGCAGCTTTTGCTGCTAGCGAGCGAGCTTCCACACTCCCGGACGCTGCGGAGCCACTGCTCGAGCTCCCCTTGTCTTGCTCCAAAGCCTTCCACGGGTTGCTCACAAGAGTCACCGGGTTCCTCTTGAGCCACACACCTCTTCCCGGCTCCTCGACTTTAGCCTCGTCGCCGCGGTGGCCGTGAGCCCGAGGTGGCGACGGAGCTCTCGCGCTGGAACTGGAAGGCGCCCCCCAGCCGAGCTGCTTATGCACAACCGCGCCACTCCCGAGCAGCGGGAGGACGAACGCACCGTGATACGGCGTCGCATGGTCGACCCGCTTCAGTGCCGTCGCAGCTCGAGAAGGATCCGTGAAGATGGTGATAGCGTTCCTGTCGTTGAGCCATATCAGCTCGCACTCCCCGGCAAACCTCAGGACCACGCGGCTGATGTCCCCCTCGCCGGGAAGATCCAGAAGAGCCACCACCAGCTTCGGGTCCACGTCCAGGCCGGGGTTGAACAACGGTGCCACGACGTTGAGCTTGATCAGGCGGCCCGGCATTTTCGACTTGGAGTTTACGTGCACCACCAGGTAGCGTCTCGCCTCCCAGCCGACGCTGCTCGAGGAGAGGTTCCACCTCTGCGCCAGCTGATAGATCACTTCCCGCTTGTCCTTCGGGAGAGGCGCGAAGACGTGGACGCGCAGCCCCGTCACGCAAGCCACCGACTTGGGGCCGAGCAGCAAATACTTGAACCTGTCCTCCACCGCCGTCACAAACTGCGAGTCCCTCTTCGCCATCTCTTGGACGCAGTCCGAGCTGCCATACGCTGTCAAGGGATCGCCGTTCGTCTCTATCCCCAAGGCATCGGCAAGTGACTTGAGCCTCTGCGTCTTCACGCAGTCGTCATCACAGCTGAGCTTTCTCTGAGAAGCCGGAGCTTTGTCTCTGGTAGCAGCGCCTCCCATCTCACACGGAACAGCAGCCGTGAGCCGCTCGCAACTACAGGTGATGGTCTCCATGAACTCGCATCGAACGTCCGGACAGGGTGACCCCGGGTGGCAAGCCGCGACGCAAGTATGGGAGCACTCCCTGCGAGAAGCCCCGCAGACTTGGCCGCATGACAGGCTGCTGCTGTCATCACTGTCGCATGGATCCGAGTGACAGGTCTTCCCGCACGGATGCACACCGCACTTGCGCAGCTTCCCGCACGGCCTGTTGCACTTGATCTCCCTGGAGCCGCACGGCACGTTCCGCATGGTGACGTGCTGTCCCACGCATTCCTTCGCGACCAGCACGGTACACGGCGGACACTCTCCAAAGTGGCAAGTGTGAGTAGCAGGGTGGCCGCACGGCTGAGGAACGAGGCACAAGAAGTCGCAACGCGGTCGAGGAGTGCCGCAAGGAACCGGTGGCGGAATAGATGACTTTCCACAGGCGCACGAGAGATCTGTGAAGCTGGACTGTAGGCACGGTCGGCAGTGCCCCGAATGGCACAGCTCCTGGCAGAAGTGTTCCCCGCACCGCAGCTTCTTTCCACACTCGAGCATGCAAAAATGGTTATCCCCTGAATCACTCGGACAGCATTTGACGTTGCACCTGTGCCTGCCGCAGTTTCGCTTCTTCTCGCACTTCTTGTCGCAGATGAAAGAATGCTCGTCGCTGGTTGAAGTAGCGACGTTGCAGGGAACAACGCGAGAGGAGGCACCACACCGGCACTTCTGCTCCACAAGCACCTCGCACGGCGGACAAGGCCCAAGGTGACACAAGTTGATACATTCGTGCCTTCCGCAGCTCACGTACTTCCCACACTCCTGACCGCATGTTGGAACCGGATCGAGGCAGCTCCTCCTAAGAGCTCGTAGAGTCGTCTTCTTGCATGGACATGTCGATACGCTCTCTGGAGAAAGCTCGCAGTCACCACAATCGCCGGGATGGCACTCCCTCGAGCATACGTGATTGCCGCAAGGCAGAAGCTTCCCGCAAATGGATCCACAGGAGAAAATGCCGTTGCCTGCGACGTCTCCTGGTACCGGGACTTGTCCGCAAACCACACGATCCAGTTTCCTTCGGCAAAAGCACGCCACTGCGACCACCACCTTACACCCTCCACACTCATCCTTGTGGCAAACCCGGGTACAGTAATGCCGACCGCACGAGAGCATCCCTCCACACTGATATCCACAGCTGACCACACCTTCGTCCCTCTCGATGCAGCGTCTCGTCACAACTTTCCTTCCACAGCCACAAGCTTCCGGGAGTGCAAACGCCGCACAGGGAGGACACGGACCGGGATGGCACTGGAGCGTGCAAATGTGCTGGCAAAGGCCCAGCTTGCTCTTGTCCAGAGGCTTCTTGCAAGTCCCACCGCAAGAGTGTGGAGTCAAGTAGAAATCCACCGGGGGTTCCAGCTGCTGCCCGCAAAAGCACCAGTACTGCAAGTCGTTCGCTGGAGAGAGCTGAATCGCCTGGCACCCGGGACACCTCCAGTTGCCACTCTGATCCACCGAGGTTGGAGCTCGAGCCCACTTCCTGATGCACGTAAGGTGGAAGATGGAGTAGCAGCCCGAGCAAGACCACACGCGGGCGTTTCGACCGATCATGTCGTAGCAGATCATGCATTCCATCTCCCCCTTTTGCAGTTTTTCCAGAAGTCCCTGAGCTAGCTGAGGAAGAGCGCCGGCGGGGATGACCGTCGTGGTCGACATGCTCAATCTTGCAAACTCGGAGCTCACGAACTGATGCGCTGGTAGTGATGGCGGCTGTTCTTGAGAGGTCGGCAGCTTTCTTTCTCTCCACGCTTGCCTCGATGTTCCATTGGTGCCGCCTCTTCGATTCGAAATGTGCTGCGGCATCGCCTCACCTGGCTTGGATTCCGTGTTCCTCAAGCCACCGCCATTGCCGCCTGTAGACCTAGTTCCTCCTCGCGCGTTGATCGCTTGCTGGCGATGGCTATCCTCCATTCGAGAACACTGTGCACCAAAATGTAAGGATCCCGATCGCAAAGACGCGCACGGCACTGACCTCTTCGTCGCGAGAACCCTAGCGCCCAGCGCCTAGAGGAAGCTGGTGCCGCGTTCGTGCAGCCAGGAAGAACCCTAGATATACTGGTCTGAAGCATTCGCTACACGTGGCAGCCTGCTAGGTGGCCACATTGTGATCGTTGATTCTTTGCCAGGGTTTTATCCTTCTCGCGAGCGATGGCGCTCTCCATGGCGGTGGCGCTGCCTTGCGCGAGCAGGCGCCAGAGAATCCCCGACGCTCCTTCGTGTTCTTCGCGTTCCAGGATTGTTGCGGTGGTCCAGGGCAGGAGTAGGATTGGCATTCCCTCGCAATGGACGCGATCCAGCAGCGGCGGCAGCAGCACTAGCTGCATTGGAGCAGCATTGACATCGTTTAGTGGAAGAACTTGCCTGGATTCCGGTGAGTGAGCCCCTCGATCTATCACCTCCTCACAATCTCTCGAAATATTTCGTAGGCATCTATGTCGATGCGTCGATCGGTTGCCGGAATTTCGGCATTGGCATTGGCAATGGCTCGCGATTCTTTGCCATGCGGCACGGCCGCAAGGTCCCCAAGCTCAACCGGCCCCCGGACCAGCGCCGCGCGCTTCTCCGCGGCCTCGCCACGCAGCTCCTCCGGCACGGCAGGATCAAGACGACGCGCGCCAGGGCCAAGGCGATGCGCCCCCACGTCGATCACATGATCACGCTGGCCAAGGGAGGATCGCTCCACCAGCGAAGACAAGCTCTGGGCTACATCTATGACAAGCAGCTGGTTCACGCCTTGTTTGCCGAGGTCCCGGAGCGCTACTCAGAGAGAAGTGGAGGATACACCAGGGTGATCAGGACAATGCCCCGGAGAGGCGACAATGCTCCCATGGCTTACATTGAGCTCGTGTAGGAGACGAATCTGGGAAGGAGGTCCCGGGTTCGATTCCTCCGGCTCACTCGTATCCACCACTCGTGTATTTCATTTTTTTTTCTTCTTGATGACTGGGAGTTTTCATTTCAGTGTTGGCTATGGCGTTCTTCCTCGTTCGTCCTCGTCCGTTTGTGGCGGAGCACAACTTTGTTTTTTTCGTGTTTCAGGAATTATAATGCCGCATTCACCTACTACGACGCAACCCACGTAGATCAGGTTCCAATCGAGATCTCTTCATCGCCCCCTCTAATCATTTCCTTGGTCCTCTCAGGTTCTTTCATGGATTCGCAAGCAAGCTCCAGCAGTCTCCTCGGAGATGACAATGAGGGAGCCACCGGAATTTACCACTCGCTCAATTGGTTGCTTGTTCGGCTGACGCTGGCTGCTGGTGTCGGGGGCCTCCTCTTCGGCTATGACACAGGTTGTCACACATTGTTTTTCATGTTTCTCACAATCGCCGGCTGCGCACCGTGCAGGAGTGATATCTGGAGCATTGCTCTACATTCGCGATGACTTTGAATCCGTGAATGAGAGCACTTTCTTGCAAGTAAGCTACCTCTGCTTGTTTGCGTGTGAAAGCATTGACAACCACTGTTATTGTTCTTGTAGGAGACAATAGTTAGCATGGCTATTGCTGGAGCAATTGTTGGAGCAGCCTTTGGAGGACACATGAATGATCGCTTTGGACGCAAGTTTGCAATGTTTTCTGCAGACGCTGTCTTCGCAACTGGAGCAGTCGTCATGGCAGCTGCGCCCAATCCATATATGCTGATTGCTGGCCGCTTTCTCGTAGGATTGGGAGTTGGCGTGGCCTCAATGACGGCTCCGCTCTACATTGCAGAGGCTTCCCCGAACAGAATTCGCGGGGCTTTAGTGAGTACCAACGTGCTCATGATAACAGGTGGTCAGTTCTTGTCCTATCTCATCAACTTGGCCTTCACCCAGGTAAAGCTTCTACCATAGTCGAGCTGACCTTTACGGCTGAATTTCTGTAGGTACCTGGCACTTGGCGGTGGATGCTAGGAGTTGCTGGAATACCTGCTATTGTACAAGCTATACTAATGTATTCTTTGCCTGAATCGCCTAGATGGTTGTTCCACCAGGTAAGAGATGTGTACTTGCCTTTCAGCGCTCTTACGTTCGAATGATCAGGGAAGATACGAAGAGGCAGTGTCAGTGTTGGAGAAGATATATCCGGCAGAGCAGGTGAAACATGAAATCAATGGTCTTCGAGCCTCTCTGGAAGAAGAGAAAGAGGCGCCACGAATGCTAACGATACGGGACATAGTGGGGTCGAAACAAATCAGGCTGGCCCTTCGAGCGGGCGTGGGACTGCAGGTATCTCGTTTCGTGTGTCTTCCTTGTTTAATCTAAAACTGTGAAGTGTTTCAGATATTCCAGCAACTGGTTGGCATCAACACCGTTATGTACTACAGTCCTTCTATCGTGGAACTCGCGGGCTTTGCCTCGCACTACACAGCGTTGCTGCTCTCCCTTGTAATCGCGGGAATGAACGCTCTTGGGACCGTCGTAGGTATTTTTGTCATTGACCACGCCGGCCGCAGGAAGCTGGGCATCTCTAGCCTGGTTGGCGTTGTCTTTTCGCTGGCAGTACTGTCTTCGGCATTCTACCTTACTGCCAGAGATGCTCCGTTAGTAAGCACGCATGCTTCTTTTGAAACTCCAGATCTAATGTGCCCGGCGCTATCACCTTCGAGACTAACTCCATGGACTTGCATGGACTGCTTGCAATCTACATGCGGCTTTTGTGCTGTCAAGAACAACCAGGTTGGCTCAAACTTTTCCTCTGTCTTGGTTTCCGGAAGTCTGATTCTTTGTCTTACAGATGCTCCCAGGCCGCTGCCTCGTCTCCACCGCTTCCAAGTTTTGCGGAGCCGATGGAGGTGGCTGGTTCTCGCAAGGCTGCCCGAGCCGATACGGTTGGTTGGCTCTAGTCGGCTTGGCCCTCTACATAAGCTGCTTCTCTCCGGGAATGGGCCCGGTGCCCTGGACGATCAACTCGGAGATCTATCCTCTCAAGTACCGAGGAGTTTGCGGAGGAATCGCTGCTACGGCCAACTGGATTTCCAACTTGATCGTGGCTCAGACGTTCCTGTCGCTGGTGAAAGCCGTGGGGACGTCGCTCACTTTCGCGCTCTTCGGCGTCATTGCTCTGATCGCCATCGTCTTCATTGCGTGCTTCGTCCCCGAGACGAAAGGACTGTCGTTCGAGGAAGTGGAAAACCTGTGGAAGCCTCAAGACCAAGACAGTGATCAGCAGCCCCTGGTGCGAGACTGAGGAAAGGAAGCAAAATTTTCCTGGATGGATTCCACCCAACGAAGGTCTCACGGAATGATCTGGAGGATCAAGATTTGCCCGAAAAAAAATTGAGACCGCTTTGCGATCCAAGGAAATCATGCCGCCTACGATCTACACGTAATCCTCGACAAGAATGATCGAGGTGTAAAAGAGGCCCAACAAAGCGTGCGTGAGAGCCGAGAGCTCCACTTGGCGGCGGGTTGGATTGGATCGCAGTTCCATCGCCTTTGCGCAAAGGAGAGCTCCATTTCCCTGTTCTAAGCTCTGGAGCTCGTCTTATTGGGAAAAAGATAGCCAGGCTCTGGAAATTTCTACTTGCGAGCCAATGCTGCGAGCGGCATGGAGAAATCCTTGTGGATTGCAGCTACTGGCGAGCTAGAAGAAGAACAAGAGCGACAAAAAATTGTTCAAGGCTCTGTTCGTCCAAAAAGGTATGAATGAGTTTCACCTTTTCCTATTTCACTATATAAATGGGCTCTGCGTATTAGGTTCTCTACTAAAGGTTTTGGCGAGATGAAGACGTGGTCGAAGATTTTAGTGTTTGTGTTTGCGATCTTGGCTCTCTGCGCGTGCGTGTATGGGAGGTCGGTTCCTCAGCTTCGGACTATCTACATGGGAGACTCAATCTTTGATGTTGGAACCAACAAGTACGTGAAAAGCTCTGTTTCGCGTTGTGATTTTGTGCCATATGGGAAGACAAGGTATAACAAGCCATCAGGAAGGTGTAGCGATGGGTTTCTAATTCCAGATCTGATAAACCAAGTGATCGGTTTGCCCTTTTCAAAACCATTCTTGGGCTTGAAAGCTGGGAGCCAACCCCCACTGAGCATCAACTTTGCGTCGGATGGTAGTGGATTACTTGATTCTACTCACTCGGACTGGGGTGTTGTGTCGTTTAACGAGCAGCTAAAACAACTCGGGCAGCTAGCCAACAAGATCTCCAAGAAGAATCTCAATGATTTTGTTGTTGTGATATCTTCGGGTGGTAACGACATTGCAGCAAATCTTCAAAACACTGCTGAGATAGACTTGGAAGCAATGCTAGTGTTATTGGAGAAAGGCTTGGAGCAGCTCTATAAATATGGATTCAGGAAGATTGTCTACTCGAGCGTTGGGCCTTTAGGGTGTGCGCCTGTTGTCACGTCGGGTGGAAATTGCGTGAGAGAAATTAACAATCTAGTAGAGCAATTCAATGGGCAAGCTCGGGAGATTGTTTTGGGGGTGGCAAGAAAATTCCCAGGGATGAGAGGCACATTTGTTGATGGCTATTCACTGATCAAATCCTTTGTGGAGAACCCAGTTAAGTTTGGATTCAAGAATGGAGGGGGTTGTTGCCCCAATTGCCTATCACACAAAAATACCTTGAGCGGGCTGTGCAAGAATCCAAGTGATTATGTTTTCTGGGATTTAATTCACCCAACGGAGCACACGTACACACTACTGATGAGAGAATTCATGGAACAAATCACAAAAATCCTGTAAATTCACAAAGTATGCTTACTGGTTTTTGGTTTTCTTAAGAAAATTTTTAGAGGGACTATCTAAAATATATTTGAATATTTTAAAATATTTTACCATCTAATGGTTGTTATTCATTTAGATTAATTTTACATTTATAATTTATAAGTTTTCCTAAACACTTTTTAGTATATTCTTATTTATTTTACCATCTAATGGTTAACGGTTGATATGAAATAATCTTTTGTTTATAAATGATAAACAAACTTCCATTTGATCAATTAAATTAATAAATAAGAATAACACTACTATTAAGTAAATCAATCATTAGTGCATGCAATGCACACCAAATTTTTTTTGACTTTGTAAAAGATATGAGAAAAAGAAATACAGAACCAATTCAAGCAATCTCTAAAATCACTTTCACGTCTCACAATGCGTTAAAGATCAACTGGAGCTCTTTTAAATGCAATAAAAGGCCAGGGACAAGGTAGTTGTAGATGACAGGATTAACATCGCTGCTGTCGGCAAGTCCTTCCCAATGGATAGAAGCCAAAGCTCAAGTTCCGGGACTGGGACGAGGACGAGCTCGGGGCGTACACTGGCGAGTCGGATTTGTATCAGCTGGGAGGAGAAGCTGATCGCGCCGGCAGCAAGCCATGGTGGTGGTGAACGAAAGAGGAAGATCGAAGATGGGCTCGCATTTATCAGCAAGCTCAGGATGATCGAAGACGAGCTCTCTAGGTAAATCGAAGCGAAAGTGTTGATCAAGCTAGATTATTCAAGCTAAAGTTTATCCACCAAAGATTCTAGTCCTTTAACAAACCCATGTAAAGAGAAATATTTTACCGGGAATATACTCCTTGTGATGGGCTGGGCTAGGGTTTTTTAGCTATGGCGCTCGGGCAGGAGACCGTGCCCTTGTCGCTGCTCGTCAAGCGCGCGGCCGAGGCCGCCTACACCGGGCTCAAGGAGGTCTGCGAGGCGGCGCCCGAGCAATCCGACGCCGAGAGGAAGATCAGCCTTCTCAAATTCATCCTCAAGACGCGCCAGCGCCTCCTCCGCCTTCTCGTCATCTGCAAATGGTGTCGCCAGGTACAAATATCTCTCGATTGCCGTGAGCTTCCTTGTCTCGATCGATCGATCGATCGGGCGATCGGAATGTAGAAATGTCGATTTATTTTCGAGAATGTGTGTGATTTTTTATTCGTTTGCTTTCTTAGATTCCTCTCGTGGAGCGATGCCAGCAGCTCATGGGGACGCTCTCCAATCACGACATGAGCTTCACCCAAGCGGCCGATTCCATGTTCTACCTCCACGAGAGCTTGCAGCAGTCGCGAGCGCCCATGTACGATGTCGCCTCCGCCATGGACGTGCTCTTCACCGGCGGCTTCCCACGAATGCCCAAGTGCATCGAGGATCTCAACGTCCAGCCGGTTCTCGAGGGGTGGAAAAAGGACAACGTTCTTCAAAAGCTCGACACCCTTTTGCGATCCAAGCTCCTGGACATCGCCGTTCCAAAGGAGTTCACGTCGGTCTCGGTGCGCGATGGCCGGCTCACGCTGCGCGTGGATGGAGAGTTTGAGGTGGAGCTCACTCTCGGCTACCGGGGGAATGCGTCGCTGTGGAGGGTGCTCCATTTGAAGCTGCTAGTCGGGGAGAGCTCCAGGCCGGCAAAGTTCTCGGACATGCAACGTTTCGCGCTCTCCGACGATCTGGAGCGGAGGATGTCGGCTCTGGAAAACCCGTTTGGGATCATCTACACGGTTCTTCACGAGTTTTGCGCCGCGCTGGTGATGGACACGCTTTGGCGCCAAGTTCGTGCGCTGAGGCACGGAAGGTGGAAGGACGCTATACGGCTGGATCTCTCGTTTGAGACGGCCGCGTCTGGGAATCCGGCGACTCAAGCTCCCGCTGACGCAGAGGCGGATCCGTCCAAGTCGCGTGTTCATGGCGTGAAGATAACTTACTGGCTCGACATGGCCAAGGGTGGTGAGAGCTTGCTACCGAGCTTGAGGATCGAGCCGGGTAGTGACCAGAGAATCTCCTGCCAGCACCAGCCGCCACTCACGGATCCTGGGACTGGCAACGACGCTGAGTTTGCACTAGATCAGAGCCGCCTGGACGTCGAGAAGTTGATACTCCGAGTCATTAACTGCAACATTCACTCCCGGCTCGTCGAGGTCCAGAAGAGTCTAAAAGCCAACACTTATATTCACAGGGTGGAAGACGATGTGTTCTTGAAATCTTCTGCGCAGGTCAGTGAGAGATAAAGCTTACATTCTTGGCGTTCCTAATGGTTTTTGTTTTTGTTTTCCTGTGCAGGATACCTCGGACATCGGTGAAGATAGCCTTCATGTGCGCGCTTATGGGGATCTATATATCTGTCTTAGTATCAGTATCAGGTGCGTTGCTCTTTGCCTTGTTGAGAACTAAATTCACTGGATCTTAATAGGAATGGACGTTTTGTACTTCGAGCTCCCTCAACATTACTCTCATTGTCTTTAGTTCAAGAGATGGAGGAGGCGATAAATCAGGGGACCTCGGTCGTTGATGTCTTTATCAATCTGCGGAATCAAAGTATTATCCACCACTATACATCCTTGGGCGGATCAATGAATCTGAAGGTTGGTAGTACTTGTCTTAAATTTTTTTTTTCTCAGAGAAGCTTTGTGCAGGTCTTTGAAAAAGGTGCCATAACGCTGAAATTTCCGGAGGATGGACCTAAGCTTGGCTCAGACGTACTTGTTCTGGGATTTCCCAACACCGGCGATTTGTACTTCCTAGCAGTGCATCTCGATCCAGCATTTATGCCACTCTTTGTTCTATTGGAAGCTCAAAAGTTGGCGCCGCTACCAAATCGGACAACTGTTGCAGCAAAGCATCTGGTCATACGAAGGTACATGAACATCGACATCAGCAAATTTTCTTTGGCTGGCAACGATGAAAACTTGAGCTTATTAAGTGACAACGTAAAAAGTGGAGGCAGGAGCTTAGTTCCCAAGACAGCTGAAGTGAGGAATGGGTTTGACAGGATCGACAACCAAGTAGGAAAACTGGAAAAGGCGGAGCAACAGCCGAACTTCGCAATGGGACAGCTGCAACGCTATCATGCGTCACCTTCAGTTTCATTGGGAAGTCCATCCAGCAGAGCCAGCTTTGGCAACCACAACAGAAAATCGTCATCAAGCAATAATCTGCTAGCGTTGGTGTCTCAAGCCATGGGAAGCCCAGCCAGAAACTCATTTAGCCGGATGTCTCCATCGACAAAGTTACCGGAGCTGGAGTATGGTCGCTTAAAGTCCCCTCTACTTCACGTGGATAATCCCGCCTCTCCGGACCTTGACGACGATCATCTTTCGAAGCTGATCGAGTCGATCTCAACGGGTGGACCAGCAACGGATAACATGGCCAGTACAGGTTTAAGGCAGGTTCATTCGTCACCGTCGTCGAGAACGGTGAAGTCGGCCTCTAAGAATTCGTTGAAGTCTCTACATCTTGTACCTCGCAAGGGCCTACCGGATGGGTTGGGATCACCTCTGGCGAAGGATATGGATCGGTCGCCTTATCTTCTTCCAGCCCCTTCACGTCAACTGAGTTCCTTGAAGCGCAAGCCAGAGTCGGACATTTTCTCGTCTCTCCCGTCACTGCAGCGACTAAGCCTTGGAGCAAGGAAGAAACAGAAAGTCGAAGCGCCATCGAACGCCTTGGAAGTTTTCTCTGGACAGCCTTATGCTGCCGTTGTTGCCGCTGCAAATCAAGGGAAGGCTCCTCCGGTGACACATATGGCCGTACTTCTGCACGTCGTGAAGAGGTCCTGGCTGGTGATAAAGCACGCTCGTCTAACGAACCAGATGGATTCACTCGGCATATCGTACGTCGAAGAAGGCAGGCTTTCATCATCCGCGGGACTCATATTCCGTTTGGCAACTTCACGAATGAGAGGAGACATGGGAAAGTATTGCAATGCTTGGCAGCGGATATCTTTGAGCCTGGGACAGCACGGCAGCGATGGATGGGAAGTAAAAGTCCGTGATTCGCACTATAAAAGCCTGTGGAGCCTTCAGAAGCAAAAGGTGGCGGATTGGGGAGCTGGAGTTCAGCTCGCGGCTTTGTCGGAGGCTGATGCTCACATCAAATGTAGTCAAGAAGGCTTGATTCTTAGCTACAGCACGGTGGAAGACGACAGTATCAAGAAGCTTTTAGCAGATCTAGAGCGCTTAAGGAGTGCTAGAGCGTTTGCACACTGCATGAAGAAGCTTCTGGAGGACAGGATGGACGAGGGAGACCAAGGAGCTTCGCGGACAGATACGAAATGGGAAGCAATTACCAGGGCTTTCAAAGTCGAGGCTTTGGGCCTTACGAGCTTATGGTTCAGCTATACAGGAAGCATGCCAGGAATACTTGCACGATTTGTGGTAGAATGGGCATCCGACCAAGAGGGTTGCATAGTTCATGTCTCGCCGGAACAACTGTGGCCCCATACGAAGGTATGTTTTTCCGAGTTCCAGCTTCTCTGATCTTCTAACAGGTTTAAACTTTCCAGTA
Organism: Selaginella moellendorffii; assembly: GCF_000143415.4. Lineage (NCBI taxonomy): Eukaryota > Viridiplantae > Streptophyta > Lycopodiopsida > Selaginellales > Selaginellaceae > Selaginella > Selaginella moellendorffii. The sequence goes on from NW_003314272.1 coordinate 2,285,114, forward strand.
TCTGGAGGACTTGATTAATGGAGGGGACGTGGAGCTTCTACTTGATGCCATCCGGATAACGGCTGGTCCTTTACATGCACTTGCCGGCGCAATCCGTCCAGCACGAATGACAGCACCTGTTTCGAGCATTGTCGCTTCTGCCATTTCTCCACCAGGTCAGGTTTCTCCTCCAAATAGTTCCGCCACGCCTCAGTCCAGAGCTACAGGACTCTCGATCCAGATTCCAACTATCACTTCCGGCCCCGGGAGAGGGCCTGGTCCAGGCATAGTTCCAAGCTCCCTGTTGCCAACGGACATTTCCGTTCTCATGCGCTCGCCATATTGGATCAGGATAGTCTACAGAAAGCAATTCTCGGTGGATATGAGGTGCTTTGAAGGTGACCAAGTGTGGCTGCAGCCAGCTCCTCCGCCTCAGGGTGCTGGTCCCGACGCAGGCGGTTCCTTACCTTGCCCGCAGTTTCGGCCGTTCGTCATGGAGAACGTTTTGAACAGTTCTGAGACTGTGGTCACCGGCGTACAGCAAAATGGTCCGGCATCTGCCAATCCTCGCTCGAATGCAAGTGCTACTCGGAATACTCCAAGCTCAGCGGCATCTGGTCGGAACCTCGTCATAGGGGGGCCCGGTTATCCAAGCTACAGGGGTGAGCTAAACTCTGCGTTTTGCGGCGTGAGTGACGATGGAGGTTACAGCGGTGCATGGGTGCCTCTTCCTGCTCTCAAAAAGGTCCTGCGCAGCACTCTTAAGTATCTCGGTGTCCTCTGGCTCTTTGCGCAGTTCCCCAATATTATTCGCGAGGTACTTGGCTCCGTTATGAATGGGAGAGATGGAACTCTTCTCCACTTGGATCCTGAGCAACCTGCTTTGCGATTCAATATCGGGTACGTCAACTTTTGGCTTATAACCTCTGTACTGACTTACTTGTCACGCTGTGCAGGAATTGCATGTTTGCTGTGAATATGCATCGCCACCAGCTGTATTTACAAGGTTTGAACGTGAAGAAGTTTCAGCAACCGCCTCCCGAGCTACAAACAGACCCCCCAGGAGCAGACGCGGACCTGACAAATGGTGAAATGCTGGAAATAACTGAGTTCTTCGCTCAACGAGTCGCATCTGAACCGTATGATGCCTCCCGCTTGGCCTCGTTCGTGACGATCCTGACGCTACCGATAGCTGTCCTTCGGGAGTTCCTTGGATTGATATCATGGATGAAAGAGGCCCAGAAGAACCAGGCCGTGGAGGCCACCCCTCGGCCGAGGATTGAGCTGTGCCTGGAGAATCGTTTGGTGATCAACACCACCATGAAAGAGGAAGCTGGCAGCAGCACGTCCGTGAAGAGCAGCATACTGCACGATCGAGAAAGAGAAATCGTGGAGTTCGCTCTGACTGTTTTCTTGGACCTGGGTCCTCACGTCAACGTGAACGTTGCTGGAGGTGCGGGGTGGCTGCCGCAGTGTGTATCGGTGCGGATGAGATACTACTACAACGAAGGTGGAAGGCGGGTGCTTCTGGTGGGCTTGGAAGGCAGTCATGGGGGCAGGGCTTGCTGGTCCAGGGGTGACGAGTGGGAGAGGCTGAAAGAGAGAACCAAAGTGCTGGAAGCTGCTGCCGCCGGTCAAGAGTCAAGTGGGAGATTGCGGGCAGTAGCGGAATCTGTGCAATTAACTTTGCAGTCTGCGCTCCAGCAGCTCCGTGCGGTGTGAATGAAATTCTGCGCTCTGCGGAGTAGCTCGGGAGTCGGGACGAGATCTTGCTGCGCAATTTTTGACTTGTTTAAAGGCTTCTGTAGGTACGCCTTTTCACTTTGGTACTTCGTTACTGTAACTGTTACGTGCTTGCAGGTGACGAGCTCCACAAAAGATCTGGGAGCAGATCTGCTCGGCACGAAGCTAACATATCGTGCAGTGACCAGATTTATGGGCAGAGATATTTATTTATTTTTTCTTCATGGTACATTCTATAGACGTTTTGTCTCCTCGATTCGCTAAGTTTTCTTCCCGTGTCACTTGCAGATGACGAACGACTTTGCACTGCCGAACGGAAGGCAGTGTTTCGCTATTCACGCCGTGCAATTTTCCAAGCCTTGCCTTCCAAGCAAGCATATGGAGACTATCAACCTTGATCATGATATTTCAGCAGCCTTTGACTGAAAGCGAGGCAGGAAGACACAAACTCATTAATTTGGGTGGGATACTGCCGGGATACGGCGGGATGGTTAGCTCCTTTCTTACGGAATTTTCTGTCGTCCTGTAAGCTGAAAGTCTTATTTCGATGCAGGTAAAAAAGAGCTATCGAGATGTGATGCTTGGAGAGCGAAAGTACCTCCGCTGATGAGGATCTTTGTGACCAATCCATTCAACATTACGTCACGCAAGTAATGAGGCTTATGCGGATCCGGGAAGGCGTGAGGCAAGCATGCCTGAGTCTCTTTGTTACTTATCTGTTTTTCTTCTTTTAACTCCAGTCAAACAAGACAGGCAGGCACAGGAAGGTGGTGAATTGCATTACCTCTGTGTAGGTAGATCTTTCCGCATCAGCATCAAACCGAAAGCAGCAGCAGCAGCCAGCGGCAGCATGCCAGAGCCAGAATAGCAACAGGGACAAGAACAGGATGCAAAGCGAAGGGAGCAAAAAAAAAAAAAGCCGAACCAAAAAACAAAAACGAGAAAAAGGAGCTGCAAAGCAAGTAATGGCACACGTGAGGTAGTAGTAGTCGTTGAGCTCTTTGGTTTTTTTTTTTTTTTTCTTCCTTTTCATCTTTTCATGCTCGTCTCTGTGTTGTTTGCAGGTCTGCGCCTGGTCCTCGTTCTCGGCTAAAGCTTTTTGCGCTGGTAAAATATAGCGAACTGTGGTCGTCTGCCGGGAAAAGAAACCTCTCCGGTTATAGTGCGTTGCTCGGGTCGGGGACTCCTTCCACGGTCTCTTGTCTCGGACCACCAACTCGGGCTGGCCTGGCGCTGTCCCTTTCTCCCGTGTGCTGCGACTCTGGCGCTGCTAAAAGCAACAAGTTACAGGTATGTGTGTGGATTTATTATGCCAAAAACCTGAGCGCAGTGCGGGGCACTTACTTTGATTGCCTGGCTTTGTGTTTTTGCTTGCAGGCACATTGATAACTCTTGCAACTTCTAGCTAAACTGGATGAACCAGCTTGTATATATGTGTATATATATTCCAGGGCCAGCTAGCGCATATGTTATGTTCATCGTACAAAGGTCCGATTGAATCAAAATTGTATTTTTAAACTCTCGCTCGTTTTTTTTTTTTTTTTTTTCTAGAAGACGATATCTTTGTTTTGAGTTTTATAGCGAGTAACAATCATAGTGGGTGTTTTTGTCAAGGGAGACAAGCTAGCAGGGGATTAAAATTGACGCTACCACAATAACGAACCCACATGGTTTGGCATTGATCTGGGAACGCATTGAAAATCCTGGAGAGGGGAAGATTCGAGATGCCGCGAGCGGATTCCCTGGTTCAGGTGAAAGACAGAAAGAAAGGTGACCTTTGTTCTTCTCACCCTCGTCGGTCAGAGAGGTTATCTTTTTTTTTCTCTCTTTGGCGAAAGTTCTTCGAGGAATTGGCTGTAAACAACACATTACAAGGAGAAAAGAATGGTTTTCTAGTCGCCAACTTTTGTGCAAGGATTGATTGCGGGGGCATTTGTTTAATCGGCATTTGTTTAGCTCGTGCTTGTAACGTTTTCCTTGGATTGCTAGATTGTGTCGATGATGGGCGATTGAATCGGGGGCAAAAACGTTACAAACTCTTTCACTCTCTCTTTCTCGTCGCTATAGAGCCTGTAATGTAATGTAGCAATGGGGACAGCACGCAAAAGAGCGAACACGCATTATCCTTGACAAAATAAGCTTTGACCGTGGCTCATGACGAGATTTGGCCACCATGAATGGATGAAATTGGGCCCCAAGAATTGTACGTTGGTGTTTAATTTTGATCTTTTTTTCCCCGTGGTCGTTGCCGTGGAAGACCGAAATGTATCAAAAATTTCTTCTCCCCCCAAGGAGGGGACGATCGATTGTGATGAAAAGATTTGATAGGGGCATCTGGTCTTTTGACTTCGAAACACTGCACAAAAGAGGGGGAAAAAAGAATATGAGAGCACTTCTCGCAAGATCAAAGGTTTGGGATTGGTTGGCTGTGCGAGAAAACTTCGGGCCTCTTCGAGAAAGAGAGGAGAGATCTCATCAAGACTTAGACTTGTGTCCTGTCCTCGCCTTTTTTTTTTTCCTGCGTTTTTTCATTTTTCTTTTGCGCCTTTAGCCACCAAACTCAATCCATTTCTACGTAACATCCGACATGCACGCATTGGACAGCGACCACCGCCACGAACTCTCGTCTGGAAGAAAAAAGAAAAACAAAAATCTCCCTGCACAAACAAAACAAGCGCTTGATTCCAGAAGACCAAAGCTTTGGACGCACACCACACCATCTCTGGCTGGTTGTTTGGTGTTTGGTCACCTTACCACCACCCGTAAAATTCGACAAGCAAAGTAAAAATAAAAAATCGCAAATCTCTTACCACCCGCATGCCCTCCACATTAATTGGAGAGATTACAACACACTAATTGTAAGGACAGCCGCTCAGTTACATTGAGTGCGCAAAACCAATCAAAAGAAAGCGATTAGATTAAATAAAGGCCAACGGGACGGCGGCCCTCTTGACTGACGGTGACGGAGCCGTCAGTCAAGGTCAAACCAACACGTCTAGGGCAAAGGTAAAAAAGGTGGTACACCCGTGTTAAAAAAGTAGTGTAAGTTTCCCGTCAAAGTGAGGAAAACATCACGGTCGGTCGGTGGCAGCGGCGAGACCAATGGGGACCCGCGCGGGCAGGCCGGGCAGCGCTCCCGGGCAGCTAGGGCTACTTATAACAAACAGGGCCATGTGTGTATCGAGAAGGAGAAGAAAAACGAGAAAAGAAATTAGCAAGGGTTTAAAGCAGAGAAGGAAGGAGGAAGGAGAAGAATGCCGGCCGCGATGAAGCTCTGGAGATGGCGATTTTAGGGTTCTTGGCGGGGTTGGGCGGGGAAGGCAAGAGATCTTGGCTTTTGGGTCTGATTGATCGATCGAGATCGGGGATCGATCGATTGTCGCGAGCAAGATGGGCTCTTCTTGGGCGTGATTGATCAGCCAGGAGAAATACGAGCCCCTTGTGATTGATCGCATCGAATTGAGAGGGAGAGGGGAGGGAATCGAGCGAGAGAGATTGAGAGAGAGAGATAGATCGATCCGGCGAGCGATCAAGCTGGCGAGCAAGATGCCGGGGCTCAAGAAGATGCAGGTCCAAAATCTGCAAGTGCCCCACTACTTCCGGTGCCCGATATCGCTGGAGCTGATGCGCGACCCGGTGACGGTGGCCACGGGCCAGACGTATGACCGCTCCAGCATCGAGAAATGGGTGAGCGACGGCAACGCGACGTGCCCGGCCACGATGCAGCGCCTCACCGATCTCACGCTCATCCCAAACCACACGCTGCGCCGCCTCATCCAGGAGTGGTGCGTCGCCAATCGCTCGCGTGGCATCGAGCGCATCCCCACGCCCAAGCAGCCCGCGGACCCGCAGCGCGTCGCGGCGCTCGTCCGGGACGTGACGCGCGGTACCGCCGGCGGTACCGCGTTGCAGCTCTTACTGCCGGCACTGCGCAGCCTCCGCGCGCTGGCCAAGGAGAACGATAAGAACCGAGGTCTGATGGTGGAGGCCAATGCGGTTTCGGCTCTTATCCGTGCCATGTTTAGGATCCCTTCCTCCTCCAGCGACGACGACGACGATGACAATCTCTCCTCGTCGTGCTCTTGCTCCTTCGATCCCGATTCCTTGTCGTGCTGCGCGCCGCTAGATCACGACCAACATCTTGGCGATTCCCTGGACGTGGAGGAGTCGTCGCTGGCGGTGCTGGTGCTCCTCCCGCTCAAGGACAGCGAGCGGCGATCCATCGCGCAGTGCCGGCGGCGGCTGGGCGCCGTGTCGCGGATCGTGCGACGCGGGCGGAGCATGGACGCGCGCATCAACGCGGCGGTACTGGTGGAGAAGATCGCGTCGGACGCGCCCGAGGCGGCGAAGCTGGCCATGGGCCAGATCCCCGGCCTGCTCGAGGGCCTCGTGGATCTCCTCCGGGGCGACCACTCGGCTGTGTCGCCGCGCGCGCCCAAGTCGGGCGTCAAGGCGCTCTTCTCGCTGTGCCTGTGCAGCGCGGCATCCAACAGCGAGCGGGCGGTATCGGCCGGCGCCGCGGCGGCGCTGGTGGAGCACCTCCCGGCGGCACAGCACGGCGACGCGGACCGGACCTTGGGTGCGCTGGAGCTGCTGTGCCGGACGCGGGCGGGGCGGGAGGTGGTGGCGCAGCACGCGCTGGCGGTGCCGGCGCTGGTGGCGGCCATCCAGTGCCGGAGCTCGTTCCAGGCGGCCGAGTGCGCCGCCGGGACGCTACTGGCGGTATGCAGCGGGAGCGAGGAGGTACAGCTGGCGGCGGCCGAGGCCGGGGTGCTCACGCAGCTACTGCTGCTCATCCAGAGCGACTGCACGGATCGGGCAAAGAGGAAGGCCGTGGAGCTGCTCAAGCTGCTCCGGCGGTGGTGGGCGGAGGACCCGTGCCTGGCGGAGCTGGACAGGACGGACGTGGTGGCGTTCTAAGCGATGGCGGTACGGCGCCCAGCTCTAGCTAACGGCCAGCGGCACACCGCGCGGTATGCCGCCAGTGCTCAAGAGACCGACCGAGAACCGCAATGCAATGCCGGTACTTTTACTATCTACGTGCCCACACCGTACATTTTAAGCGATTATAGGGAGGGAGGAGGGTTGTTTTTTCCGTGCTGTTTTTGTGATTTGGGGGGTTTTACGCAAACTACACTACGTACTAGTTGGCCAGCTTTTAGTCTTGGGTGAGGTTCTTGAGATTTTCTTCTTTATCCATGTTCCAACACCATGGTGTATATATTGTGTCAATATATTTTTGACAGCAGAGAGAGCACACAGCACACAGCCCAGCAGCACCAGCGCAGCAGCTGCAGAAACAGTAGCAAGAGATCTTTTTGGAAGCTGCAAATACAGCATTGTCTTTGTCGCTTGTAATGCAATTAGCTGAAATCCAAGGACAAAACAAGCTTAGGCCTACCTGGTGATGGATGCATGGCTGAATAATAATCAGAGAGAGATTCTTCTTGGTGTGAGATTATTTGTGGGAAGGAAACAGAAAGTGTGTGTCATACCTAATTTTTTTGTCATGCCACCTGTAATGTTATTTTTTTCTTCTCTTCTTTCTGGGTGGGAGTAGTGGCATCAGCAAATTTGTGTGTTTGTGGGCTCAAGACTTGTGTGTGTGTGTGTGTGTGTGTGCTTCTCACTCTGGCAATGTATTTTTTTGTGGTGATTTTGCCAGAGGATGGTCTCAGTCCAAGCTCAGTGAAAGGTCAAAGCCCTCTGGAATGCTGCTGCTTGCTTCTTTCTTGCTTGGTAACAAGTGTGAAGGGGATGGCTGTCCAGCCAACAGGGAAAAAATTGATAGCTAGGCAAAGTTAGTAGATTTTTGAGGTTACACTCTGTAAAACAATTGTTTTGCTTTCCTCTCTTTTTTACTTCCTTGCTTCTTGAGCTGTGTGGCCACTACAAATGCCAACAAGGGGACCCTCCCTCTCCTTGTTGTTGGGGTCACAAGTCACAAAAAAAGGAGGGAGAGGGGTTTGGCTCAAAAACAAAGCCAAAAAATGGGGGACATGTTGTTGTGACTGTCATTTTGGTCCCTGGAAATGATGGTGGTGGTGGACCAGAACCAGAAGAACAAAGGCAAGCAACCAAGAAAAAAAACAATACTCCTATAAAAACAAAAAGAAATGGAAAAAAAAAACCAACCAATGGAAGAGAAGTTTGACCGTTGCCGTGTTCTGTGCGTGGGATGGAGATTTTGTTCCGCGTTTGACCGTTGAATATTCGGATCGCTTGCACGTGTAGCTGGCCTATGTAAAGGAAAAGATCTGGCAAGCCTGAATATGCGAGGGAATCAATCCAGGACGAAAGAAATTATTATAACGGCGAAAGTGCGCATATTACCTGTGGCGTTTTAAGTCTGCCATGGATGGATGATGGATGGATCTCTCTCCTCTCTTTTTTTTTCTTTTTCTCCCGGCGAGAGTGGAGTGGAATCACTCAGGTGTTTGATGATTGGTGTCACGGTGCGAAGAAAATTCTGGACTGGTTGATGCTTTGTTCGTGTGCTTATTGCAGGAGAGTACTGCGATGGAAGAACTGCAAAACTGAAGTGGAGGAAGTGATTGACTAGAACAAGAGAGAAGGAAGTCCTGCGCTGTTTTCATACTTGCAACGTGTCCAGAATCTCGTCTGTGGTCAATCGATCCAGTTATCAAATCCGGAAGGACACGGAACAAAGACGCCAAGGTTAGTGGATTGGCCTTTTGCTTCTTTCTCCATAGAAAAATAGAAGCTAGCACACTTACGCAGGCTAATGTAGAGGCGCTCGTTTGAAGGGAATCACGGAGCTCCTGCAGTGAAAACAAGCTGAGCAGTGGCCTAGAAAAAAGACACAAGAAAAAAACTATGCCTTGCCTGGAAGACGAGCTTTTCTCTCGTTGGAGGAACGAAACACCAGAGACTTTCGATCGAGCGTCCTGTGTAGAGCATGCACTGTTCGAGAAAAAAGAGAGAAAGAAAGAAAGAAAGATAAAAACTGTGACTTGCCTGGAAGGCGAGCTTTTCTCTCATTGTAGAAACGAAAATCCAGAGACTTTCGATCGAACATCCTGTAAAGCATGCAAGCGCCAAGGAAACAAAAGATCAAGCGAAAGAAGCGACTGCATTGATCACAGGCAAGGAAAGAACACACTGAAGATCAAAACCAGACTTTTCCACTCGTTTCAAGCTTTCCTGGCTTTGCCTATCTCCATCACGTTCTTGAGGCGAGGAGCATAGAGCGAGTACACCACCGTCTGGCGCTTCACTACCTCGAGCTGCTCCTTACCGCTCGCAAATGCCTCTGCCGCATTGCCGGATTGGCGAAATCCTTGCCTGGATCGGCGCTTGATGTACTCACGCACATTGTAGTCGGTGAACTTGCGCGCCTCGCGCAGGAAACCCCGGTAGAGCGCGCGCACCTGCGCGGGATCCATCGCCTCGCGTCCTGTAGCATAAACCCTAGAATTTAGGGTTCTTGGGTTTTACTTGTTTTAACTGGCTGGGAGGGAATGCTGTGGATTCGTCGCTCCTCCCGGCGGATCTGTGCGCAGCTGCTGCCATTCCCTTTGGCGCCACCCGCCGCAAGCACCACATTCAATAGCATCGCGAAACGATGTCGATTTGAGGTAAGGTGATCGCTTTTGGTTGCTTGAGTTCTGGATAATTTTTTTTATCTTAGATGATCCATAGTACGAGCAGGGATGATCTGTGAGTAACGCAATCCCATGAGCCACTGATTTGAGTCGCTTTCAGGCAAAATTCTGGGATTTCTAGCTCTGAGCCTTCTCTGCTACCATCACCAGGAAGCTCCAGGGTCCATCCGACAGCCATTGTTCACTCTCAAGCTACCATCGGTGAGGTAAGTTCCATCTTTTTGTCTGTCTTTCTCGTGGTTTCTAAGTTCCAAGTGGTTTGTGGTGTTCTTCGTGAGTTTCCTTCGTGGTTTTTCCAGCTTCTCGTGCAATTCTTTCTTGGTGATGTGAATTTGTGGTTCTACGTATCTTAAGTTTCTGGCCGTGTGCAGCGCGTGAGTATTGGTCCATTTTGCAGCGTTGGTCCCGGTGCAAAGCTTGGCAGTGGCTGCACACTCCACCCAAACAGCCACATCTTTGGAAACACCCACATTGGCGACAACTCCACGCTCTTCCCGTGAGTTGCAACGAAACGCTCTTTTCATGAACGTCATTTCTCTTTTTCTCTGTCTTCCATTGATCACAGGGGAGCAATAGTTGGAGCTGACATTCCTGGTGAGACGGTCATCGGCAAGAATAACAGCATCGGCTGTTATGCGGTAGTCGGAGTGAAGTGCCAAGATCTCAAGTACAAAGTAAACATCCAAGTTCTTGTTCTTCTCCATTAAGACTTTTATTCCAGGATGGAGACGAATGCTTTCTTCGAATAGGTGATAATAACGATATAAGGGAGCACGCCAGCGTTCACAGATCGTCCAAAAGCACCGATAGCACGGTACGTTGTATCCTCAAACTTCAAGTTTGATTCGAAAAAGTTATTTTCTCTTGTCCCAAGAACTCAAGTTTGATTCGAAGTTCTTTTATCTTTCAGATAATTGGCGACAGCAATCTTATAATGGGAGCCTGTCACATTGCACACGACGTCAAGCTCGGTAACAGCAACATTCTGGCAAATGGTACTCTTCTAGGCGGTCACGTCGTGGTGGAGGTAGCGATCTAGTTTTTCGCGACACTTAAAAAAGTTTTGGTTTAGAATTGTATCCACACAGGAGGAGGAGCGGCAGTGCATCAGTTTTGTCACATCGGCTCTTACTCCTTCTTGGCAGGCGGTTCCATGGTAAATGATCCGCATTGTTTTTTTAATCACCTATCAAGATCTTCACCAAAACTGTATGTTTTTGCTGCATCAGGTGGACAGAGATGTTCCAACGTATATGATGGTTGCTGGGAATCGTGCAGAGCTTCGGGGACTTAATCTGGAAGGACTGAGACGGCGTGGATTCTCCGAGATCGAGGTACTCTCTTAAAAACTTCTTTTCTGCATTGGTTTTGTAATTCCTTTCTTTTGTTCTCAGGTGAACAGCCTGAGGCGAGCTTATCAAAGGCTTTTCGTGAACAGTGATGAAAATGCTGGAGGGATCGACGACCGACTTGCCATTCTCGTGAGCCGTTTATTTTTCTCAGTTGGAATAGTGGTTTGTTGTTGATTTCATGAACTTTGGCTTTGGCAGGACTTGGATGCAAAGCTTTCCAAGGTTGAGGTAGTTCTTCAGATGATCCAGTCTGTCCGGGATTGTTTCGGAGAGAATCGAAGAGGCCTGTGTAAGTTTCGGCAAGTAACTGGAATCATAGACAATGCGATTGATATTCCTTGATCAAGCTCTACACATACAGTGGCTTAGCGGGTTCTCGTAGATATCAAATCCTGGAAACGTCGGCTCGGGTAAACCCGTCCGGAACTCGTGAGTGGAGGCAACCTGGTCCACGAAGGCCGGCCATCCCAGCGTGGGATCGCCCAGCGCCTTGGCCATGAGGCTCTTGTCCGGTTTGATGGACTTGAGCTCGTGTCCCATGTATCTCCTGGTACCAATGACGAGCTTGGCAAAGTTTCCACCGTGCGTCATCACGAAGACATCGGACTTGACGCACACCAGGAAGTCGAGAGCAGCGAGGCTGGTGACGTGCTGTCTGAATGGCTTGAGTTCCTCTTTCGTTGCTAGATCGTCTTTTCTCACCTGTGAAAAGGAAAACCATTTTAAATTTACAAACTCTGGAAAAACTTACCAAGTTTGGGAACATGTTTCGTAGCGGGGACATGCGATTCTCACCGCCATAAACTTGGCCCGACGCGACGTAAATCTGCGTCTCCTTTGGATACCCCTTGGCCATGAGAACCACGCCAACTTCTGCCGGCTCGAGTGGACACCTTCCCTCTTTTCTTTTCAGTAGAGCTTGACGCCACAAATGTGACCCGTTCTGAAACGAGGAAGGATTGGATGAGCTAAACACAAAAGCAAAGACGGCTTACCTTGAACCTGCGAGGCCATTCTTTCTTCCTGTAAGCAGCCATCATTGCTTTTTCTTCGCGGTTACCAACAAAATCACAAAATGAAAGTCCGACCATTCCCTTCTCGAATCGCAAGTGTAAGGCCCTGAAATGCTGCGTTACAGGAAGTCAAGTAGTGGGATGACGCGACTTACATATACGGCTTCAATAAGCCCGTTCTGTTTCTCATCCTGGAAACTAGGACATCCGCCATTTCTTCTATATGAGGCAAAAACTTCAAAGCGTGGTAGTTGACCCTGCATCTCAGCTTGTTAATTTCAGCTGGCACATTATCATACCTGATCAAAGACAGCATGAAACACAGATGGTAGAAACATACACAACATAGTACAAAAGACGCTTACCCAAGCCTGTCGACAAAAGGCTTTAGAGCCATCACTCTTTTCTCTTTGATACGAGGCAAAACGTTGTCCAAATACCACTGTGCCGATGCATATTTGGGGATGTTCTTAACAGTCCTCCTGAAAGTCAAATTCGCAAATTCGCTATAAAAACAAGAAAGGTGAAACCGGGCTTACTTGAGACTAGTATACAAATCGCCTTTATCCGGCAACCACGACGGTATGTCTTTCACAATCCGCACGTCATCTTTGAGGGACTCTATAAAATGATCCACGTCAAAGACGTCCTCAAACCGCCTGCATGCAGAAGCTTTAACTTAGGAGTTCCTGGAATTCGTGTGCAATCAGACGGACTTTGATAATAGTAGGAGCGCACAACTTACGTTTTGTCTTTCCATATCTGGTCCTGCTTCATCAACGGGATGATGAGCGTCACGTTCATGATCCTTGCAACAGCAACAGCATTGCAAATCTGCAAATTTTATGGAGCTCTTGAAACACATACTATAACTGCTGTTAAACAACTAACCGCAATGCGCTGTTGATTTAGTCCTCCTTCAGCATGGATGCCGAGGTAACCATTTGTTTCATCCTCCGCTAGAGGCACTATACAAAAGAAAGAGCGCTTGAATCAGACACAGGGAAGCGAAAGAACTAACAAAGAAAAGAAGCGAACGAACCAATGTGTTTAGAAGCTCGCTCCTCGGCGCAAGGCCGCCACGACTTAGTTGCAGATTTTGGATTGTGCCACAAAGAAGGCGTGTCCGAAACCTTCACAAAAAATTCCAATTTTTTGGTTCTTAAGCTGGAAAGAAGGAGATCAAAGATGAAAGCTTACCGGTGGACAATGCAGCATCACACCATCCTTCCGACAGAGATATGGACGATTCTAAACCAAAGAAGAAGAGAAATAAACAATCTATAAGACTACGTAGCGAGCATGGATATTGTTTATCTTACCAAATGTCCCCACGCAAGAGGCAAGCAAAAGAACAAGAGCCCGAGAAGAGCCAAGGACACGGCCACGGCGATCCAGCCCCGCCGTGCCAAAACCCTGGCACCTAGCGATCCCTCCGACTCCGAGGAAGAGCTCTCGCCCTCCCTGGACACGATCCTCGACACAAACCCTGGCAGCGACTGGAACGCGTGAAGAACGCGAGCAATGTAGCCCTGGGGGTTGTGCTGCGGCGCCTGCTGCTTCTTCATCGACGGCGGATCGGCCGCCAGCAGCGACTGCCTCGCGGCGGCACCAGATCTCGCGATCGCCGCCGCCGCCACGGCGCTGCCTCCACTCCGCCACGCCTCCGCCATAGCTACATTCAAATGAAGCTTACTTGTTAGGGTTTATGCGATGAGCCGATGGAAGGGGAGAGGGGCGAAAGCGGTGGCCGAGGCGGCGCCGCTGTCTGGATTGTATGACGAGATCAGGCGATGGTCGGCGCGTCTAGAGTGCGCATTGAGCGCCTCCGGGGGGACGCTCGTGGCGAATCGTCAGCAAGCTCGCCTTCTCTGCGCTACAGGCTTTGGATCCGATGTGCTCTCGAGTGAGTGTGTGATTTCCAGAGATTTAGTGCCAGTGTTGTGATCGCCAGCTCCGGATCGTCGTGGAGATGGCGAGGATTTGGCGACTACACACGTCTTTCAGCTGATGCTTGAGGAAGTTTTCTACTTGAGCTACGAGCTAGATTGCCTTCGCGTCCATCGCCAAAGCTCACAGGTTTAGCTCTCTTTGCTTGCTCTCATCTCTTTGTTCCTTTGTGTGTGTCCTCTGCTTTGCAGGGCCGTGTGGATCTTACACTCGAGGAATTGTGGTGCTTGATGCAAGAATTCAACAGGGAGTTTGTGAAGATCTACAAGGCTTACTCTCACCTAAGGAACAAGCGATGGGTTGTTCGTCCTGGTCCACAGTATGGAGCCGATTTCATGGCATACAGGCACCACCCGACTTTGGTGCATTCAGAGTACGCAGTTATTGGAAGCTTTTGCTCTCTCGTTTGTGACAAAAGATGGTCTTGCAGCTATGCAGTTCTTGTTATCTCGGTAGATGATCCCCAGAGCAGGCTGGCTTCATGGACGGATGTTCAAGGTATGACCCGGTTGTGCGGCAGTGTAGCAAAGGTGAGACGATCATTCAAGCAAGATCCTCTCTCACATGTCAATCGAGCTTGCAGACACTGTTGGTGCTGTACATCATAGTTGACATGGGCCATGATCTGTCTTCTCCAACGTATTTGGAGCGAATAAAAGTGGAGGAAGTAGAAGTGCGTCGATGGCTACCACAGAAACACCGAGAAGACTCACAATAACGTAAAATGGTTTTTGAGGAAGGTTAGTTTACATTCAAAACTTTGCTTAATAATTCATGTTTAGTTATATTTATTAATACAATTGATCAATCAGAAGTTTATAACTATAACTAGTACTTGCCCATCAAAAGTTAGCGAGGGTAAATTTAGTGCTAAAATTAATACAATGCACTATACTAATCATTGTGTTATGTGATGTTTAGTTTGCATTTGTTCTTCTTTTCCCATTGGATAACAAAAGAAAAAGTTTTGGTGAGATTTTTTTTTTTCCACAAAATGGAAGCATGATACCTATTCCTAATTGAAGCGAATTATCTCAACCTAGAAGCTGCCTAAACCTTGGAAAGAAGAGATGAACATCACTTTGACAGAATTTAGATGGTATTTTTCCATATTTTTACATATTGTACAATGTTATGAGCTTGGCAGTGGTGGAAGCCATAGTTATCTCCACTACAATGGCAGCCTTTTCTCGATTGCTTCCTTTTGCAACACTAGTAGCAGAAGTGCTGAGGTGATGGAGCTTGAATCCTTTATGTGGCTCATGAGGTATAGCTCTAGCATGAGCTTGAGCTCTAGCATCCTAGGTGTTGATGGTGAACACTACTAAGTTTTTGGTGTTGTCCTTGTTCTCGTTACCACTGTTGTAGTTTTGGCTGTCCTTGGAGTTTGTGTCCTATGCACTATTCTTGTGGGAGATGGCAGTGTCACTGAGACAAAAGTGTGCTTGTTTCTTGATCACTTCCTTAGACTTGTGTGGGGCAGCATGAACTGCCAACTTCTTCTCTTCATCTTTGATCTCCAAGATGTCTTTGAAGAGGAGGAATACTTCATTTGATCTTTGTAGACTGTGATGGTTGCATGGAACTCTATGCCTTGTAGTTGCAGTGAACCCATCAACCTATGAAGAAAGCAGAGTTCAGAACCAAGTGGTAAAAATAGAGGGCTACTTTGGAAGACTTGGATGGTACTAGGTCATTCAACTTGCAAAGTCCAAGGTTTCTTTGAGTAAGCATTAAGAAAGAACTTTGCATTACCTCAGTATGGAGAATTTCCTTGAGCTCAATTATAGGGCATTTTTCACTCCAATAGCTGGAAACAATGGAAAAAAGTCACCAATGAAAGTTGGCTATCAAGAACGAAGAACATATACTAGACATGGAATAGAGTTTTGCATGAAGTGCCATAGATGTTGTAGAACTTAAAATCTTTTGGAAGTTTTGCAGAGAACCATAGGCGGCAAGACTCATTTGCCCACTCAAGAATGCATCTATTGAAAGGAATGGGTATTGTCTTGTCATCATAGCTCAATTGCATAGAAAATATTTAGTTTATCAGCATAACCAAAGAAAAGAAAAGAGAACTTGATATACCATTAATTATGTTCTCTTTAAGTGCAACTTCCATCTCAAACACTCAAGGGGTCCATATAAGTGTAACTTGATATACTTGGGATTGTTATCATGCTTTCTATGCCGCCTCCAAACTTGCAATTGTGGAGGGGCACTCCCATTCATATGTGAGGGATGCCATCATTGTTTGACAAATGTAATCATGGTCAACACATTGCATGCAATATATGTTTTTCTCTCACCCCATGCAATTGGCCACCTGTAAGCGGTTGAATTTAGACTTCTCGGGAGGTCACCCAACCCAATACTATTCAAACCCAAGGACACTTAACTCCAACTATCCCATGACCTTTGGCCAATTGGAAAAGGGGGGTGCACTCTTATTCATGGGCCCTTTCCCTCTATATTTGAACCCGATGGATTGTTTCTCAAGTCATTCTCTTTAGTTGCTTACAATCCACCATGCTTCCCTGCAAGTTCACGCCCTCATGAACGGAAGCTGAGAGTCATAACTCTCCTGAGAGCCCCGCTCTCTTGACACCCTACCCCTTGAGTCGAGCCCAGCGGGAGCAAACTGGACCAGTCAGATGTCAATCAACATGTGGTGTGATTCCTCTAGCCAACCAACAAAGTCGGACCTGAAACCGCTTTGATACCAAATGTAAGCTCCTGAATTTAGACTTCCCGAGAGGTCACCCAACCCAATATTATTCAAACCCAACGACACTTAACTCCAACTATCCCAAAACCTTTTACCAGTTGAAAAAGGGGGTGCACTTTTATTCATAGGCCCTTTCCCTCTATATTTGAACCCGATGGATCGTTTCTCGAGTCGTTCTCTTTAATTGCTTACACCACCTCCCATTGGCTAAGAGCAAACATTAGTGATTATTTGCTAAAACATGGTTAAAGATATAACCCTTTGATAGTTACCCCCATCGAATGGTTGCCATTGGCTAGATTTGGTGGCTCAGAAACTCCTCCTTATTATTATAGATTATAAACATATTTATAATTTATAAACACAAGATTAATTTTATTGCATATCACCATAGTAACTAAGCAGCCTATAACATTTCGGCTACACACAAGTGAAACTACAAGATCTAGCTCTCAACATCAACACTAACAACATGCTGCATCACTGTCAACACCATAGCCGAGAGCGCCCCAAGCAAAAGCAATGCTATGAGCTCAAGCTTCCACATAGGATCTTGAACTTAACATCTCTCTAGTTTATAGATGAAATGCAATGCCTCCAGCCAACTCCACAAAATGGCAATATTAGCAAATTTTGCAAAGTTTTTCCACGATGAGTGGAGTCCAAGTGATGATCAATGCCATCATCTACCAGCTCATTGATGCAAAGCTCATAAATATCTAAAGTGACATTCTTCAGCTCAAGAGAAGCATTTGAGGTATGGGTTTCTAGAGATTCATTTGCGCAAAGACTAAGTGTATAAATGAAAAACTCTCTAAGGAGAATATCAAACTTTGCAATGAGATCTAATAGTTCAAGGTAAAGTAACCATTAATTATCATAGAAGATACCCATTATGTAAGATTAGATAAAGAAGGCCAAGTTAACACTCAAACTCTATTTTTATCTCTTTTGTATTCTAGCCTTCTATCATCAATGCACATCCACATGCTCAAGATCCAAAGTATTTAAGTGATGCTAAGTTTATCCTTGCTCGTGACCTAGAACTTTTTGGAGATTAAAGGACTTAAGTCACTTTTCTTTCTCATTCTTTGCATATTTATTTCTGTTTATCTAAAGAATTGCTACAATAGAGAGCAAGATTTAGAAAGCAAGCTTAATAGCAAATAATTGCTTTTCTCTCTCTTTTGTTTCTTTTGTATTTCTCCCAATTAGATCACAACATTTTCAATACTCATTAAGACTAATCCTTTGTTATCAAATGTAGTGCATATAGTTTTGACCTTATATCCTATAATGAATTACCATAAACTAACCATAAAGTGAAACCAAATCCTTGGATATGTGTGCCAAGAGCAATGGAGTAGGACTTGAGTTTTAGAACTTTAAACCACCAAATAAAAAGATGGAATTAAAATTTTAAGTATATAGCAATAATAAGTACAAAACAACTCCTAAACATATAATTAGAGAGAAAAGGAAAAAAAGTATGGAGTGACATTAAAATATTCCTTTAGTATTCAACATTCTATGCTAAAACTAGCATGCAAAATGGAGCTAAATAGAATTAATGTTACTTCAATATATTAGTGGTATAATATAACAATATGGGTACTCCACTAGCTAACATAGTATAGAATTTAAGCTTAAACCCAAAATAAACACAAAAGAAGGATAAATATAGCTAAATAATGTTTTAAATTGGTTAGCCATACTTGATCTACAAGTAATGCTATGAAACACCAACCAGCCACTAAAAACCTTTGCTTCCACTTCTAAGTTCATAAAATTATTGCTATAAGTTGGAGATGATTACATCTTTCCTACCAGAACTCTATTAAATGATGGAGGACATGTATATAAACATTTTGTGTCTATAAACCACTAAAGAATGCCAAAGTAAACTATGGTACCAAGGGGAAAGATAAAAGAGGTAATATGGAAAGAATAAGCAATGGTGTAAGGAATGAATGGAATGCAAAAAGTGATTATGAAAAGTGCAAAAGAATGGGAGGGAAAATATAATGAAAGTGATGTAAAGGCCATGTATAATAGTTGTGGCAAAACATAAAAAAATTTGAATGCTATTTGGGGAGTCTTTATCTCTCTAAAAGGCTTTGAGTAATTATAAACTTCCAGTTTAGGCAATTTCTTATTGTAAAGAAGCTCTGGGAAAACCACTGGAAGATTATTATATTTTGATGGCTATGTCTCAAAGGTGTTTATAGCCTTAGATTTCTTAAATTGAAGATGCCAACCATGTTTGTTGAGAAAAGTTGCATAATGCCACAATCAGAAATTATCATAATACCTAAATGCCATTTTGTCTCACAATCCACTACTTAGTGTTAGAAGATATGATTTACAAAGGTCTTTAACATAATTGCTATCATGAAAGAGATCTCCAAGCCAAGCTAATGAAGGGAGATGACGCTGCTCCCAAAGCTAAAGTCAAGTAATGCACCCTCTACCACCTTTCTAGCTATTGTGATCCTTATGCTTGGTATAAGTGAATAGTTTGAAACATGTACTCTAAAGAGCTACTCCTCAGTCACACAACAAGAACCACAGATGCCTAAAAATGGCAAATACCAAATCATGCCACAAACTAAAGAAAATTGTATACCTTTGCCTTAACCAACACATCTAGAACAAGAGTGAGTGTGAAAATTGAAAAACCAGAGCTAAAAACAATGAAAATGGGTGAAATAGAACTTGTTAGAAAGCTCTTGACTTACCCTATCTTTTAGATAAGAAAAATCTCAAAAAACTCTAAGCAGAACAAAGGTGAAAAAGCTCTAAACTCCTCATAGACAACACAAGAAGAGAAATGTTGTTAGATGTCTCGACACACAACATGAAAAATCATGAGATATAACTCTTTGATGAGCTATTTGCTTTAACTCTCAAACAAAATAAATCTTAGAAAATCCAAGCAGGAAAGAGGAGAAAAAGCTCCAAACTCCTCAAGGACAACACAAAAAGAGAAATGATGCTAGATTTTTCTCAACACACCACACCAAAATTCACAAAACAAGACTTAAAAGAAAGCTTTCTTTAGATTATAAAGAAAAAAATCCAAGGAAAACACTCCTAGAAACCACGAGATAAAGAGAAAGAACCCCTCAATAATTTAAAAAAATGACTAAATCTTTCTAAGGGAATGAATTGAATCAAGAAAGAAAGAGCTCTTTGGAAATTTTAAGAGCAGATTTACCTGAGAACATAATGGCTTGTAAAGAGTGTCTAATATGGTCCTATCTGTGAGCTTTTCAAATCTCCTTGCATGTCCCAATTCTTACACTAAATTTGTGGATTTGTGATGCTAAATAATAGAGAAAGATGAAATATACAAGACCATCTACTCAATTTGCCAAAAAATAAAAATTTGAAAAAATAAATAAATAAACCACTAGAACAAAATTTTTAGTCGTGAATCCCAAAACCCAAAGAAAATTAAGAAAAGCTAATAAATCTGCAAGAATGCCATGCTTAGAAAAACCCATCTCAGGGCACCCCTAGATGTGAATTATACCACTGAGAATGAGAGTTGTGCTCTAATTCCTCACAACTCTTAAGAAATAAGAAAGAAAATGAATGGAAATGGGATGGGCTAACTAAGAATCAACTCATCCCATTGTGGTCACCATTTTGATGTGCAAGTAGCACATCTCTCACTCTCAAACATACTCAAAACAAAGCAAAAAACTCCATAGCTACCAGCTCAAAGATACATCATCAATCACTCCTTATCATGCTCCCTTATCTACAATTCATCCAAGAAAATGGAAAGAGGCCATTCACAACATTTCAGGGAAATTAAACATTGCTTAGGCCTGTTCTGCTGCTCGCAACACAAATAAGAGGGGTTTAAAGTTCTAAACAAGTTGACCTCCTTTCTAGAGTAAACTCTCCCAAGGATCCCAAGGATTGCAAGATGCAATCAGCAAGGCATACAAGGTCTATTCATTTCTGATCAGTGCTTTTGTCCGAAACTTGCCATGGCATTCTCTCCTGTAAGTAGTTTTTCTACATGACCAGATTTGTCATGCGTTCTGCAAGACAAGGTACTGCTTTCAGATCTGCAACAATCTTCCCGGGCTTGGCTTGAATCTTAACTACCTTCTGGCTTTGCTCAAAACCTTCTGGGACCAGGAGATTGTGTCTGGTCGCTAAATCGAGTGGAGGCTCCACCAGGTGGACAAGAACATGGCATCCTCCTTCCTTGGTATCATATTATAGCAGGCCAGAGTGGTGGTGACCCCAACTCTGCTGTCCAGTGGTCTACCAAGAGTGGTCACAGATGGATGCAACTAAGGACAACGCAGTAGTTGTTCCAGTGGGTTGACAGCAGCTCTTTTTTGGCTCTTCTCCATCCATATGACGTGGCTGCATACATGGTTTGTGATTATCAAAACAATGCTCTTAGCTTTAAAGAGTTTTCTTGCTGATCTTCCCAGGGGCCATTGCTGGACATTAGACACACATCGCTACTCTTTTCCTGTGCTTGGATGTACCAGCAAGGACTCCTCAGCTTATGGAACCACAGAAGGTAACTTGAGTTTTTTATTTTATTTCCCAAAGGAAGCTAACAAAGCTTTTTCTTGCAGGAGCCCGAGCATAGATGGTGATAACTGGACCTGATAGAGTGATCCTCCACATGCAACGTTGAGTACCTGGGAACCGTGGCAAATCCCAAGATATGGAATGTTTCTCTCGAGGCACCGGCGAGCAAGCTGGAGCTAGATCAAATCCTTGTTCCGGTCGATGAGAATGTCACTGGTGTGCGTTCGCTTGATCTCATCCAGGGATCGATATCCTCACCCTCGCACAGTAGCACGCCGTGGATTGGCTCGAAGCTGTCGAGGAGCGAGTTTAACCCGGAAACTCGTGGAACAATGACTGGAACCGCCCCATAGCTGACGATCAAACCTAGATGGTATTCTCCTGACAGAAAAAGAGAAAGAACTGTTAGCTAGCTAGCCATGCTTTCTGTGAAGGAGTCACAAGAAAGCCCGAAAAACTTTTCAGGGGTTTTTTTGATCGATCAGGAAACAGGAAAACAAAGAAAACAGGAGATTTAGAGAATGGAATCGGGAGTGACATTTCAATGACAATGATTGAAAAGGAAATCAAGAATCGGCTGGGAGAGGAAGAGATTTCAATCCATTCTCAATCAGTTACCAACGAAATCCGCGAATTTGTTCTCGGTGCGCCTGGAGACGATGAGGACGCGCGGCAGCACGGAGGCAAGGTCCGCGGCAACAGCGCCGTCCATCTCAGCGCTCTTCCTTCATCGCTTCAAACACACACGCAGCGAGTAAAACTCCACACCGAGTACTCGCTCTTGCCATGCCCATCGTTGATACCCATTCTGGAGAAATGCTGCGTTCCTGCAAGACCTCAGCGAATCCACATCCAGATCCGCGGCCCCGCCCAGGAATTGCGATGGATCGAGAGCTTTGCCGATGATCTCGCTGCCCACGACAAGGATCGATTGAAACAGCCGCTTTCACGAAAAAATCCGGGCATCTGGTCGCCAGTCGCGCGTGCCTGTCTGGGAGACTCACTCATGCCTGGCGATCCATGGGGAGTTAGCTTGCGATTGCTGCTAGCTCGCAGCGAGCCCTCGGGGAGGGTTTTGGGCGGTTGAAGATGTCACGGCCGCGGGACATTGGCATCGTCAACCGCCCAATATTCCAACGGTGGAAATGCATTAACACTTCATAATAAATTAAAGTGATCAGCCCTAGGGGTAGTGGTTAAGCCCAGGGAGATGGGATAGTCCTATAGAGCCGAATCCCAGGATCGAGACCCTGGAAGAGGAGGGACCCTCTTCAAACTGATCACTCCTTTTCATTTTTTGATTGAATATTCGAACTCTGTTTCTTTTTGTTAATGAACCAAATATCCCTCAGCGACTAAAGCTTCCTAGTTTCCTTTGGCTCTCTGGCTAGACTAGCATGGGCTCTTCCTGTTCTTAAATTTTCTTGGTTCATTGTCTCTCGCTTTGATTCTATCCATAGGTGAAAATGTGAGCCACTCTTTATCTCAAAGTTCATCTGCATCTGCGAATAACATATTAAAAACCAGGACAGCGATTTCAAAAGTGAAAAAGCTTGCGAGTAGCGTAACAACTTACTGAATGGTGGTTCTTTAGACAAAATATAATATGCCAGTATGGACAAGGTACAATGGGCTGCACAAACAAAAACAAAGAAATTTCATGGTGCTTTATAAAACTTATTAAGCTCTACGATACTGTCCACCCTCGCCAGCTGCAATAACCTGTAAAACGTTCCGGCGTCTACCTTGCCAGACAAAAGTAAAAAAGGAACGAAGTGTTAAAAACCATGTTCCAAGCTTCAAGAAGTAGCTCTCGACGCATTGATGTGGGCCTTGACCGCTCTCTGAGAAGGATAACACGGTCGAAAAGATCAAAGAATTCAGGTGAAATCTGAACCAGCGATATGAACCCATAGCAATCTCGCTGCCAGTCTGTTTCGGTCGCCATCCTTGATGCCATCAGCAAGAGTGCCAACCCGATCTTTATGAGACCAAACATGTATAGGATGTAGTCCTCGTAAGAGTCGCGGCATCGGACTGTGGCATATAACGCTGCCATAGGGAACAAACTCGATAGTTTCTCGGACTGTGAAAAACAACAAATGCCTGCAAGTGTAGGCCAGCTGAGAAACATCAACACGTACTTACACGTTGTTCGTGTTGAGTCACATAAGTGATCGGCCACTTTATAGCAAGTCTGGACGACAATCCAGCCTGAGTCGTCTGTTGGGACGTAGCTTTCCTCACATCACCTGTTATCACCACTGTCTGTAGAATTAACAGCCAATGTAGCATACGAAACAAAGCATCATATCTCCAAACAATCACCATGCTACCTTGAGGAGAGTGCTCTTCCCACTGCCTGTTTAGAAGGAAAAGGTCACAAACAATGAAAATCAAGGTCACGAACCTGGCGAACTGAGAACGAGAGTCATGGAACCCGGCATCACATAGCCACTCACGTCCTTGAGAACCTTGATCTTGCTGCGAGCCAGCTTAATGCAAACTCCTAGAAGGCATCCAAGTAGCTTCTTGCCAATGGCATCATAGCCAGGAGCAACTTCGGTGTGATCCATCGTGACACTGATGGCTTTGAAGCGAAGAACCTGAATGGAACGTAAGATTCCTCCATGGTAGCAAACGGGAACTTACTAGAGTCCAGGGAGGGGATTTCTCCTTGGAAGTGGATGGAGATTCATGGCTGACACACATTGGACAAAATGGGCCAGCATTTTCCTCCGAGCTCCTTGCCCGTGGCGCCGAGACTGGGGCCCGATTGACCGGCAATGGGCTTCACCGGGCGTAGACCAAGCCCTAGTAAAACTAAGGAGGTGACGATGTCGAAGAAGGAGCTGGGGAGCAGAGAGACGTCACATGACTTGGGGCTCAAGGTGCAGACGTGCTGTGGTCGAGGGTGATGGTCCCAGTTGGCGTTGTAGGCGGTGAGGGCATCGTCGTATGCCCTAAACTCGACAGATTTGACGATGCGTCCACAGTGAGTCCCGTAAGATGCGTACCAGTAATTCATACCCATCTAGTAAAAAAGAAAACCGCCAGTTTTATGAGTAAGTTGAACGAGAAGCACCGGATGGAAGCCAGGAGCGTGGCGTATGACTGTTGATGCTTCCTGGAATGTATCTAGACGGGCATGCCACCCAAAGCCTTTGAGGACTACAGCCTCCAGCAGCTATGGGCTTTGCAACACAAATTTAACAAGCAGCTGCACCGACGCATTACGTCCATTTACACTCCGCCGGAAGTACGCATGCGGCTCTCAAGGTAGCTTGGTGATAAATGTGGTTAGCCAGCTGAGCTCCGCCTGGCCGTGGAGGTGCGCTTGCAAAGTTCTAGATAGATGCGCACACTACTCGTGGCTTCCAGGGAGGAGGCAGATTCTCTAGAAAGGGCTTCTTCCATTGCTCTACTTCCTGGACAACGAGGGAGTGGATCTCAACGAACCCGGCACGGTATTCAACTGGACTCTAGACATGATACTGGTGAAAGTTCCTTTTCACATCGTATCTTGGTCGCCGGCAGCCTCTCAAGAACAGCCTCGACAAAAGGATCCTGGGCGTGAATGAGCAAGGCTATGACTCGTTTCATGAGGGAGACGTGCAAGAAACTGCTGCTTACGAAGAGCGTCACTTCAACGATAAGATCGTTACTTGTGACTTTATAGGAGACGCCTTCAAGAGGGACCGGGATGGTGGAAGCGCTAAAATGGCAAAACGTCACCTTTACACTGGCTCATCTCCGGCACGTAAGGACTCCATCTCAATACTCGGGCCCCGTACGTGAAACTCTTTGTGTCAATCATGCTCACACAGCCATCATCTTGTAAGTAGCCGCTGAGGTTGTCGAGCACTTAGTTTCATCGCAATGGATCACGGAACAGCGCAAGCGTCTTCAGGTGTCCACAGCCGGGGCAGAACCTTCCAGTGTGAGACAAAGCTATAGCCACTTTCCATTCGGTCATCAATTCCCACGCGTTCCCGACTCGCCAGACGCTGGCCAGATGCTCGATCCAAACCGTTTAGCAGCGCCTCGCCAGAACAACTTGGTCCACAGGAATGTTGTTCATCAAGTTCTCTCTTTTGTCTATGATCATATAGATGTTCTTGGTTTTTTGTCAAGGTTATGGCTCCATAATCAAGGGCCGACGCCACTTGATCGGGCATCACGCGGCAGCCCATGAAGGACTCGCACGCGCAGCGGCGTCCATCGATTCCTCCCCACAAGAATTAGACTATCGCTGATGTGGCAATATCTGCCACGTGTACCGTGTTGGCCCCGCATTAGGGTTTTTTAGGTTTCACTTTACGGAACTCCGTGTTGGCGAGGACGATCAACAGAATGAGAAATTTCATGAGAGCAAACTCGCCGAAATACAGGGCATACAGCACCTCCAAACGTTCCACACACATCTATACAGCAACGCAAGTAACTCAATCTATACAGCAATGCATAGAAGTCTGACAAGCAACTATCTGAGTTGACAGATATGTACCATTGTTTCTTGAGGGGCTTTGTACCTGTTGTGAGCAGTTGTCACAGGAAGTAGAAAAGGAGGCTTTTATGCGCTCCCCCTTTAAACTTTCACGAGATTCTTGCGAGGGACAATAGCTGGGATGAAGTGGATAGGAAGTTTGCCCAGTATGATGAGATGGCTGGATAGCTCAACGGGGAATGCAAGACTGACGAAGTTGGACACGGCTTTCCTAGATGCTGAAGAAGGTATAAGATATTGCTCAAGCTTTGTCAAGAGAATTTATACAGCCGAAGTGTAGTAGGATTGAAAAAGTTGAGCGGATGGGGCATAGCTAGAGTACCTGGACTTGAGAAAAATGTGCTGGCAAGCGTCATCCAGAACAATAAAGGCTTCCTTCCAACTTACTTTCAACCTTGGAAACATAAACTTTTCAGATGCTGATGGAGTGATGACGAAATTGGGAAGCTGATCATCATAGCTGTTCAATTCATAGTGAGCATTGATCTCACATCAGATCGGTAAACCAGTTTATGAGCTTCCTCTCTCTACGGAAGTGGGAACCAACACTAGGGTAATCCACTATGCATTTGTGGGGTGTTCTACTATACAATCCAGGGAGGTGGTTTGAGACACTCCAAGACAGGGTTGGTCAATTTTCAAGCATCCTTGCTATACTAACGTATTTATCATTTAATGTAAATCTGTAAACCCTAGGCGTGGATAGGGCACAGGGCAAGGTGGGCGGGCGGGCAATGGCGGCTGGGTACGAGCGCGATGGCTATGGCGGCTACGAGGACTCTTACGACGAGCGGCCAGACGACGCGCACCCGCCCGATTACGTCCCCGACTATGTCAAGTCTTTCGTCGGCTACCTCTACCGCAGCATCCGCGAGAAGAATGTCTACGAGGTACACCAAATGTACGAGAGCAGCTTTAGCAAGCTGAGCGAGCGCTTCTTCTCCAAGTCGCACTGGCCCTCGGCGGAGCTCGTGGCGCCCTACGTCGACAACGATCACGTCTTTTGCCTCCTCTACAAGGAGATGTACTACAGGCACGTCTACGCCAAGCTCAATGTCACCTTCCAGGAGAGGCTGGAATCCTGGGACAATTACTGCAACCTCTTCACGGTCATCCTCCATGGAAACGTGAATATGCAGCTGCCCAACCAGTGGCTCTGGGACATGGTGGACGAGTTCATCTATCAGTTCCAGGCGTTTTGCCAGTACCGGACCAAGCTCAAGAACAAGACCGAGCAGGAGCTAAGCTGGCTCAAGCAGTACGACGAACAGGTCTGGAAGCAAAGAAGCTTTCCTCAGTGTGTCACTGATTTCTTCCTTCTCGGTTTTGTTCTCGCAGGTGTGGAATGTCTATGGTGTGGCGAATTTCCTCCAGGCTCTGATTGACAAGTCGGAGATTCTGCAAGTCCTGGAGGAGGAGAAGGACGGGGCGGTGACGGCCTTCAGTGCCAACGATGGATATGACTACGAGGGTGGCAGCAACGTCCTCAAGGTCTTGGGATACTTTAGCATCATTGGGCTTGCGCGGGTGCACTGCTTGCTTGGGGATTACCACACGGCTCTCAAGCGCCTCGCTCATATTGATCTCACGCAGCACGGAGTATACAGCTCTGTGATCGGCTGCCACATTACCGCGGCGTACTACTACGGGTTTTCGAACATGATGATGCTGAGGTGAGTTTTTCGAGCGTGAGCTCTCCTCGCTGATAAAACCTTCCTTTTGCTACCAAGGTACATCGATGCTATCAAGACTTTTAACCAGGTGCTTGTGTACATCTCCAAGACGAGGCAGTACCACCAGAAGTCGTCGCAGTTTGAATGGATCCTCAAGAAGAACGAGCAGATGTACGCGTTGCTTGCGATCTGCCTGTGGTTCTGCCCCCAGTGGCACCTCGTAGAGTCCGAGAATGCGAGGAGCGATTCTCAGAGGAATGAGACCGTGACTCACCAGCTCAAGGAGAAGCGTGGGGAGAAGTTATCCAAGATGCACAAGAATGACGAGGCCGCTTTTGACGAGTGTTTCTCGTACGCTTGCCCGAAGTTTATCTCTCCATCGCTACCTGACTTGAGTGACACCTCTGGAAACTACAGCCAGGTAAGTGTGTCCTTTTTTCGTATCTTTTCAGTTCTAAGCGGGCACCTGGAATCCACAGGAAGCATACAGGCTGCAGTTGAAGCTCTTTCTATCTGAAGTCCGACAGCAGCAGCTCCTGAACAAGATCAGAAACTACGTGAAGCTTTACACCACGATATCTATTGCAAAGCTAGCCTCGCTTGTGGAGGTAGACGAAGCCACGCTGAGGTAGCTTGTATTTCGTTTGTCTTCTTGCGTTCTCAGCACTTAAGACTTGGCAGGATGGCTTTGATGACTTACAAGCACAAGACTCACTACATTGACGACGATGGCAGCGTAGCATCTACCGCGGACGTCGAGTTCTACATTGACGAGGTTGGGATTTGCTTGCTCGCTTGATTCTCACTCATCAGAGAGCTCAAATCTCTTCTTTATCTTTCGTCCAGGATGTTGTACACATAGCAGAGCCGAAAGTTACCAAGCGTTTTAGCGAGATCTTTGTCCGCCACATTCTCAAGGTAATGCTCTCAAGAATTTAGCTCTTTCTCTTTTAACACCATGGTTTCGCAGTTCGACGAATTGGTTGGGGACCTGGAGCGTGTCGCACTAGAGTGAAAGATTGTTGTGACGCGTAAAAGACTTTTTTGTTGTTAAGAGAAGAGATGAAATGTTCTGGCAGTGCCATTTGTATTAGCGTGACTCGTTCAAGAGAAGGAGAAAAACCCTCTTTGGGAACAAACGAAGGAAGAATGGAGGTGATACCGGTGCCTTGTTTGGACGACAATTACGCCTATCTGTAAGCTCTCGAGAGTGAGTGCTTTGACGAAAGTTCCCTGGATTGATTGATCAGGATAATCGATGGAGCGAGCAAGCAGGCAGCGGCGGTTGATCCCGTGAAACCCGAGAGCGTTTTATCGGCAGCCAAGAAGCATGGAGCCCAAGTGACCATGGTTCTCACCACCCACAAGCACTGGTAGAGCTAGCTTTCCATTCTTTCCTCCGCAAGAAAGCTTTTCTACCAGGGACCACGCTGGAGGTAACAACGAGATCAAGAAGCTCGTCCCAGGGATCAAAGTCTTCGGTGGTGCCAAGGATAATGTGGAAGGCTGCACGGATCCTCTGGAGCACGGAGCGGAGCTTGAGCTGTCCAAGGATGTGAAGATCAAGGCCCTCCACACTCCATGGTAAAATGTCCTCTCTTTTCTTCTCGTCTGTGATGCTGAGAGAGCTGCTCTTGGCATTCGTAGCCATACCAAGGGCCATATCAGCTACTTTGTCACCCACAAGTCTGGAGATCCTGCCGTCTTTACTGGCGACACTCTGGTACTTCCTGTCTTTTCTTTCTTGGTAGTCTTAGAATTTGCGCTGCGCAGTTCGTCGCCGGCTGTGGCAAGTTCTTCGAAGGCAAAGCTCAGGATATGTACCACTCTCTGTCCGAAGTTCTAGCCGAGTTGCCTCCGGCTACTCGAGTCTTCTGCGGACACGAGGTCTGTCTTCCACTTCTTGTATACTTTCCGTCTCTCAGCGTTTCGAATCCACCCTTGCAGTATACCGCCAAGAACTTGAAGTTCGCCATGTCTGTCGATCCCCACAATGATGCTCTTAAGCAGAAGGTTGCCTGGACGGAAGAGCAGCGTCGGAATCACAAGCCTACGGTCCCGTCAACCATCCGAGAGGAGCTCCAGACCAATCCCTTCATGCGTGTTAACGTGAAGGAGTTCCAAGTCCATATGGGAGAGAGCGATCCGGTTGAGCTGCTGGCGTCGTTGAGAGCCGCCAAGGATCAGTTTAAAGGCTAGCTCCCTCTGTCTGGATCCTTGAGATGATAAATGATAAGTTGGCTTCCTCGAAACTTATTCTTCCGGAACGTCGATGTGGATTTCTTGCTTGCCAGTGGCAACCATCTCGATGGCAGCTAAAAGCTTGCGAATCTCAAAAGGCTTCCCCATGTAACTGTCCATTCCCGCTGAAAAACATGTATCCTCGTATCCACGCATGGCATGCGCTGTTAACCCGATTATGGGCATTTTTCTCAGACCATCCCTGGCTTCCTGTTCCCGTATTCTACGAGTTGCTTCCAATCCATCCATGATCGGCATCTGGAAAGAAGACTTGAAACTGGAAACTTGGAAAAGAACAAGCTACCTGGATGTCCATGAGGATCAAATCAATGTTGTCCCGGTTTGCGTCCACGGCCGCTATCGCTTGGACTCCATCCCCCACAACGGTCACAATGTGGCCATGCTTTTGGAGGAGTCTAGACGCAACCTTCTGATTCACAAGGTTGTCCTCCACCAAGAGTATGCGCTTGGTTACGTCAACCGATATTTCTGCCTCTTGTACAATGCTCGGGTCCTTGACGCTTAGAGTGACTTCTTCTTTCGGAGTCACAGGGCTGGGAGCTTGCTGAGTGCCATCCTTGGCGACCATGACGCGGGAAGTCGTATCGTCCGTAGATTCCCGAGGTGCCGGGGCTTCGTGACCATCTGCATCTGAGCTTACGACTTCAGTACTAACAGGTTTTCCCTGCGTAGTCTCGGCTCCTACACAAACCAGAATACTTATAAGTTGCCTATACAAAAAATACGTACTTTGAGAAGTCACGGAGGCAGCTGTTGCGAAGAAACCAGATGCTTCCTGGGCAGCGCCCTCCTTGTTCAAGAGGTAAGGCAAAACGATGTAAAAACTACTGCCTTTTCCATATTCGCTTTCCACCAGTATGTGACCTCCCATCAGCTCTACAAATCTGCAAAATCGCCGCAGCTGTTAACGAGTTTGAAGTCAGCTGCAGTTTCCTTATTAGCCAGATTGTTCTTAGAAAAACCAAAACTTACCTCTGTACCACGCAGAGACCGAGTCCTGTTCCACCATATAAGCGAGAAATCGAAGCATCCGCTTGAGTGAAGGGCTTGAAGACATCCTTGAGCTTGTTTTTGCTGATGCCAATCCCACTATCCGATATCTTGTAAAGAATGGTCACTTCGTCGGCTGACCCCCGGTTGGTAAACTTGGTGTGAGCTTGCGTGTGTTGAGGCATGAAAAGGTTTCTCGTCTCTGTAACTTCCAGCATCATTTCTAACATGTCTGACCACTGAGAGGCGTTAAGTCTCGATAGAACCGAATCGTCTTGCATTCCGAACCTGTGAACCGAAACCTCAACTCGGACCTCGCCATCGGGTGTGAATTTCAGAGCATTTCCAACTGCACGGAGGATCAGAGTTAGTTGCTCACTGTGTATACCACCGCCTCACCTAAGTTCAACAGGCACTGCCTCAACTTTCCCGAGTCCCCGACCAGAAACTCGGGCACAGCGCTGTCGATTTCATAGCTCAGCCGAAGGTTGTGTGCCTGCGCACGCGGCTGTAGAATGTGCACAGTGCTCTTCAGGACGTGATGAAGATTAAAAGATATCAACTCCACTTCAAAACGGCCAGCCTCGATTTTCCCCAGGTCCAAAATGCTGTTGATGATATGCAGGAGCAACTCGGCACACTCGCTGACGGTGGTCATGTTCTCCTTCTGCTCATCTGTGAGAGAAGTTCCAAGCACCAACGCTGACATTCCAAGTATTCCGTGAATAGGAGTTCTGTACAGGAAAAACAAAGTATGTTAAGGCACTGCGAAAAAAGAACGAGACGAATAATCAAACCTGATCTCATGACTCATGTTGGCAAGGAAATCGGACTTGGCTTGGCTCGCCAGTTCTGCTGCTTGCTTCGACGTCTGTAACTCTTCATTTGCCTTGACGAGCTGATGCGTTCTCTGGAGCACTAAACTTTCAAGCTCCTCATTGAGCTTCTCAAGCTTTTTAGCTAATTGATGCTTCTCCCTGACAGCAGCCGCAAGTGACACAGCTACAGCTGAGCTAACAGATACAAAAAGCTCTACCTGCATGACAATCCGCGGTTCCACGGTTGGGCCACCTCCAGAGATATTGTAGAGAGCACCCTTCTTTTTCACGGTCGACCAAGTGCAAAACAGGGAGATCCCGCACAAGATGAAGGCCCATCCCATCCGGTTGAAGCGGAAAGCACTGTAGACGATGACTGGAAAGAGAAGATAAGGCAGCGGCTTCACGTACGTAGGAATGACGAGCGTGTAGACTGTTATCAGCAGCAGCACGGTGATGAACCCGACCAAAAAAATCTCCACAATCTTCCCCGGCCTAAACATCCCCGGCTTGGGCTGCCACACGAAGCTGTGGAGAACGAAAGGTGACACCGTGATGGAGGCAGCTACCACACCCAGCCACCATGTTGCCCAGCAGATTGTAAACTCCTTCCACGGCACCATGCGCCCGACACACTCGATCAAAGCTATGGTTGCCTCGAAAGGTGCCGAGAGAAAGCAGGTGACGAGGAAGTACCACAGAGCATCCCCAAGTGATTCGATCGTCGGTATCAGCCTGGTCTCGGAGCACAAAAATCTACGCACCATCCAGCTGCAAAAGTGGACCTCGAGCGTCCTGAGAGTAGCAGCCCCCAAAAGAACCACCGACTTCAAGAAATTCAGGCCTTCCGCGCCCCTGTCCGTGAAGTAGAGCCTGACGCCGAAGAGCCCAGCAAAGTTTCCCAGGAGAACGAAGCATCCTTTCTTGCAAGCCACTGCGAAGCCCACCGCATGAGGGAGATAGAGTGGGAAGACGATCACCTTGACGATTTGCTTCTGGAGCGGTGGTGCCGACATCTCAAACGTTGCTGCCCCGAGCGCGATCTCCAGCGCCGTCAATCCCAGGTTCCAGGCCAGGAAAGACGCCAGGCATCGCGGGCGCTTGACATGAGCCACGATGCATTTGAAGGAACTGGCAGCAAATCCCTGAGCGCGAGAAGCTGCACTGGAGCACAGATCCTGGATATCAATCAGCCCCCGACCATTGGCCATAATCTTCACCCTGGCATCCTTCTCTGGCACTGCCTCAATCCAAGGAGAGCTAATCCCCCACCCGCATTCTCTGCCTTGCGAGACAATCGCGGCCGCTCTAGCGCGCGATCCGCCAATCGCACCAGCGGTGGAATCCAGCGAGCGATGGAGGGATCATCGCGATCATACCTGGGCGGAGAATCGAGAAACCCTAGCACACGTCCTTAGGGCTTCGCGAGAAGACGATGCGACCAAGATTTTTCGGTTCGAATGGTTTAACGGATACATAGCTTCGCGGTTTTCTTTCTTCTAAAAGAATGGAGGGCTAGAATCTCGCCTATCTAGCGGCGCATACGCTCGGCAATAATCCTCAATCCCATATACCTGGAAGACCAATCACATCAAAGAAAAAACGAATATCTCACTTACCTTCCCAGCATCATGACCGTCGCTTGCGGGTTCGTACCGGGCGAGAAGTTAAACGTGGAGCCGTCGATGACGCGCAGCGCATCAACGCCTAACACGTGGTAGTCGCTGTCCACGACTCTGCCCACCTGGCAGCCACCGTGGTAGTGCCAGATTGTCTGTACGGTCGACCTGCAGAAGCTGGCCAGCGTGACATTGACCGACGACCGGAGCGTTGAATCCGCGCGGACCGGCGATGCCACCGTCCCGCCCGAGGGAAGAGCTTGGGCGTCGTAGCGAAAGCGGCGCATGGAGCTGGAGAGGATGATCTCCTCGATCTGGTTGATCCCTTCCACGCAGCTCTGGAGATCTTCCGGGTCCTGGAAGTAATTGAAGGTGACCTGGGGATTGTCCGCGGCGTCGAGCGAGGTGAGCGTCATCTGGCCGCTCGATCTGGGGCCGATCACCTTCTCGAGCAGCACGCCCGCGCTCAATCCATCGAGCTCGCCGCTGCCCGCCTCGATGAAGCTGCCGTAGTGCGTGATCCCGACCACCTGGATGAGGCTCGTCTCCACGGGCGCGGGCGAGAGGAGGTAGACGGTGTTCATGGGGTTGTCCGCCATGCCCTGGCCGACGCCTGGGAGATTGACGAGCACGCGGATGCCCATGCTCTCGAGGTGCGCGCGCGGCCCGATGCCATTGAGCATCAGCAGCTGGGGGCTGCCCATGGCGCCCGCGGACAGGATCACCTGGCTCTGGCGATTGGAATTGAGGCGCGCGATGTGCATCCGGCTGTTGGCATCGCGGTATTGGACCCCGATCGCGCGCGGCTGGTAACCTACACACACGACGATCCGGCCGAGAAGAGAAAGATAGTAAAATAAGAAAACAGGGGATCCCAACTGGAGCGCAAGAAATTCGAGAAAATCTGAGAGATCGGGCTTCGGTGGCTCACGCCAATCGCAGAGAATCGAGGAGGAGTTATCGAATCAATCGAATCGATCGGACAGAGAGAAAGAAGTCGATGACAACAAGTGGAGAAATTTACCTGAGGTGTCGAAGAGGATCCTCTGGACGCTGGCGCGGAGGAGCACGAGTATATTCCTGGCGGTGGCGTAGCGGAGGAGGTCGGCGGCGGTGTGGCGGTTGCCCTGATGGTCGAAGATCGACCCCCCAGTCTTGGTCCCATAGATGTGATCGAAAGTGGCGCCATTGTCCGGCGTCACCCCGGTCTCCAGCAGCCCCGCCCTAAATGCGCTCTGGAACGCTCCCAGCTGCGGCACGAACGCCACCACTCTCTCCACCCACGGATACGACTGGTTAACCAGGCGCGCATCCCAGCCAACCCTGCGCACGTAGTCGGGGCTGGCGCGCGTGTAGAAGCCAGCGTTGAGGCAGCTACCACCGCCCAGGACGCGCGGGCGAGTGTTGCGAACGCCGTCGGTGGACGTGAAGGCCTGCGCGGGCGTGAATTGCCCCTCGGTGTCGTTGAGGCTGCGCCCAAAGTTCTCGATGCGCGTGATGTTGGCGTTGCCATAGGGCGAGGGGCCGCGCTCCAGGACGAGGACGCGGAAGTAGCGGGAGAGCGTCGCCGCCAGAGGGCAGCCGGCGGTGCCGCCGCCCACGATGATGTAGTCGTACTGCTCGTACACCGGGGAGTCGGCGGCGTCGCGGAGGAACGAGTAGGGATAGGTCTCGTCGGCGCCCATCCCTGCGCGCGCGCGAGGAAGAAGAAGAAGAAGATTCAAGAGAAAACATTTTAAAAATTGCGCGAAAGATTGGGGCGATCGATCGATCGATCATCCAATCTCGCTTCTTTTTTTCTTACCTGGCGCGATCATCAGCGCCAGCAGCAGCACCAGCGCGGAGCTTTGCATCGTGGATTTCTGCCGGGATTGGAGGATTCTCATCGCAATGGCGCGCCAATTTTCTCTCTATTTCAAGAGCTAGGGGAGTGGGCGAGGACGACAATGCGAATGACCTGCCCAAAGGGCGTGGCGCCCAATCTTGGCATGCTTTCGAGGGGCGTACCCACAAATCTTGTGTGTGTTGTTCTCGTCAAGGATATGTTATTCATGGATCGATCTTTCTAGCGCTGGAGCTTCTCTAAACTATTCGTTTTTAAATTTCCGGATATTCTAATGTGCTCAAATCGCCGCCGTCCGCCCGGGTCTCGTGGATCATCCCTCGAGCGCCTCGATTCGCGTAGCTCGCTCGCTCGATGCAAGTTATGATCCTGTTGGCGAGTCTCCTCACAGCGCAAGCTCGATGCCAAGGTGCCATTTCCAAAACCTTTGGATCTCAAACAAAACAAGGTGTGAGCTATGGTGAGCTTCAGATGATTTCTCCAGGTTACCTCGTCCGAGTTGAAGCTCTCGAGGATTATCCCGCCGCGACAGGGCACCGCAAGATCCGACCAGTCCATGTCAAAAATTCCAAAGTCCTTGGAAAGTTCCTGGAGCAAAACAAGGAGTTTATACTGTCTAGAAGCAGGAGGGAAGTAATATACCCGACCCAAAGGTGTTTCCGGGTCGCCAATTACTCCAAGCACATAGCCTCTATAATCAGCGTTCGATCCCTGCAGTACGAAAAATACATGAGAAATCGTATCATCAAAACCAGAACACGAACCTGTCCGTGAATCTCTAGAACTGGCGTTCCCTTCAAACTCTACACGAACGGTAAACACGATTGATCTTAGAACAATTGATGCTACCTGTCTAGACGCCCAATTCAAATACTCCTCCCAGGAGAGGTTTGGAGCGTCGCGATCAGGACGTAAAACTTGCCAGCCATAACGACGAAGTTGTCGCTCCAAGACATTGACGACCTTGGAGAACAAAGAAAAAACATTAGAAGTTCACTACAACCAGCGTAACTTACATCAAGGTTGAATTCCCGCTCGCCAGGAGCACCAGGTTCATATCCAGGATCTATCCAATGACCTGGAACGACTGTGATTCGGTCACTCTTACCAATTTCACGCGAGGATTTGAGGTATGTAGACGTAGGTAGTACTTTGTGCCTTTTTGTCTGCCAAAACAGAGACAATCACTAGACAAACTTTTAAGATAAAGTCGAAGTACCCGCTTGCTTAAGATTTGCGACAGTTTGATAGAAGCGATTTTTAGTCGAGCCGGCAAGCTGGTTGCGAAATTTCCACAAAACGCATTTGATGGAACATCTAATTCTCCAGTAGCAACCTGGAAACCAAGTCTTATGACCAGTGAAAATCGCCACTGCCGAGAGTTTCCAACTCACCGCTTGACATGTCTTTGTGATTTTGATCCGCTTCGAGTACTGGATTGATAAAACATCCTCTCCTTGTTGAACTAATACTCTAAACTGCAGAAAAGTTGGCAATGGTTTCCCCAAATATAAATATCTGCTTACCAGATTTGCAGCTTGCCAGTCGAGCTTTAATCTCCATTGAGGTCCAAGTGAGCCATTAACCTGTCAGAGAACTAGAACACCTTACTTAGCACACCACAAAACAATCATGCCCAAAACCTCTACGCTTGCACATAGTTTCGCTTCGCCACCACCAGCATCAAACGTTCTCGTTATGCTCAGCGCAGGCACGGGAAAAAGCTCGACGACAGGACGCAGGGCTGCACAGCCCAACACCCTTCAATCACTAAACGATGGAAAAAGTGAAAGATCAAACCACTCGGAGAATAAAAGCTGCAGTACCTAGCTTCCCGCAAAACAGTGACATTGGCTTGATCTTCGCATAAGCAAATGTGCGCGGGGAATCCATTCTCCAGTCCTCTTTTTTCCAGTCCTCTTTCGTCACTTTGATCCCCAAGACAAGGGAGAGGGGACACCACTGCCATCGCCATCTTGCATCGTCGGCTGGATTACAAACTAAAAGTAAGAACCATTTGAAAGAAGAGGAGGAAAAGAACACTCACACAAGCCCAAGCAATCTGGAAACGCAAGAGCGCGCTGGAACTTGACAAGAAATCCATTCGCGGGGCTGATCTTCGCTCCCAGCTTCCATCTATACTCCTGCAAGAGGAATTAGTCCCTATGAAAGAAAATGCGGGTATCCATTAGATCTAAGCTAGCTCACCCGCGATCGAACGCGCTTGTAGTGAACTGGAGGTACATATAATCTGTACGGCCGAGTGAAGCATTGCTCTCCTATACAAACCTCGTCCTCCTCGTCGAACTCTGGGAGGTAGCACGGCGGCCCTTCCTCCCCCATTTGCCCTAAAAACAGGGGAGATGGGGTTTAGCTCGTACGGCGCCACGTTGCAAGGTCAAAAAGATCAAAAGCGTCAGACGAAGGCGCTAGGGTTGGGGCAGAGGAAGAGCGATGGCAATGGGCGGCAGAGCGCGCGGTGTGGCGTCCAAGCTTCGCCGCATTTCGGTCTGTGTCGTCGCATCTCTCGACCTCGTCTTAGCTCCTGTGATTGATCCGTGCAGGCTGGTTGCGAGATTGCTCCGCATTGGTGGTTTCGGCGATTGCTGACGACGGTAGGCGCTTGCCCGTGCGATATTTCGGGATCTGGCGTGTGATTTGTGCTGGCAATTCTTGTAGGATCTTCGATCGCGGCTGGCGGAACTGATTCCGGGAGAACAGGTGAGGTCACTGAGCTTTCCTGGAAAGCGGTAGATGAGCACTATCGTCTTCTCTATAGGAGCGACTGAAAAAGCTGAAAAAGGAGCATGGATCAGTTCCGCTCGGCCAAACCACAGTCGATATGGTATGCGTTTGTTTGAGCTAGTTAGTCATATCTATGATCTCTCTATTCGCTTCAGGCCATTGGTGGAATGCGAGGGATTAAAGGCATGCTTTGGGAAACGTCCCTGCTCGATCCTGAAGAGGTAGTCAAGGATTTATTTGTTCTTTGCTGTTTCAGCGTCCTTGGCAAACAGGGTATTCGTTTTCGGGGCTTGTCCATTCCAGAGTGTCAAGAGAAGCTTCCAGCTGCCGTTTCCGACGGTGAACCGATACCAGAAGGACTGTTTTGGCTGCTTGTTACTGGTGAGGTAAGGCATTAGGCTTTCAAATGTTTTGACTTTCTTATACATTGTTCCCTTCAGGTTCCCAGTAAGGAACAAGCTGCGACGTTGACGAAAGACTGGGCTTCTCGTTCTGACATTCCGGGCAAGTTCGATTACAATCTTTTTGCTTGTCTCACAGAAATGTGTTTCATTCAGGTCATGTGTATGACGTTGTGAATGCACTTCCGATTAATGCGCATCCAATGACACAGTTGACTGCTGGAGTTATGGCTTTGCAAGTAAGTGTTTGACATAGTTCAAGAACAGTTACTGAGCTCGTGCTACAGACCGACAGCGAGTTTCAGAAGGCGTATGAGAAGGGAATTCACAAATCAAAGTGAGTAGTCGTAGTTATATATATTCCTGATAATTGAGCGGTGTGTCTAGGTTTTGGGAACCAGTGTACGAAGATTCGATGAACTTGATTGCTAGGTTGCCAGGCCTAGCGTCCTACATCTACCAAAGGTTTGCATAATTTGCAACTTGTAGTGATGCTAAATGTTTTCGCTGCAGAACATACCATGGAGGCAAGCTGATTGAGTCAAACAAGTCGCTGGATTATGGAGCCAACTTTGCTCACATGCTGGGTTTTAAGGAGCCCAAAATGTATGAGCTGATGCGCCTGTATCTTTCTATTCACAGGTTAGTCTGCTACAGTTTCCTTTGCCGTGAAATGAGGATGGCGTAATTGACTTTCAGCGATCACGAGGGAGGAAATGTTAGTGCACATACCGTGCGGCTGGTAAGTTTTTGTGATCTTCTCCAAAAATACTCTTGATGACTATTTATCTCTAGGTGGGGAGTGCACTATCGGACCCGTACCTTTCTTTTGCGGCCGGAATGAATGGTTTGGCGGGTCCATTGCATGGTCTTGCAAACCAGGTTTGAGTTTATCATCGTGTGTTCTGGCCTGAAGTCTGAAACTCAATCAGGAAGTGTTGCGTTGGATTAATGAAGCCGTTGAAGCGATCGGAGCTGATGCTTCCAAGGAAAAGCTGACAAAATACGTAAAAGATACTTTGAATAGTGGAAAGGTCAGCTTTGTTTGGAATGAAAAAAATTTAAAAAATCAGTTGCTTAACTCTGCTGTACAGGTGGTTCCAGGCTATGGACATGCAGTGCTGCGTAAAACGGACCCTAGGTACACTTGCCAGCGCGAATTTGCACTAAAGCATCTGCCCGACGATCCGATCTTCAAAATGGTAGCCTTCAATTGTTGCTTTATTTTCTCATTTGGCCACACTCTGATCACAGGTATCCAATCTTTACGAAGTTGTGCCTGATATTCTTCTTGAAACGGGAAAGGTAATACTCGCTATTCACGGCAATCATAATGCCCCCCTTCCAGGTGAAAAATCCTTGGCCTAACGTGGATGCGCATAGCGGAGTGCTTCTACAATACTTCGGGTTGACTGAAGAGAAGTACGTTTTTCCTCTTTTTCCTCTCTTTTTTCTCATTAAAGGAAAAAAGGCTCTGACCACTTTACTTTTCTTCTCGCAGCTACTATACCGTGTTGTTTGGCGTCTCTCGGGCCTTAGGCGTTCTTGCACAGGTACTACCATTGTGCTTCCAAGCTCTCCAATTGACTGCTTGTATCGTACCTTCAGCTGGTGTGGGATCGCGCACTTGGTCTTCCAATTGAAAGGCCAAAGAGCATGACCATGGGGTGGCTGGAGAACTATTGCAAGAAGCAAACCGTGACAGCGTAAGTCGACGCTCTCGAAATTTTCATTCTCGTTTTCTTTCGTGAATAACGGCCGGTGTAAAAATACAATGTGGTGATAAGGATTGACAAATCCAATGAAATGAACAACAGGAAGAAGAAGTGAAGTGAGAGTCTCTCCGACATGGAGGTACTTGAGTCTCGACATGGAGAGGCATCATGAGAGAGAGGATGGATTGAACGGCGTGGGATTTGATTCCTAGCTATGAAAAGCTTCGCCACCGAGGAGGCCAGCTTCACTATGCTGGCCTTTTCCATCACCGCAGTGGTCTTTTTCTCAAGAACAGCGCCGTGGAGATCCGACACCACTCCACCGAGAAAACGAAAAAGAAGAGAGCTTGGATCTTGAGTGGAGATGCGGAAAAATCTGAGGCTCGCAAAGTCACTCCTTTACTAATTTTATTTTCGCCCATTTGAACGCGAACTTTCTTCCTCTCTTTCTCGTTATAAAGCGTTGACACTGGTTAGTGCGTTGCATCTCGCCCGCGTGGCACTTGTAAGGGCTGGAGCTCCGCCACGTCAGGCAACGTAAGCCTGTGTGTAAAGGCTGGGCGAGTCCTTCACCGAAGCAACCGGGATGGATCCTCCTCTTCCTTTTTCTTTTCGAAACTTATATCTCTTTTTGGCTATGGCGGAAACTAGGGTTTGGAGCTTTACGGTGTAACCGCTGGGCGCTGGACTATTAGGGTTGTAGGATCCGGCGATCGGCGCCTCGGGCAGCGCGACGTGTCGATCGGTAGTCTCATGAATTCGCGAGCTCAAGGAAGAGCTCAGGATTCCAGGCACTCTCCGATGGGGATGGCGGCGAAGTCACCGTTTCCAGCTTGGAGTAGAAGCGTAGAAAGGTGCGTAGATGAGTACATCACCGATCTGGCGCACGGATTGAGCAAGAGCTCGGTAGAGAAGAGGCGGGAGCTCTATGGCTGGAACGAGCTCGAGAAGGAGAACGGCAAGCCAATGTGGAAGCTTGTGCTAGAACAGTTTGACGATATGCTGGTGAAGATCCTTTTGGTGGCCGCGGTGCTCTCCTTCTTCCTCACTTACTTGGACGGCCAGAAGAGCGGCGAGTCGGACTTGACAGCGTACGTGGAGCCGCTCGTGATCTTCCTCATCCTCATCATCAACGCGGTGGTCGG
Source organism: Selaginella moellendorffii (assembly GCF_000143415.4). Lineage (NCBI taxonomy): Eukaryota > Viridiplantae > Streptophyta > Lycopodiopsida > Selaginellales > Selaginellaceae > Selaginella > Selaginella moellendorffii. The sequence goes on from NW_003314272.1 coordinate 2,325,791, forward strand.
GGTGTGGCAAGAGACCAACGCCGAGAGCGCGCTGGAGGCGCTCAAGGAGATGCAACCAGAGCACGCCAAAGTTCTTCGCGATGGTCACTGGATCCCCGACTTGGCAGCCAGGGAGCTCGTCCCTGGCGACGTTGTGGAGCTTAGAGTTGGCGACAAGGTACCGGCGGACATGAGGATCGCGGTTCTCAGGACTTCCACTCTTCGAGTGGAACAGAGCTCTCTCACGGGTGAGAGCGCTGCGGTGGTCAAGAGCACACAGGCGGTGGAGCTGGCCGACGTCGAGCTCCAAGCGAAAGAGTGCATGGTTTTCTCTGGGACGACCATTGTCAATGGCTGCTGCGTCGGGGTGGTGGTCTCCACGGGCATGTTTACGGAGATTGGAAAGATCCAGGCACAGATCCAAGAGGCCTCCATGCAAGACGATGACACGCCGCTCAAGAAGAAGCTGGATGAGTTCGGTGAGCGCCTCACGGTGGTCATCGGTGTGATTTGCTTACTGGTATGGATTATCAACTACAAGTACTTCCTGACGTGGGATTACGCTGATGGCTGGCCGACGAACGTCAGGTTCTCCTTTGAGAAGTGCACGTATTACTTCGAGATCGCGGTGGCACTGGCGGTGGCTGCCATTCCCGAGGGCCTCCCGGCGGTGATCACGACGTGCCTGGCTCTGGGAACTAGGAAGATGGCACAGAAAAACGCGATAGTTCGCAAGCTTCCGAGCGTGGAGACGCTCGGTTGTACCACCGTTATATGTTCTGACAAGACGGGGACGCTGACGACTAACCAGATGTCCGTGATGCAGCTCGTGGGGAGTGGAATCCACCCGGCTGACATGGAGGAGTTTAGAGTGGAGGGAACGACGTATAACCCGGAAGATGGAGGCATCACGGGCTACAATCCGGGGATGATGAGCAAGAATCTACAGTCCCTTGCAGAGATAGCGGCTGTCTGCAATGACGCGGGGATTATGTGCAAGGGGAACCAGTTTCGTGCCACGGGCTTGCCAACTGAAGCTGCTCTAAAGGTATTCAGAATGTCTTTTGCAGAACTTTTGGCTCACCTTTTTTGTTGTTTTTTTTTTTTTTTTTTCTTAAGGTTTTGGTTGAGAAGATGAAGCTTCCACACAACTATAATTCTGATTATCAGAACCACATTGTGGACCATTCTGTGGTTGAATTGAGTAAGCTCTGTCTGTTTTCTTTCTGTTAGAGGTCCTCATGTATTTGTTTGCAGGCTGCTGCGACTGGTGGAATTCTCGCTCAACAGTATTGGCTTCGCTTGAGTTCGACCGGTTTCGCAAATCTATGAGTGTTATTGCCCATACTTCTGGAAAGAATCGTCTTCTTGTTAAGGTAAAGAAATGCAGCATTTGTAGCAGCTCGTATTTTAAAAAAATTCTCTCTTTTTTCTCAGGGCGCTGTAGAAAATTTGCTGGAAAGGAGTTCGTATCTGCAACTCAAAGATGGCTCCATTGTCAGCCTCGACTCGAATTCACGTGACGCATGGATAAAAAAACTGGACTCGATGAGCTCCAAAGCCTTGCGATGCCTGGGTTTTGCATACAAGGATAATCTTGGTGATTTTTCTAGCTACAATGGTGCGACTCACCCTGCTCATGTAGTGCTTCAAGATCCTGCAAACTACCCGGATATTGAAAGCGATCTTATTTTCGTTGGGATGGTTGGCTTGCGGGTATGTACTTTCTATTTACTGGGAGAACAAGTTGTAACCTCGTTATGTTTTTTTATTCAGGATCCCCCTCGTGGGGAAGTTAAGGCTGCCATCGAGGATTGTAAAGAAGCTGGCATTCAGGTTATGGTCATTACTGGTGACAACAAAAAGACGGCAGAAGCAATCTGCCGCGAGATCGGGATTTTCTATTCAGGTGAAAATCTGAGTGGGAAAAGTTTTACGGGAAGAGACTTTTTATCCCTTCCTGATGATCAACGACGCAAAGTCCTCTCCGGAAAAGGTGGCCGTGTGTTTTCTCGTGCCGAGCCCAGACACAAGCAAGAAATTGTGCGCATGCTGAAGGAAGCTGGCGAAGTAGTGGCTATGACTGGCGACGGTGTGAATGATGCTCCGGCCTTGAAGTTCGCCGATATCGGCATTGCAATGGGAATAACTGGAACTGAGGTATACTTTTTTCATTGGTTTTTCACTGGTTTTTCACTTTGCGGTAAGATCTAACTCTACTTTGCAGGTTGCCAAGGAGGCCGCAGACATGGTTCTCGCTGACGATAACTTCAGCACGATTGTGAGTGCCGTTGCCGAAGGAAGATCGATTTACAGCAACATGAAAGCATTCATCAGGTGCGCTTAGTGTGTCTCGATTTGATATTTGCTGACAACTTTCTTTTTCGTCGTTAGATACATGATCTCTTCCAACATTGGCGAGGTCGCTTCCATATTTTTGACGGCTGCTGTTGGCATGCCGGAAGGATTAACTCCCGTGCAACTGCTGTGGGTTAATCTCGTCACCGATGGACCGCCCGCTACAGCTCTCGGATTCAATCCCCCTGACGTGGACATCATGAGAAAGCCTCCCCGTAGAAGCGACGACAAACTCATCAACTCCTGGGTGTTTTTCCGATACATGGTACGTAGCAAGAAAATCCCATCCGCGTCTTGTCTCACGAAAGAATCTATGTTCCAGGTGATCGGCCTCTACGTCGGACTGGCAACAGTGGGGATCTTCGCGCTGTGGTACACACACGGCTCCTTTCTGGGGCTGGATATCTCCGGGGATGGACACACACTCGTGACGTTCTCGCAGCTAACCAGCTGGGGGGAGTGCCCGTCGTGGCAAGGCTTCGAGGTGGCTCCATTCGCGGCGGGGTCACAGGTGTTCTCGTTCGACAAGAACCCGTGCGACTACTTCACCGACGGGAAGGTGAAGGCGTCGACGCTCTCACTGTCGGTGCTGGTGGCGATCGAGATGTTCAACTCGCTCAACGCGCTGTCCGAGGACGGGAGCTTGCTGGTGATGCCGCCGTGGGTGAACCCGTGGCTGCTCCTGGCCATGTCGGTGTCGTTTGGCCTCCACTTTCTCATCCTCTACGTGCCGTTTCTGGCCAACATTTTTGGCATCGTGCCGCTCAGCTTCAACGAGTGGCTGCTGGTGATCATCGTCTCCTTTCCCGTCATTCTCATCGACGAGCTGCTCAAGTTTGTGGGCCGAAAGATGTCGGCAGCCGAACGAAGGCAACGAAAGTCGAAAGCAGAGTGAAAAGGAAACATTATGATTCTTTTTCTTTCTCCCCCAGAAATTTTTTCTAGTAATAACCCTATTAACAAAAAGAAACAACTTGATTAGAGTTTTTTCAAACATTTGGCTTAAACTAACTAAAAAATTCTTAGTCCATGTAGGTTTTATATTTAATTTACAGTAGATTTTTTTTATCCATTTAGTATGTGGAGTATTGCAACTTGAGAAACTCAATCAAATCTAGAGTTTGTATAAGTGTTTTATTACCAAGAGAAAGAGAAATTGTATTGGCAATAATCTGTTAAAGCCTATCTCGAGATAAAGATCACTTGGAAGGAACAAAAGGAATTTTACTACACCCTACACTCTCTTGTTTCAGCCACCCGAATCTCTTCCGTTCTACGCAAGTAGATAGCCAAGTGGCACAAAGCAGCCTGACTAGGGAGATCCCTCTCAGCCCAAAAGATCCCAGGGAGTTGAGCCTCACGTCATATAGAACGTGATAGACATCTTTTACCTATAATAAAGAGAAAAACAAGCCACCATTCGATTATACTTAGTATATTCATTACAAACCAAAGAATCTTATGAAATAGAGTCTTGCAGAATCTTCTTTGCAGCCAGATATTTGAATATAAAACCCACGTTAGATCCACTTGAGCCAGATCGCCACAAAGCATCATTCTCTACTCAGAGACTCAACACCCAATCTCTCTCTCTCTCTAAAAAAGTGATATATTTTGTATAGAAAATATATTCGACCTGTAAGTTGAACTTATAGGGAAAAGTTTTCTATAACACGCATCTTATTTAGGATGTTAGACCAGAATATCCACTAATTGTGAAAAAGGTGACAAAAACTATATAATAACATCCTCTATAGTAGGGTTTCACGTAGCAATGTTCAAAGGAATTCTATTGTTGTTCATGGTATGGACTTGTGCAGCTCTTGCATCAGGGAGCAAGACCGCTTCCAGTTCCAAGCCCTCTTGCCTGATCGGTGGCACGACCTTCAACTTGCAAGACTACGGTGCCAAAGGTGACGGCGTCACAGATGACACGCAAGCCCTCGAGAGAGCATGGCAAGATGCATGCAAATCTCCAGACGCAACGCTTCTCATCCCCGGTGGCAAGACGTTCCTCATCGCCCAGGTCTCACTCCAGGGCCCATGCAAGCCCAACACAAAGATACGTATCGAGGGCAACATCCACGCCCCGGACGCATCCTCGTGGAGCAACTCCAACTCCGCCCCCTGGATCCAGATCAAGAACCTCGAAGGCCTCAAGGTGGAGGCAACCGGGACGCTGGACGGAAACGGCACATCGTGGTGGTCTCGGGCCTGCAAGCCCACGCCGGGGTCGACGTCGTGTAGGAAAGCCCCGACCTCGATCGAGTTCAACACGGTCAAGAACCTCCGGGTCAACGGCCTGGAGGTGGTCAATAGCCCGCGCATGCACGTTAACTTTAATGGCTGCCAGCACGTAGCCGCGCAGTGGCTGCGGATCAACTCCCCCGGCAACAGCCCAAACACCGACGGTATCCACATCACGAACTCGCAGGACGTCGTGATCAAGTACGCCATGGTTGCCGCGGGTGACGACTGCGTCTCCATCGTCGGGGGCTCCTCCAACATCGACGTGAGCTCCATCGTGTGCGGCCCCGGCCATGGAATCAGCATTGGGAGCTTGGGAGGTGGCGACGTGGTGTCCGGTGTGAGAGTCCGCAACGCTAATCTGATTGGAACCACCAACGGAGTGAGGATCAAGAGCTACAAGAATGGGCATGGCGCGGTGAGCGATGTGAGCTTCGAGGACGTGAGGATGGACGAGGTGGCCAACCCCATCATCATCGACCAGGCCTACTGCGACGCGCACGAGCACGACTGTGGCGCGGAGGCGGCGGCAGAGGAGGTGAGTGGCGTGAGCATCAGTGGCGTGAGGTACAAGAACATCAGCGGTACCTCCAAGACCAAGACGGCGATCACGCTCAGGTGTAGCCAAGTTGTGGGCTGCGACGGAATCGAGCTGGACAACGTGGAGATCACTCAGGCAACCAAGGGGGCGAATGCTGATGCGAGGTGTAGCAATGCGTATGGAGTGGCGGGCAAGAATGTGTTCCCGGAGAGCTGCCTGGCGGCGCAGGAGCTAAAGTCGAGAAGAGCGAGCTCGAGCGTGCAGGCTGAAAAGGTCTCCTTGCCATTTAGCTAAAAGTTCAAATCAGTTTTGACGGCCAACTATGGTGAAAAGCGTGATTGTTTTGATGAAGTGTTGGTTGGATTGTGTCAAGCTAGACCTGAGCCTTCTCTCATAATAGCAAAGAAGGTATGCGCAACCTAAAACCTAAGTTGATTAATACAAGACTTAAGAGTCGTCTAAAAATTCCTGCCCCATAAACCCTAAAATCTAGATTTTAAAATTTCTAGGACATTGATCGACCGTTCGATTCGCACTCTTTCATTTTTAACGATATGCCCTAAAATCGTAAAACCCTACACCCTACGAGCAAGAGGAAGAGGAAGAGGAAGAGCAATGCCGGGGGTGATCACAGGTAGCCACATTCCTTGCTAGCTAGGCTATGAGTGCCACCACATCTCTCGCCCATGCGCGCTGCGCTCTTGACAAGGCTATGTGCTCGTCGCCCCAGCCGCACTCCAGCAATGGCGCGACGATCAAGCAGCTCCACCACTTGCGCCAGCGGCGGCGGGGGCGGCGACGCATTCGCCTTCGTCGTCCAGAGCATCCTCTCGGCGCTCAATCCTACCGAGGTGGGTCTCAACGCCGCCGCGCTCGCTCCCTTCGCGCGCTACCTCTCCCACGACGTCGTCCTCGAGATCATCCGCCGCGCCAGCCGGAAGAAAGGCCTCGAGTTCTTCCACTGGGCTCGCTCCACCAGCGGCGCCTCCGGCTACCGCCACTCCGCCGCCGCCTACGAGTCCCTCATCGCCCGCCTCTGCGACGCCCGCGACGCCGCCGCCGCGCTCCTCCTCCTCCGCGCCATGCGCAGCGACGGCCTCCAGCCCAGCATCCACAGCCTCGTCGCGCTCCTCCGCGCCTACGTCGAGCTCGGCCAGATCGACGAGGCCGGGGAGATCTTCTGCTACGTGCGCAGTGCCGCCACCGTGCCGCCCGAGGCCTACTCGAGCATGATCGACGCCTTTGCGCGGCACCGCCGCTTTGACGACGCTCTCGAGCTCTCCCGCGAGGCGCTCTCGCGGGGCATCGCCGCCGACCACCACCCGCTGCTCTACGCGCTCTGCAAGGCGGACAAGATCGACGTCGCCGCCGGATGCTTGCAAGCGCTGCTGGATCACAACTTCAAGGTGGCGAGCGTGGATTGCAGCGTGGTGGTGGACGCGCTCGCTCGCGCGGACAAGCTGGAGATGGCGGCCAAGCTCCTGGAGAGATCGGTGGTGGAAGCTGGCGTTAAAGTCGACTCGCAGGCTTTCACGCTCCTCGCCACGAAGCTCTTCCGGCGCTCCAAGTTCTCCGAGGTGGTCCGGCTCTTCACGCTCCTGGCGTCCAGAGGCGTGGTCTATGGCGAGACCACGTACAAGCTCGTCGTGGACGGCCTTTGCGGCGCCGGGATGGCGAACCAGGCACTGGAGCTCGTCCGGGAGCTCAGCGGCGTCTACACTCCCACGCTCTTCATCTACAACGGGATCATCACGGGCTTGTGCCGGGCTTCCAGAGTCATGGACGCGTACAAAGTTCTGGAGAAGATGGTGGAGGAGTCCATCGTTCCAAACGTTTTCACGTACACCATCCTGCTCAACGGGCTGTGCCGGAGCAACAAGACGAAGCTGGCGCGCGAGGTGTTCCAGGAGATGAAGCGAAACGGCTGCAAGCCAAACCCGATAACTTACGGCACGCTCATCCAGCACCTGAGCCGGGCCGGGGAGATCGACGAGGCGCTGCGTGTGATGATCGAGCAGCGCAGCCTGGAGCTCCCGACGGACGTGATTACGTGCACCACGATCGTCGGGGGGCTGTGCAAGGCCAGCCGGCTCGACGACGCGCTCAAGTTCATGGAGGAGATGCGACAGATGGGAGTCCGTCCCAACGAGGTGACTTACAGCAACCTCGTGCATGGCTTCCGGCAGCACGGGGAGTTGGACCGGGTGATCCGTTTCTTCGAGGAGGAGAAGGCACGAAAAGGTGGCTCGCTCGAGGCAGCGGCGTATCCCGGCTACCTGGACGCGCTGTGCAAGGCGGGCTACCTGGACCGAGCTCGCAAGTCTGTGGAGGAGCTCCGGCAGTCCGGGGTCGTCCCGGACGTGGTGACTTACAGCATGCTCATCAACACATTCGCCCGGGCGGGCCAGTTTGACGCTTCCTTGGAGCTGCTCGAGGACATGCGGAGGAACGGCGTGAAGCCGGACGTGGTGACTTACTCGACGCTCATCAACGTTCTGTGCAAGGAGAGGAAGTTCCAGGACGCGTTCCGGCTGCTGGAGCTCATGGAGGCGGCCGGGTCGCCGCCGAACGTCGTGACTTACAACAGCGTCATGGACGGGCTGTGCAAGAGCGGCAAGATGGACGAGGTTCACAGGGTCTACGAGATGATGCTCAAGAGCCGCTGCTCGCCGGACGTGGTGACTTACAGCATCATCATGAACGGCCTGTCCAAGGCCGGGATGCTCGACTCGGCCGTGAAGCTGTTCGAGCTTATCAAGTCAAGCCGCGAGGGGCCCGACGCGGCGGCCTACAGCATGGTTATCACGAGCCTGTGCCGAGCCGGGAAGCTGGAGGAGGCCTGCGGTATGTACCACGGGATGGAGGTGACGGTGGCCGGGGATAACATATGCCGCGCGCTCGCGGGGCTGGTTGCCGCGCTGTGTGACGCCGAGAGGACCGACTCGGCACGCAGGATTGTGGAGGTTGCGAGCGAGAGGGGCCACCGCATGACCAAGAGCGGTGATACTGATCTCGTCAAGATTGTCGAGGACCACCTCTTGGAGTCAAAAGAAGAACACGCGGATGCTGAGTGGAAAGCTTGATGATCTTGGATACCCGTAAGTACTTTTTCCTTTCTACATTTTGTTTCTTCCGATCAATAACGCAGTGCTTTTTCATTCAGCAGCGAAGACCCACTCACTGATTCGCAGGAGGGTACAATGTAAAGTAACAAAAAGCTGGTTTTTTTCCTCTATCAGCATTAAAGTTCTTGTTTGTTCTTTTCCTTCTTTTCGTAGCAGACTTTACGGACAAAGATGACAAACAGTGGTAAGCAAAGCTCTTGTTTTTATGTTTCCAGCAGCATTGAAAGCTCTGTTACAGTCTCTGTGACGAACTATTCCTCCGGCGCAGCTTGTCCTCTAGCAGCACCGTCGAGTGGAGGCGACCTCCTTTCCTTTCCTACACAGCTTTTACGATTGCAATCGATTCACTTCCATCACTCGAGGTAGCTTTCCAGATCCTAAGACGACAAACTCGTAGCAAAGACTTTTTTGCAGAAACTTTCCAGGCAATCTAGCAACTGGATCCATGGACTCACACTCGACACTCTGCTCGACTACTCCTCGCTCAGAAGCCTCGTGAGAACCGGAGCCAGGATCTGAGGATGCGTGACGTGCGGGAGGTGTCCGCGGGCATCCAGGATCTCGAGCTCCCCTCCCAGCTGCTGGTGGAGATACTTGGCCACGGCTTGCGGCACCGCGAAATCCTCCTTGGTCTGGATAACATGGCACGGCACAGTGACGAGCGACAGTACTTTGCGAAGGTCGCTCTTGAAGATGGTCTCGGCTATGAGCAGCATGAAGTCGGGCTTTACGACGGACAGGAAGGCCATGTAGCGCTGGATACATTCTTCGCTCGCCTCGGGTCCCAGAGCGGCAGGGGCGAATCCTTGCAGCCACGAGGCATGGTCTCGCTTGATCGCGGCCAGGAGCTCGTCAACGTCCTGCTGCTCGAAGCCTCCCTCGTAGCCAGCGTCATTGATGTACCTGGATGGAGCAAGATCAATCGAGGACTTTGAAGGGAACTTCGAAGAACAAGAGTAGCAGTAGTACCTGGGCGAAGCTCCGAGGAGGACGAGCTTGGAGAAGAGGTCGGGGCGAGCGGCGGCGGCGAGGCAGCCAATCAAGCCCGACATGGAGTGGCCGACGTAGAGGCACTTGCCGAGCTGGAGCTCGGACAGGATGGCGATGAGATCCTCGGCAAAGCCTTCCATGCTCCGGTACCTGGACGCATCAAAGTCATCGTCGCTAGTAGCTCCTCCATGGCCCCGGAGATCGTAGAGCAGCACGGAGTAGCGCGGCAAGAGATGCGGGAGGAGCCCCTCCCACGCGCCTTGGCTGGCTCCAAAGCCGTGGGAGAGGACCACGAGCTCTCGGCCTTGGCCGAGGATCCGGACGTTGTGGATCTTCGCCATAGTTGACATCGTTCGAGCTTGGAAATGCAAACGCTCTAGACTTCTTCTCCGGAAAGCTTGGGCTCTTGGAACTTGGAAAATGCAAAGCTCTAGAGTGGTACACTCTTCTTCTTCTTCTTCTTCTCTACCCTGTTCTAGAGAGTGCTAGCCAGGCCCCGCTACTTATATACTCGGGAAGAGGAAGAAACTTCTGCTAAGTGGTGGTCCATGATCATTGATCCGCAAAAATGGCCAAAAACAAATAGCGCTGGCTAAAGGGGGTGGCGATGGTTTTAAGCGGCAAAATGGAAAGGAGAATACGATAGAAGGGAGGAGGAATTGCGAGACTAGAAAGAAACGTGTAGCTGTGTAGCTTGGCACCGTCTGACCTTGCTAGCCAAAAGACAAGCATCACACACCAAACCATTTGGGTCCCTCCTCTCTTGGAGGAGAAAAGGTGGGGCGTGTCCCAATCGCCAAAAGCTTCCCATTTGGAAGGGATGGTGGCAGGAAGATGATGGCCAATTCAATGCACAGGAATCCAGGCGTCGTGGCTCAGATGGATTGTCTGCTCGTTCTTTCCTTTTTGTATTCCTTGGTTTGGATTCAAGGCCTTGTTTGTTCTTCCAATTCTCTCTTGAAAGCCAAAAGCGAGCGCGCTGCACATGTTCCACTGTCTGCTCGCTCGCCAGCGAGTTTCTTTAATCCGCGGTTGGATCAGAGCGCATGAATCGCCAAAAGAATTGTTAGTTCGTTTGCATGTCAAGATCAAGCGTAATCACAGACATATTCTGACTTTGATCAGCGAAAAGCTGTCAACCAACGCTTCGAGAGAGAAAAAAAATCCCACAAAAAAAAAGAGTAAGAACACAGGAGAGAGAGAGAGAGAGAGAGAGTATTTTCTCTATACTACTGGATGTACGGAATCGCGCTACCATCTTCGTACACCTTAGGAGCGGCGCCGCCACCACCACCTCCGCCATTGCTCCGCTTCTCTTTGGGCTCGTCGTCCTTGCCATAGATCCCGCCACCGTACGCCTCTTTCGTCACCGGCACAATGGGCGAGATGGTGGTGGTGGAGGACGACGATGTCTTGGACATTGCCGATTCCAGCGAGTCCTCCCTCTGGAGCCCGCCGCCAACGCCATCGCTGCTGCCTTGGATCCCACTCCCGCCCCTCTTGATCTCCTCCTCGTCGCCCTTGCGCGGCTGCGGGGCCTTGGGGGGGAAGCTCTTCTTTGCTGCCGTGAGCCCCGCCGAGGAGGCGGTGGAGATGTCGGTCCTGTCCACCGTGGAGCCCGTGGCGATGCCCGGGCCGAGCTCCGAGTTGTCCAGCCGCGTCTCCACGCTCACTGCGGCGGCATTGGGAGCCGAGTCCTCTCTGTGTGGCTGCATTGCGCCTCCTATACACGCGATTCGCGAATCCAAGCGTTGGAACAGGACGATTGGGAGAGATCTTACCTTGTCCTAGATTCGATCGATGCGAGGATCACGCGAGAGAGCTACCGCCAAAAAACTCGAGATGATCTCACCTTGTTTGCTCCTTGTCGCGCTATCCAACAATGGAATAACCCTATAGCTTCATCTTCGGCCAAGTGGTCTCTCTTCAATGCGCCTCATGTACCGCGACCACGTGTCCAAAGCACGATTCAACCAAAATTTTCCACGTGTTGGCGCCCGACTCACCAACATGTTGACACGTGCCAAAGTGCGATTCACCAGACATTGCGCCACGTGTCAGCCCGCGATTCACCAATAATCTCCACACGAGCATTTCCCGCCCTCGAAGACATGAAACCTCCTGGCGTCGCGGCACACGATCCGGCGCCGCTCCATCCGCGACGCGACGGCGCTCACCGCGTGGCAATCGCCGCACACGCGCAGGTTCTTCCCGATCCGGATCGTCGTCCCGGGCGGCGAGCTCACCAGCGCGCACGCCATGGCGATCCTCTCGCTGTGCGAGCACAGGACGAAGCCCCTCTTGTCCTCCTCGCCAATGTTGTGCGCGATCCCGCCCACATCACCGCTCATCATCCAGCCCCTCATCTCCGCGAGCTTGGCCGCGATCGCGCGGTCGCCGCAGCCCACATCTCCAGCCCCAAACCGGTGGAGGATCCCCGTTTTATCATCGATCCACCAGCTCCGCCCACTTCTCCTCGGCGCGCCGCAGCTCCTCCCCAGCTCCTCGATCCGCGACTGCTCCTCCCACATACCCAAGCTCCCGTAGAGATTCGCCATGAGCGAGAATGCCGCGCCATCGCCCGGATCGATCGCCCGCAGCGCGCCAAACGCGACCTCCGCCACGGCCGCGTTCTTCCACCGGCAGCACGCGGCCATCACCGCCGTCCACGTGGCCGTGTCGGCCTCGTACGGCATCCCCCGTACGGCGGCCACCGCGGCGTCCAGCCGGTTCGCGCGCGCCAGCATGTCCACCGTACACGTGTAGTGCTCCACGCCCGGGCGGAGTCCGTACTTCGTCTCCATCGCGCCGAGGAAGCCATGGCCGAGCTCCACCATCCCGGCGTGACTCAGCGCCGTGAGCACGCACAGGCAGCTCACCGCGTCGGGCGCGAGCTCCTCGTCGCGCATCGCGTGGAAGAGCTCCGCCACCGCGCGCCAATCGCCCTGGCGGGAGTGCGCCGCCATGAGAGCGTTCCAATCGATCAGCCGCCTCCTCGCCACGGCCTCGAAGCAGCGCCGCGCATCGGTCGTGCTGCCGCATTTGCCATACGCGTCCACCAGGCAGCTCTCCACCACGATCAGGAGGCCGTGCCGCGAGATCTCGCCATGGATCGCCCGGCAGCCCCTCAGATCCACCAGGCTCGAGCACGCCTTGAGCGCCGCCACGAATCCGGCACCGCCCTCCACCGCTAAAAATCTCTCCTTGATCCGCCAGAAGAGCTCCAGAGCCAGCTCCCCTTCGTTGTTCTCAGCGTAGCCCCGGACAAGCGAAGCACACGAAGCCGCGCTGTGGAGCTTCATCGCGTCAAACACCCCCCGGGCGCTTGTCATGCTCCCACACTTCGCGTAGAGATCGACCACCGTGTTTGCAACCACGAGGTCGAGCTCGCCACCACCACCAAACTTCGCTCGAGCTCGTGAGTGGATCGCCATGGCCTTGTCCAGCGACCGGAGCTTCACGAACTTGTCATCGTCGATCTCCTTGCCAGCTTCTTTGGCAGCGGCAGCAGCACAGGCCTTGAGCACAGCGACGAAGGTGACTGGATTTGGCTCGAGCTGGAGTTGGAGCTCCATACTTTCGAACAGATCTAGCGCCATCTCTTCGTCTCCATTCTCCGTGCAGCCGTTGAGCATGACCGTCCACGATACTGTGCTGTGAGCCTCCATCCTGTCGAACACCATGCGGGCGTCTAGCAAGCTTCCACACTTGGAGTAGGCGTCGACCAGAGTGCTCTCCAAGGTGATGTCCAGCTCAACCTCGCATCTCGCAGCTTCCCTGTGGATCTCCATGCATTTCTCCAGGCTCTCCAGTTTCGCCACCTTTGCGTCGGTGCTTTCTCGTGCAGCCAAGCCGATGCACGCCTTGAGAGCAGCGACGAACGCCGGAGAACTCGTTTGAGCGCTGCTTGAGCCGAATATCGCAGCAAAGAGATCCAGTGCTAGCCTCTCCTCTCCGTTGTCTACGTATCCCAGCATCAGCACAGTCCAAGGCACTGAATCTCTCGGCCTCGCCCTCTCCAAAACTCTGCGAGCGTCTTCCAAGGCTCCACACTTCGCGTACATGTCGATCAGCGTGCTTGTGACGAACTTGTCCTTCTCAAACCCCCTGTCCCTTGCCTGAGCATGAATGCTAGTGCCTCTTTCCAGAGCCTCCCCCTTGAGAGGCCTCCCATTCCCGTCGTGAGTCGTTGCTAGAGTTGCGCAAGCCTTGATAGCAGCAACAAAGCTGGTATCATTTGGTGCGAAATCTTCTGTCAACCGAGCCAGTAGATCGAAAACCAGGTGAGTTTCACCGTTCTCTACGTATCCCAGGATCAAAGAGTTCCACGACACAACGTCCCTGTGTTGCATCCTGTCAAAGACGAGGCGAGCGTCAAGCATGCTCCCACATTTCCCATACAAATCTACCAGAGAGCTTTGCAGGAAGATGTCCGATAAGTAGCCACTGCTTGCCGCCTGGGAATGAATAGCCATGGCCTTCTCCAAAGCTCTGATCCTGACAGTCCCCCTGTTATCCATTCCGACTAGCTTGCCTTCCTCCTCAAGTGCCAGAAACGAGCAAGCCTTGACTGCTCCGGCGAAAGTCGGCGCATTTGCTAGCGTTTCCATGTGTAGAAACAGCTCAAGCGCGAGCTCAGGCCTGCTGTTCTCTGCGTAGCCCAGGATCAAAGCCGTCCATGAAACCACGTCGTGGAAATCCATCTTGTCAAACACGGCCCGAGCGTCCCTCAAGCTCCCACACTTTGCATAGACATCGACCAGGGTGCTAGACAAGAAAACGTCGTCACAACCAGCGCTAGCAACATGAGAATGAACAACCATACCTCGCTCCAGAGACTTCAGCTTGACCAGCTCCCCGGCTACCGGCTTGCCATATTCGTCGCCTGCCAAAGAAGCACAGATTTTGAGCACGCTGACAAAAGTTCGAGGACATGGAGGACAACCTTGATCTCTCATGGCTACGTAGAGCTCGAGCCCCAGCTCCCCCTGCCCGTTCTCGCCATATCCGAGCAGCAGCGAGTTCCACGAGACAACGTCGTGGCACTCCATCCGGTCGAAAACTCGCCGAGCATCACTCATGCTGCCACACTTGGAATACACGTCCACCAGTGTGTTTGCAACGAAGATGTCCTCCAAACACCCTTTCAATCCCGCTGCCTGGGAGTGAATCTCCATTCCTTTGCTCAGAGACTCCAGCTTCACACCAAAAGCTTCTACTTCTTCTTCATCGTTGTTGTCTTGCTCCTTTCCACGGTCTAGAACTTGTGTGATCGATTCTTTTGCCGCGAGGATGGAGCAGGCCTTCATAGCAGCACCAAAAGTTCGAGGATTTGGAGAGTATCCTTGTTCTTGCATGGCCGAGAAGACCTTCAAGGCCATCTCTGCTTGGCCATTCTCCACATATCCCTGTATCAGTGCGTTCCACGACACCACTGTCTTGTGTAGTCCCATCCCCGCGAAAACCTTTCTAGCGTCCACCAGGCTTCCACACTTTGCATACATGTCCACCAAGCTGTTCGCCACGAAGGCGTTCGTCTCGAATCCTCGGCCTCCTCCAGATAATCGGGCATGAAGTCTCCTCCCTCTCTCCAAATCCCTGGATCGGCTACAGGCTTTGATCTCCGCAAGGATCTCGGCGATGGATCTCGGAGATAATTCGAGAGAGCTCGTTCGTGAGCTCGAGAAGCGGACAGAGAATGAAGAGCTGCTACTGGAAAATGTAAGACTCACATTGTGATTCCAGCGCTTCCAGGACGATTGCATCTCCCCATGCCGATCGAGAACTTGGGGTTTATAGTGTTTAGCTAGGTTAGCTCAAGCCCTAAATTTTTTCTACTGGTGAGCGCCATGGAGGCGGACAAGGAGGCGTGCCAGGATCCTCGGCTGGAGCTCGCACGTAAGCTCTTCTTGCTCTCAGCTCCGGAGATTCCAGACATCGAGAAGGTCCAGCTCAAGGAGGATGTGATTGCGGCAGCGAGAGAAGACGGTAAGAGATTTCGGTGAGGTTTTGAGGGATTCCAGCCTCATGGCGGTGTGTAGATATGGCTGGCCCCTACGAGGGCTGGTGTCACAAGTTTGGGTGGGAGATCGATCACGCGCTGCTGGCGAAAATGCGGGCCAAGATCGACGAGGAGGTCAGGAAGCTGGATGAGAAGTAAGTAGCTCGCGTTTCTGTCTCTTTGCTTGAATCAAACGCCTCGCATTCTCTTTTCTTCCTTAGAATCGCTGATGCCGAAGAGAACCTGGGAGAAAGTGAAGTTAGAGACGCTCTTTTGGCAAAAGCGCTGTTCTTCATTCGTATTGGTGAGAAGGTAAGAAACGCACGATTTTTGTGGATTCGTTTAATTATTCTCTGTCTCTTTTTCTTGCCAGGAGCTGACGCTAGAGCAGCTGAAGATTACAGAGGCAAAAACTGTTGCCGTTGGTCACAAGATGGATCTCGTGTTTCACACACTAAGGCTGGCGTTCTTTTTCTTAGATTGTGATCTCATCTCCAAGAACATTGAGAAGGCTAAGAGGTGGGATGTTTGTGATTTTTTGTTTACTTGGAACTGACATGTTTGACCTCAGCTTGTTCGAGGAGGGCGGTGACTGGGAAAGAAAGAACCGCCTGAAAGTTTACGAGGGGCTCTACTGCATGGCGACCCGGAACTTCAAGAAAGCTGCGGAGTTGTTCCTGGACTCCATCTCCACGTTTACAACTTACGAGCTGTTCTCGTATGAAACTTTCGTCTTCTACAGCGTGGTGACAAGTATCATCTCCTTGGACCGCGTTGCTCTGAAGCAAAAGGTATGGATGAGCAGTTTGTAAGTATCTGTTCAGTACCTCATTTTCTTGCAGGTCGTGGATGCTCCGGAGGTTCTTACTGTCATTGAGAAGATTCCACATCTGTCGGATTTTCTAAACGCCTTCTACAATTGCCAGTACAAAACGTTCTTCTTCGCTTTCTGTAAGATCCTTGCCTGGCTTTTCTGTGTAGTAACTATTCTGCTGTTGCAGCTCGGCTTACAGAGCAAGTTCGTTTGGACCGCTATTTAGCGCCACATTTCCGATACTACATGAGAGAAGTGCGCAAGGTGGTCTATGCACAGTTCCTGGAGTCGTACAAAAGTGTGACAATGGACGCCATGGCCAAGGCTTTCGGAGTGAGCATAAGCTTCCTCGATACGTAAGTACCTCGGTTTCCTTCTCTTGGGACTCAAATCTAGCCTGGATTCTCTTTTCTTCTTACAGTGAGTTGTCACGTTTCATAGCCGAGGGGAAGCTGAACTGCAAAATTGACAAAGTGGCCGGTGTGCTAGAGACTAACAGACCCGACGCCAAGAATGCTCTCTACCAGTCCACCATCAA
The DNA here is from genome assembly GCF_000143415.4 of Selaginella moellendorffii. Lineage (NCBI taxonomy): Eukaryota > Viridiplantae > Streptophyta > Lycopodiopsida > Selaginellales > Selaginellaceae > Selaginella > Selaginella moellendorffii. Next base: position 2,342,384 of record NW_003314272.1, read on the forward strand.
GCAGGGAGATTTCTTGCTGAACCGTATACAGAAGCTCTCAAGAGTCATCGATATATGAAAGGTTCTGTTATTCACTTTTTGTCACACAGACATGTTTCTCAATCCAAGAGCGGACGGATAAATGGCAATGCCAAGACTTCCGGACTAGCTTTCGCCCGAGATCCGCAGTCAAATGGTGGCTGGGGATCATACTCCACCAGCAGCTGAACTCCTTCTGCAATAACCTTGTCTTTCAGAAGAGCGGCGAGGTAGAGAGCCATGTCGATCCCCGACGAGACGCCGGCAGCAGTGATAATCTTCCCCTGAAGACAACACACCACAAGGTTGTGAAGCTTTTTCTCTCTAAGTTTTCTTGGAACACCTGACCTGCTGTATGTAGCGCTTTGCGGAGGCCTTGGCACCAAACTCCTCGAGCTTTTTGTAGGAGCTCCAATGCGTGGTACACTCCAGTCCGGTGAGAAGTCCGGCAGATCCTAAGATCAGCGCACCGGTGCAAACAGAAGTGGTGAACAGGGTCGTCTCGTGAGCCTGCAAGCAAAGAGCCCGTTTCCCAGCCGAGATGGACAAAGCTGCAGGCACTCACCTTGCGGATCCAGTCGAGAAGTGGCTTGTGCTGCAGCGGGATCTTGGTAGGAGGCCCACCAGGAACTACAATCACATCCGGATGTGGAACATCCTTGTACGACGCGGTGGCCCGGAGGCCCAGATGGGAATCCTGGGCCTCACCAGCCAAGATTAGACCCGGCTTGTCACTCACAAACACCACAGATACGCCGGGAACCGCGTTGAGAACTTCGTAAGGGCCAACAGCGTCGAGCGCCGTCAGGTGGTCGAAGATTGGAATAGCCACTCGGAGAGATCTCTGTTGTTCCGCCATAGCTGGGCTGGTCAACTGAATGGTAGATCAATGAGTCTTTAAAGGACTTTTATTGATGAAGGTGGTCCACTTTTGTGAAATGAGCACGTTTGAAACCCCGGAAGTTGAGCCCAGATTGCTGACGCAGGACTTGAGATGACATTTGCATGTGAAAACTGTGCACAGTGAAGCAGAAGAGGATTGATTCGTTTGCTTGGAATTGAGCTATTAGCTGCCCTCACAAGTCTGATCAGGATGTGAATGTGAGGGATATGCTCACAACGCTTAACTTCAACGTGATGACCAGTCTTCGGCAAGAGGTGTTTTGAATGTGGTGCCGGGGCAAGTGAATTCAAGCAGGTTATAAAGGAAATAACTGATGTCGGCCTGACTATTATCAGTGACGGCTTGGCTTAACAAGTTTCTATGATAACAATTCATTGCATGACTTAGGGCTGTCTGGGATGGCGGTGGTGTATTTCAGGCCCCAGGCCAGGAATGTGGAAGCGCTGAAAGCCTTGAGGGTATCGGTGTGTAAACCTTTGCCAGTAGACGAGATCGCCCAGCTATATGGTCTAGTTCCGGCGACCGTCAGGGTATGCCAACTGCAAGACCAGAGCTTGAGCTTGAGCGCAATTAGGCGCTTGATGCCGGACCTAGGCACCGAAGTGAGGCCTTTCGTCATCTGGGGCTACTTTGGCCCCTTCCCAGCGGGCTTCAAGGCCACTTTCCTAGATATCCATGGGCAGCAGGCGAGTTTGGAGGTAGTGCAACAGCTTTTCACGTCCGCATCTACAGGGGTTTACAGTGTGATCAGGGAAGGGGATAGTAGCCAGGAACAGCTGGTTCTCAAGCTCCTCTATGAGCAAACCGTCATGTTTCCAGCCGAGCGTCCGACGTTGGAGGAGCTGGAGAAGCTGAGGTCGAGTACAGGACGAAGATGCCCGAGCTTGCCAGCCATGGTTTGGTATGGTTGGTTTATTGCAAGTGGGAATATGATGACTGACTTTGGGGATTCCGGAGGACTCGTTCTCAAGCCTGTGGGCGTCTGCGTCAAGGGCATGCTTTTCTCGCAGCAGCAGCAGCAGCAGCAACTATGCAAGGCAGCCTTCGACATTCTTCTGGCTCTGTATCATCTCTATCTCCTGGAGCGCAGGCACAGGGATGTGAAGCCTGAGAACATCATCTACGTGGAGGCCCAGGCGCAGTTTGTGCTTGTCGACTTTAAGAGTGCACACGAGGAGGCGTACAAGGATAAAGAAGACGAGGTTCACGACTGCGTCAGCCTTGTGTTGAGCCTGGCTGAAATGGCGGGGTGGAAATGCACAGGTGGCTACCTCGCAGCTGCCATCACCATCGCAAGCATGCACCCTGTGCTGGGGGAGTTTGCGCTATATGCATCAACTCTGCAATCCTCCAGGTCTTTTCCGGAGTACCGTCACTGGTTACACAAGCTCGCTACTGCCTGTGGTGTAGATGCAGCCAGTGCTGTAGAACTGGTTGACGGGGCTCAGGCCGAAACTGAGGATGCACCGTGCCGAGGAGTTCGGTACCTCCGGTTGGTTTCAGAATAGCAAAGATGTTTTTCTTCATCTCACAGATTTGATCCTGCTAGCTCAAGCCTGATTAAAATGTTTTGTGTTGGAAACTATTTGGGCGAGGTTCAGCCAGATTCAGCTCACTCGTGGTATAGATGCTGGACAATTGGACATATGAAGAAGCGTCTCCTGGATCCAAGTTGCCGAGGAACTTTGCAGCGCAGGCTCCGTTCTGGAGATCCCGGTGACTCGTCGACGCACCCAGCAGGCTTCTCCACTCCAAAGCGTCCGGGACGAACGGCATGCTCGCGATAAGCTCTTGAGCAACTTCCAAGTATCCGGCTCGTCCGAAGAGATCAACCAGGCAGCAGTAGTGCTGCTTGGTGGCCTGGATCTGGAAGTCGAGCAGCATCGCCAGGAAGTGTGACGTCCCGGTGGAGACTTTCCCGGCGTGGCTGCAAGCTAGGAAGACGGACAGGAAACAGGACTCGTCCGGCATAGCTACCAGCTTCATGGAGTCGAAGAGATCGAGAGTGTCGCGGAAGTGGCCTTTCTGGGCGTAAGCAGCGAGCATTGCGCTCCAGGACAGGGTGCTCGGCTCCAGCATGGTGTCAAACACTCTCCTGGCTTTGCTGATATGCCCGTTCAGGGAGTACGCTGATAAAAGGGCGCTCCAGGAGAGGGAGTCTCTACGCGGCATCCCGGCAAAGATGGACGTGGCCTCGTCGAGAAACCCCTTTTGGGCATAAGCCACGAGCAATGTGGTCCAGGACACAAGATCCCACTCGGGCATTCTCTCAAAGGTGAAGATGGCTTCCTCCAGCCGGTTGTTTTGTGCGTAGGCCGCCAGCATTGAGTTCCAAGTCACGAGGCTCCGCTCAAGCATGCCATCAAAGAGCTCCTTGGCAGTGTCGACGTCTCCACTCTCGGCATTAGCAACGAGCATGGTGGTGGCGGAGAACAAGTCCCACTCGGGGCTCTTTAGAAACAGCTCGCGGGAACTTTGGAGATCGCCGCTCGCAGCATAGACGCTCAGCATTGCGTTCCAGGTGATAAGGTTTCTCTGAGGGATTCGATCAAATAGTTTCTTCGCCTGAGTCATTTTCCCGTGCTGGGCATATAGCGCCAACATGGCAGTCCATGTCACCAGGTTTTTCTCCACCATGTCATCAAAGAAACTTCTCGCGCGGACAACGTCCCGTTTGTTCGTGTGTGCAGACAGGAGCCCGTTGAGAGCCAATTGGTTCCACTCGGGCATCTTTCGAAAGATTTTGTAAGCTTCCTCAAGACGCCCGGATTGGGCATATGCAACCAGCATGGCATTCCACGTCACTTGGTTTTTTTGTGGCATCCAATCAAAAATATTCTTGGCCTTCTCAAGATTTCCATGCCTCGAATATGCAACCAACATGGCAGTCCAGGTTACCAAGTTCTGCTCTGGCATTTCGTAGAACAGATAAGTGGCCTCATCAAGATGCCCATATTCGGCATATGCAGTTAGCAATGCATTCCAAGACACTAGGCTCTTTTTGGGCATTTCATCTAAGAAGGCCCTTGCCTCGCTCGTATTCCCGTTTCTAGAGTAGGCATACAACATCATGTCCCACGAAAAAGAATCTCTGATTTGCATGGAGTCGAATATCCGGCGGGCATTCTCCACACTGCGGCATCTGCCATACATTTCAATAAGCTTGTTTGTGAGGAAAGTGTCGTCCTCTCGAAAGAGAAGGTGACGAGCACGAGAATGGATGTCTAGGGCTGCGGACAAGCTCGTGCATTCACGTATCGATTCCAAGCATTGGCTCCTGTTCATAGATTTGCCAATTGCCCAAAATAATCAAAAGAAAATAATCTTAGCTTCACTAAACGAGGAGCATCGCATTAGTATAAAGCTGGATGTCAAACCGCGGAAGAACAGAGGAAGCAATGGCGCTGGCTCTTTTCGTTTCGATCTTGTCAATCCTTGCGGCAGTGAACGCAGTGCGACCGAATGCTTCACCAGCTCCTTCTCCATTCCTTGCCCCGGAGCATTCGCCGAAATCAAACCCACCATTGCTCGCTCCACAAGCTTCTCCAGTGTCTCCCTTAGCAAGCTCGCAGCCTATTGTGCCATCTCCACTTGCTACTCCTTCCTTGGCACCGACGTCTTCAGATAGATTTACAGCTCCATCGCCACCACCATCATTTTCTCGGACGCCATGTTCCACAAGCCGATCACCATCGCCTTCTCAAACGCCATCTTCCTCTGCCGCTCCAAGCCAAGCACCATCGCCACCACCATCGGCTTATACTACCGCCCAATCGCCAGCTTTGTCACGCTCAATCTCACCCTCGCCGACATCCGCAAGCCCGGAGTTTTCACCATCAGAGGTGCCAGTCTCTTCCCCAGTAAGATCCATTGCACCATCGCCATCGCTGGTACCAGTTTCTTCGCCAGCATCTTCACACGCATTGTCATCACCCTCAGTTTCATCGCCAACACAAGCACCACCAGCGATTGTATCGTCGCTTTCATCGCCATCACCAGCAGCTGAAACGCCCAAAGCATTTGCACCATCTCCAGCTCCACAAGTTACAGGACAATCGGCCCCCCCCAAACAAGCACCTGTGCCTATGACACCTTCGCCACCACGTAAGTCCCTTCCTTGATTATACGGGTTTTTAATCGTTTTTAATCAGGGTGTCCATTACCACCACATCAACCAATCAAGACTCGGCCACTTCATCCAATCCCTCATCAGCCAATCAAGCCTCACCCAGGACGTCCTTGAAGGCATGGTCATGGTACTACCACGGTGACCATTGGCGACCATTCTCAACGACCAGTGAGTCACCACGCGATTTACATTCTTTTTTAACTACACAAGCAATAGAATTGGTCAGCGATGATCTTTTCTCGAATATGCTTCAAAAGCCGCCCACATGTCGAGTGGCCGCGTAACGCCACGTCGGTGAAGGCTGGAAGGATTAGAACTGAGCCATGGATTCATATAGATAGTTTAGGAAGTATTCTTTTCTTTGTTTCTCTCGAGCGGCATTATTGTGCGTTTGAAGCGATGAAGGAAGGGTTTGGCGAGAGCGCTGGGATGGACGGCGCTGTTGCCGCGGAGCTCGCCTCCGTGCTGCCGCGCGTCCTCATCGTCTCCAGGCGCACCGTCCGCAAGAACAAATTCGTGGATTTCGTTGGTAACTGATTGAGAATGGATCGAAATCTCTTCCTCTCCCAGCCGATTCTAGATTTCCTTTTCAATCCTTGTCATTGAAATGTCGACCTCGATTCCATCCTCTAAATCTCCTGTTTTCTCTGTTTTCTTGTTTCCTGATCGATCAAAAAAATCCCTGGAAATTTTTTCGGGGGACCTACCGTTTGCTTGCTTTCTTGTGACTTCTTCACAGAAAGCATGGCTAGCTAGCTAACAGTTCGTTCTTTTTCTCTCTCACAGGAGAATACCATCTGGATTTGATCGTCAGCTATGGGGCGGTTCCAGTCATTGTTCCACGAGTTTCCGGATTAAACTCGCTCCTCGACAGCTTCGAGCCAATCCACGGCGTGCTACTGTGCGAGGGTGAGGATATCGATCCCACTCTGTACGACAGTGATGTCTCGGCCTTGACACCCGAGGACGTGGATGAGATCAAGCGAACGCACACCAGTGACATTCTCATCGACCGGAACAAGGATTCGATCGAGCTCCAGCTTGCTCGCCGGTGCCTCGAGAGAAACATTCCATATCTCGGGATTTGCCGCGGTTCCCAGGTACTCAACGTTGCATGTGGAGGATCACTCTATCAGGTCAGAGAGTTTTCTTTCCACTTTCTGGTTTTCAATGAAGGTGTTTTCTTCCAGGACGTTGAGAAGGAGCTTTCAGGCAAAAGCAGCGTCCAAGTCAAACATATCAACTACGATGACTATGACGGACACCGACACCCTGTGAAAGTTGTCCAAGGCACTCCTTTGCACGACTGGTTTGAGAAATCGCTTAGCAATTCCGAAGACAAGTGTCTTCATGTGAACAGTTACCATCACCAGGTAAGAGACACAGTTTTTTTTCTGTCTTTTCTTCCTGTTTTCATGCTTGGCTTTCTTGTACGTTTCTAGGGCGTGAAGAGATTAGCTCGAAGGTTCGAACCAATGGCTTTCGCTCCAGACGGGCTAGTAGAAGCGTTTTTTGATCCGGACGTGTACAATCCCGCGGAAGGAAAGTTCATCGTTGGCCTCCAGTTTCATCCGGAGCGTATGAGACACCCTGAGAATGGCGGATCTGATTCGGATGGAGCTCTGCTGGAGAACGAGTTCGACTACCCGGGATGTCATCGTGCTTATCAAGTAAGCTCTCACGTCTGGCTCATCTCTTTGATTTAAAAATGAATGCAGGACTTTGCAAAGGCTGTGATAGCATATCAAAAGAGGCTACTATCTCCTAAGAAAGCGAAAGAACTTGTCAAGCTCGACGGCGACATGGAGAAGCAGAGGCAAAAGCTGATTCGGAGCTTCTCGCTGGCCAAGCACATATACGAGGAGGAGCAAGTTTGCAAGATGAGGAGCGATGGCAAAACTCCTCAGCTGAGCCGTGTCAAGAGCAGCCGTGACTTGGAAGCAGGCGCGGAGTTTCTACAGGTTCGTACGACCTACCTATCTCTTTCTTCTGGTATGTGAGATCTTTCTTGCGCAGTTCAATGAATTCGAGCAAATGGAGAGGCTCAAGCAAATGGGAGCCACAGTAAGAAACTCGACCATTCTTTTAGAGAGGCTCCAGAGATTCAAGCAGCGTCGCTCGGCTGCCAAGTCGATGATGGAATCGATGAAGACGTCGGATCTAACGGAGCTACACGAGTTCTACAAGATGATGGTAGAACTAGGAGACGAAGTCTTGGGAACTAGAGCAAACACTGCGTAACCATGGACGACCGGGAGGTATTGTGTGTAAACGTCTAAGTTGGGTCGTGCTTAAATTCAATCAAAAAAATAAAAAGGAGTGATCAGTTTCAAGAGGGTAGGGTCTCGATCCTGGGATTCGGCTCTATAGGACTATCCCATCTCCCCGGGCTTAACCACTACCCCTAGGGTTGATCACTTGAAACATATTGTTTTTTGATTCACTATGAAGTGTTGATGCATTTCCACCGTTGGAATATTGGGCGGTTGACGATGCCAATGTCCCGCGGCCGTGACATCTTCAACCGCCCAAAACCCTCCCCGAGGGCTCGCTGCGAGCTAGCAGCAATCGCAAGCTAACTCCTCATGGATCGCCAGGTATGAGTGAGTCTCCCAGACAGGGACGCGCGACTGGCGACCAGATGCCCAGTGGCTGTTTCAACCGATCCTTGTCGTGGGCAGCGAGATCATCGGCAGAGCTCTCGTTCCGTCGCAATTCCTGGGCAGGGCCGCGGATCTGGATGTGGGTTCGCTGAGGTCTTGCAGGAACCCCGCATTTCTCCAGAATGGGTATCAACGATGGGCATGGCAAGAGCGAGTACTCGGTGTGGGAGGTCGGGACGCCAAATAACGACGTTGCCGTCCCGGAGTACGCTGGAGGGGAGTGGTCGCCTCTCCAGCAAGGGAGAAAGAGGGGATATAGGAGAGTGTACGTGGAGCCGGGGCCGCCATTGGAATCCACAGCGCCAGCATCGCACCACCACTGGGACGCAGCGGCGGTGGCGGCGGCGGTGGTGCCGAACAAAGAGAAAGGAGAGATCTCTTCCCCGGCGGACGACGAGACGAGCGTGTCCGACTTGTCGCTCATATCCGGCCTGGGGTCCAAGAACTTGCGGGATCTTGTGCTCGGGCATGGGGGGCCGGGGATGAGGAAGCTCGTGTATGGCGACCATGGTAGTGCCGCTGGCAGCAGGGCGTCGAGCATCAAGTCGGCCGCGGGAGCCTCACGGTTTGATCACATTGGCTCGCTCAAGATGACTTACGCGGCTTTCAAGGATCCGGAGAACGAGAAGGAAGGAGTTCCTCTACAGTTGGTACTTAGCCATTACTCTCTTTCTGTGTCTTCTTCTCTTGCTCATACTTTCACTGCTCTAATCTGCTTGATACTTTTTGCTTTGAGTTCCTCAGTTTGATTTTTGTGCGGGTGTTTTGGAAGTTGCCAGAGATCCTGGAGTCGTCGAGGTTCGTGGTCCCAACCGAGGACGTGCTACTGGCCATAATTCACAAGCTAGACCAGAGATATGATCCCGGGGAGCCACTGAAATGGGACTTGCTGCTACATGTGGCTATGCACCTGGAACGCAAAGACAACAGTAAATCCTTCTTCAATTCCAGGTACATTTTCTATATCTTCTTCGAGTTTTCATGGATTCCGAAACTTACGCAGGACTGGACCACCATTTGTTTGGAAGAGCCTCCAGAAATCCAACCTTAGAAAGCCAGACATAGAAGAGTTTTATCCAGGTCTTGAGCCACAGGTCTGGAGTTTTGACTTGTGAGAAACTTGACTATCTTACGCTTGCCTTCCTCTCAGGTTATGACGATGATGAAGGATCTAGAGCACCACAAGAAAAGATGCGAGAGGGAAGGGAACTACGTCGAGGCGCGATCAACTGCTCGACGCTTGAACGAACTTAAAGTACGTTAAACGTTGTCACTCTTGAGCTTCCAGATTCTTACATTTTGAGTACGTTTGTAGATCCTCGAGAACAACAAGAGGAGGGGAGCAATGCTAAATAGACATATGCAAGAGAGGCAAAGCGCGGAGAGGGCATACAAGGCCGAAGTCGACGACAGGAACAAAGTAAGTTTTCTCATCCTCGCTGGTTATCTTCTCCATCGCTAATCCGCCTGGCAAAGATGGAACACAGTACTGGGATGACAAGATCACGTTGTTCCAAAAGGATGTCATGGAACACGCTTCACGGCTCAAGCGTCAGCACACGACTATCCTCGATACTTTCAGGACGAAAATGGCTTCCAAGAAACCTTGCAAGCCACAATGGTCGGCAGAGCTCTTGAACCAAAGAAAAGTCCAGGTAGGAAGAGAGGAAGGAAGCTCTCAACTCAACTCCCACTGCAGGAATACTTGGGAAAGCAAGGCAAGTACTCGGAGGCGCTGAGAGTGAAGAAAACAGCCGACCGACTGGAGCACGAGGAGCTGGAGGCGACGATCGAGTCATACCAGGCCGAAGTGGGACTGAAGGAGCAAGCCTTGAGAACCAAGCAGCACAGCGAGATGGAGGTGCTTCTCCAAAAGGCGACCAAAGGCCGGGACCAGCTAAGAGAAGGGCGAGCCAAAGATCTGCAGCGAATCCACCAGGTCTGTGCGTTTTTTGGAAGCTCTTGATCCAATCGTCTCTCCCTCCTTTCAGCGGCATAAGAACATCGTGAGAGAGCTCAAGGCCCTCCACGCGCACGAGATGTTTAAGTTTGAGCAAATGTATGGCAAGAAGATGAGCGAGTACCAATCCAACCTGGGGAATGGGAGGTATTTGTCGCCGCCCACTCGCGGATACAGCTCCCTGGCGCTGCCCAAGGTGGCCGAGGTCCAGTGCGACGACACGCACAGCACGGAAGGAATGTAGAGAATTTCAAACACTTGGAATTCACCATGCTTGTGGAACAGTGTACCAGCTTTCCACGGTGAGGAGTTCTTTTGAGCAAATAAAGTAAATAATGAGTGTACATTTATGTTTATATAAAAAATGGCCAATGCCTTTTGGGTTAGATATGTTTGAGGTGAACAAAGTTTTATACAAGCATTAAATGGTGGCATTGGAATGTAATTTTTCAGTGATTGTGTTTAAGCATTGAAATGTAGAGTATGGATTTGTTCAAAGAGCTTCTATCAAACTGACATGGAAAAGGCAAAACAATTATATAAATATAAATTACACCATTATATTTGAGATTTTGGGTTTGTTATGGGTTTTGGAAATTTATTTTGAAATAGAGTGGCTACATACAAACAGCTACAATTCCTTGAACACAAACAAGTACAATTCCTTGGACACTATTATAAATGTATGTGCAAAACCAAGTAGAGCTGATCAAACACAAACATTATTCAAAAGATTGTTTATGTTGCAAGACATTGCCTAATTATTTCTCTAAGGTCAAAGACAATTGATATATCATTCGAAATCAAGTTGCAAATAAGTTAGTAAAGATGGATGTGTATTTATTTACAGACCTTGTGGTTAAGTCATTATTTATAATTAATTAAAAAACAAAAAAGTTTTAAAAGTTAATTCAATTGGGAATTTAATTTGTAATGCTTATCCCTTTAAACTTTAAACCATGGAGAATGGCGTATGATTCCTTCCTCTTGTAGCATCATACGCCCTCGCAATCTCCCCCAAGCTTTCGCCTCCCGTGAATTGTGGTGTCTGGCGGAAGTGATCGATCGTCTGGATGATGGCGCCGCCGCTGACTGGAACACCTGCGCCTGGATACTCCGCCAGTGCGCCGCGGAGCTCGCGCTAGAGCAGGGACGCCGAGCGCACTCTCGGATCGCGCGATGGGGCCGCGACACTGACACCCATCTTGGCAATCTCCTCGTCCAGATGTATGGTAGCTGCGGATCCCTGCGAGAGGCCATCGAGGCCTTCCAGCGGATCAGTGCGCCAAACGTCTACTCGTGGAACATCCTCGTCACGCAGCTCGTCCGGAATGGCGACCTCGATCTTGCCACACGCGCGTTCCACCGTGCTCCCGCCAGGAATCTCGTGTCTTTCAATCTGCTTCTCACTGCACACACACGGCAGGGGCTGATCGGCGAGGCGCGAAGGATCTTCGATGCCATGGCCGAAAGAGATGGTAGCTCCTGGAACATCATGATCCAGGCGTACTCCAGCAGTGGCGATTTGGAAGAGGCGCTTGTCCTCTTTGGCTGGATGACCCGCCGAGACGTGATCTCTTGGAGCACCGTGATCACCCTCTACACCCGCGCTGGAGGAATCGATGTGGCGGTCCAGATGTTTGACAAGATGCCCCAGAGAAACGTGATTGCGTGGAACATTCTGATTGCGGCATTTGCCGAGGAGGGGGATCTGGAGAAGTGCCAGGAATTCTTTACAGCCATGCCGCAGCGGAGCTTGATTTCCTGGAACTCGCTGATGCAAGCGTGTGCGCTGCATGGTAAACTGGATTTAACACTAGCTTTGCTCGATAGGATCCCACAGCAGGATAGTTACTCGTGGAATGCAGTGATCTTAGCTTATTCCCAGTGCGGGTATCTTGCTGAATCTCTGGCGATGGTGGAAACTGTGCCCCAAGAAAGTTCTGTTGGATTCAACGTGGTCATGAATGCATATGCTCAAGCTGGTGATCTCCTTCGAGCTCGTCATATCTTTGATCTCATGCCTGAAAAGAACGTTGCTGCCTGGAATGCCATGATCCAGGCGTATGTGCAGAACGGGCATCTGGGAGACGCCAAGGCACTGTTCGATCGAGCCGGAAAGAGAAACGCCTTGACCTGGACTTTGGCGATCGGTTTGTTCTCGCAGCAATCAAGCAGCGAAGATCTGGTGGATCCGTCCTTAAGGCTCGCTTTTGAGAGGATGCCAAGTCACGACACTTGTGCGTGGAACATGATGCTCCAAGCTTCTTCTCACCGGGATGCCGGAGCAGCCAAAGATCTCTTCGACAAGATACCAGCGCGAGACATTGTGTCATGGACGGCGCTCATCACAGCCTTGGGCCATAGCCAGCAGAGCTCGAGCGCGGAGCTCGTGTTGAGCAAAATGCCGCAGGTGTCGGAGATCTCCTGGAACGCTCTCCTCTCGGCCCACGCTCGCGAACGATGCTCGCCATCGATCGAGAAGGACCTTCACGGGGCCTGGAGCATCTTCAAGAACAGGATGGAGAGGAGGGACGATCTCTCGTGGACGATAATGGTATCCGCCTTCGCGGACTCGTCCACGCCTGAGAAATCTCGCCGGGTCTTCGATCGAATGCCACAGTGGAGCTTGCTGTCGTGGAATGCGCTGCTACGATCTTACGTCCAGGCCGGTCTCATCACAGAGGGAGTGTGGATCTTCTCGCGTGCCATGCCTCAGCGCAACAGCTTCTCCTGGAACATCCTCATTGCGGCTCTCTCTCAGAGCAGCCGCCTCGGCGATGCGAGGGAGCTCTTTGCCGCCATGCCCGCTCGTAGCATTGTGTCGTGGAACTCGATGATCCAGGCGCTGGCCCTCAATGGCGAGCCACGGGCCGCCATCGCGCTTTACTGCGGCATGGACCAGGAAGGCATCCCTCCCAGTGATGCCACCTTTGCGAGCATCCTCGAGGCGTGCTCCATTGCCTCGGCGCTCGAGCAAGGCATGGAAATCCACCGGGATATCGCCATTGCCAATCTGGTGATCAAGGCTTCGCTCGCAAGCGCACTCGTCAACTTCTATGGCCAGTGTGGCGGCGGCCTGGATCGAGCCCGGGAGATCTTCCACGGGGCTCCTCCTGCAGCGGTGTCGGGGTGGAATGCGATGGTCGCAGCGCTGGCGAGGCATGGGCATGGCCGTCAAGCGGTGGAGCTCTTCATCCGGATGCTGCTCGAGGGAATGGAGCTGGACAGTGTCGCATTCCTGGGAATTCTCACTGCCTGTGGCTACGCGGGGATGGTGGAGGAGGCGAGGGAGCTATTCGTGCTTATGGCGGCGCATGGGATCGCCGCTGGAGCCGAGCACTACCACTGCCTAGTGGAGGTGGTGTGCCGGGCGGGGGAGCTCGAGCGAGGTGTGGAGCTGACTGTAAGCATGCCTTTCCATCCGGGCGTGATTCCATGGAACATGATACTAAACGTGTGCAGCACTGTTCTGGTGGATGGGAAAGTTGGCGCCTGGGTTGGGGGCGAGATTATGTTGCTGGAACCCGTGGAGTCTGCGCCGTATGTGATGCTCTCCAACCTTTCCACTGCCTGCATTTAGCTATAATTATTTGAGCTCCACTGGCACTAAGAAATCCTTCTCACCTTGACATGGATGATCTTCTTCGTCAAGTTCTCAGCTTTGAAAGGGTTCTTCATCTCAGCAGGATATAATTATTTGAGCTCCACTAGTGATGAGGTGATGGCAGAAGCAGCCACCACTCTGGACTACTAAAAATTTTAATTTTTACCTACCATAACTATCAACATGTTGTTGAAATTTTATTATAAGATGAATAATATCATTTGGCTTAATTTTAAAAGTTGTAACCTTCTGTTGTCAAACCATAGATAAAATAATATTTTCATTAAGAAAATTTTGTAAAATATCTATAATTTTTTATTGCAATGTTGTTTTTATAACTTTTGATAAAGTGATATCTTCCTTCTCAAAGTTCATATTAATATTTAAATTTTTTTTAGTGTAAATTACCTTTATAGTAGTCTTTAGCTGAATTTTTTTTAATGTTGCACATTTCAATGAATAACTTCTTGCTCAAAGTTTTACAAGTATTTTAAAATTGTAATTAATATGTGAATTACCTTTGTCATAGCTTCCAAGTCATGTTCTTCAAAATCTTGTTAACAATAAAAATAAGTCATCTATCCTAAGTTTTAAGATTGCATACGAATATGATAGTTGAGCCTTGTAGTCTAGTTAATTTACTTTTCTTGTTTGATATAATAACTTTTGCTTCATGCTTATAAAAGTTTCTTTTGGTTGCTTATAGATAATTACATTAAATCAGAAAAGCCCAATCACTATGTCTTTCACCTTCGACAACAAAATACTATATAGCTAGATCTGAAGAAGATTATATATAGAATTTGTGAGTATTATCTTTGTTGAATTTTACTTAAAAGTTGTTAATATTTCTTGCTTTAACAATCGCACCATTGATTAGTTTTTTGTATGCATAGATTCAAATAAAACCATGATTTTTATAATAATTAGTAAATTAGTAGCTCATATGAACCTTAGTAGTAAATTAATGAATTTCTTAATTTATCCTTCAATTACGAATATATATATATTTTTTAGACAAGAGTATAACCTTTATATTTGCATGGAATGCCTCAATCAAAATATTGGTCTACTTTGAGCAACAACAACCCACATATCTATCCAATATAAAGAAAAAAAAATTATAAAAATAAAAAAATTAATTCACTAACTAACTGTAAGCGACTAAATTTTTAATTCTAATTTAATCACTTAATTATCTTGGAAGAATCTCACCATAAGTCCTGGTTTAGAAGCTTGTGTCCAATTTATTATCTGCACTAGGATGTTCTACATTGTCTAGATAAAAAAAGCAAAAGCTGATTTTTTCTTGTTCTTTTCGAAAAGTTCTACTGTTTTGTTCTTCAGGTTTGGTTCATCAGGACATTCACATGGACAATGTGATCTGTAACTATTCATCAACAAGGAATTTTATATTGATTGATCTCGAAATGGTTGGAGAGCCAAGTGATGTTGGCAAGTCTTTTCTGACCGGCTGGACACAAACGACTCTGATGGAAGGCTGCTGTTACACCTTCAGATCAGATCTTCATCAGCTTGGGCTGCTGCTGGAGAAAACGGTGGTCCCTTTGTCTTTGTTGGCTTGGGATTTTATCAGCCAGCTCAAATCTCATGTGCAGCAGTAAATTTTGTGATAATTCATAACAAATTGTAGCAGATTGCTAATGCTAATATGTTTCTGACAGTGTTTCCGTGACGACTGTGAGGCAACACGTGTGACGACTTGAGGCAACACGAGTGGCTTGTTGCTGGCAATACAAACAGCAAGAACAATTAGTTGAAAACACTGTTTGAGACATATTAGCTTTTGTATATTTTTTATTCCTCGAGTCCAGGCTCTCGGAACAGTTCTACACCAAGCTCTACACGAAGATGGAAAAAATGATAAAAATCTCACTTTGACATCGTGTTCGTGATTTTTATGCCTTCTTAATTATCAGATGCCACAAGAGATTTAGCATAGCGAATCCATTCCAGAATCTTTATTCAGAGGAATAAACGAGATCACTGATCTTGACGAGAAGGCAAGGCTGCGGTGATCTTTCTAGCCAGATCCACAACCTCCTTGCTTGCTTTCCCCACGCTGCCCGAATCGAATGGCGGCTGGGGATCATACTCAATCGCCAGTTGGACAGCCTTGGCCATTGTTTCATCTGCTAGCAAGGCTGCCACCTCCAAATTCGAGTCGATCCCAGCCGACACGCCGGCGGACATGATAATCTTCCCCTGCATCCCACGAATTGAGCTCATTAGCCCACCAGAAAACGAATCTAGCGAACTCACCTGACGTATATATCTCTGATGAACAGGAGTAACTCCATAAGAAGCGAGGCTGTCAAAAGCTGCCCAGTGCGTCGTCCCCTTGAGGCCATGGAGGATTCCAGCAGCTCCCAAGAGGAGCGCTCCAGTGCACACAGAAGTGGTGTACAGGCTTGTTTTGTGAACCTGTGAAACCAAAGCGATCAATTACAACCAGGGCCGCGAGGTTCTTTCCATTACCTTGACAATGTAATCGAGAAAAGCCTTGTTCGTCAGAGGGAGGTCAAAACCGCCAGGAACCACGAGCACATCGGGGCTTGGAACTTGCTCGAAACAAACCGGGGCTTCCACTCGCAGATGACCATCATCGGCAAGGTACAGGCCAGCAGTCTCGCTCACGAATTCCACCCGCACCCCCGGAATTCTGTGTAGAACTTCGTAAGGCCCGATCGCATCCAGGGCTGTGAACCCGTTGAATATGGGAATTGCCACCACAACCATCGCTTATCCCACTTATGATCTCGTCGCAAGACTGCTGTTTTATTCTCTCTTGCAGGGTAGTTGCGTAGCCGGAATTGTTACTGAAAGTTCACAGAAACTCACGTCAACCACTCTTCAAGACAATGAAACTGGCCAAACCTGGAGCACGAGGGCCAAAAGAATCAAATCGATTGTATCGAATCTACACAATGAAAGTAATAATTAACAAATAAAAGCAGCAATTTACAACTTACCAAAACAATATTTCCAGACGAATGAACTGTAAAATTGACAGGACACGTACCAGTTAATTTTGCATATCCAGGCAAGGAATATATAAGAAAAAAACATCCGGATGCCTCGAGCTGCAAAAGCAACTGGAAAACTTTCTATCAGGATTTGGAATAGACCCTCCTGTGGCCTCTAACTCCTGAAATGTCAGCTTCTAAACCACCATCACTTTCAAACCCGGTGTTAAAAGCTGAAGAATGAAAATCGCTTTGCGGGCTCCTTGCACCCAACCCTGAGTTTTGAGCCTTTTCTCTTTCCTCGGATTCTTTCAGCAAGAAATCGATCCAAAGGTCCGCAAATGACTGCACGAAAACAGAATTGAATAGGAAAATACCATGAACAAGATTACCTGATCATTGCTTGTCGTAAAAGACGAATTGTCATTACCGCCAGATAAGATACCTCCGACGACACGCCCTGGGAGGCCAAAAACGCTTCTCATAACACCCGGTTTCCCAGAATTTTGATGAGCGAGTCCAACCCTTCGTTTGTCATCGTCGGAGAACCCCAGCATACGGGCCATTAAATCAAGAACCTGTTAGAAATATTAGAAAAGTCAGAATTTCAAAAAGCTCCAACTACCTCGTGGTTATGTCCTCTCTCAAAATATGTCACGAGCAATTTGATAACAATGCGCCTAAAAGAAGAAATTTAGCCAGTACATGATACGAACCTCTTTACCTGTCTACGGAATAATCTGAATCTGAAGACATCCTGTTTAGACGGATCATGCTTTCTTCCAGAGCACGGCGTAACCTGCATTTTCTGTGTTTTTTGTTGATTTTCAAGCCCTTTTCGTTCCTCGACGTGTACTTTCTCTACAACTTCTTTCTTCTGTGCTTCTACTACCTCAACCATCCGCTTTGCTGCCTGTTGAACAAATATGTAAGTTGAATCTTTCATTGACCGACTACTTACTTCCAAACTGTCCGAAAACTTCCTGAGATCTTCCTTTGCAGTATTGAGTTCTCGTTGAATGCGCTCCTGCAATAATCAACTTAAGCAGCTTCCCAATCGATCAAGAGTACCTTCGCATCAGTTTCTGCATAGTACTGCCCAAGTGCCACTTGGAGATTGGCTATCTCCTTGTCTCTAGCCTCCAAGACGGAATAAGAGTTCACAAGCTTAGACTTTAGAGATTCAATCTCCACCTTCGATGCCTGCAAATCTTCATTCGATCTTTTACTGGTATCAGTTTGAGAAGATAAAGCCTGCGCTAACGCTTGCTCCAGCTGTATGACACGGGCACAAGTTGCTGAAAATTTTCCCTCAAGTATAGCAATCTGCTCGCTATCTCGGTCCATTTTTTCTGAGTCGGCATTTTCCTGTTTACAATCCAGCGTTAAAACAATGAAACCAGACGGTGTGTCATGGACGGTGCTCATCACAGCCTTGGGCCATAGCCAGCAGAGCTCGAGCGCGGAGCTCGTGTTGAGCAAAATGCCGCAGGTGTCGGAGATCTCCTGGAACGCTCTCCTCTCGGCCCACGCTCGCGAACGATGCTCGCCATCGATCGAGAAGGACCTTCACGGGCCCTGGAGCATCTTCAAGAACAGGATGGAGAGGAGGGACGATCTCTCGTGGACGATAATGGTATCCGCCTTCGCGGACTCGTCCACGCCTGAGAAATCTCGCCGGGTCTTCGATCGAATGCCACAGTGGAGCTTGCTGTCGTGGAATGCGCTGCTACGATCTTACGTCCAGGCCGGTCGCATCACAGAGGGAGTGTGGATCTTCTCGCGTGCCATGCCGCAGCGCAACAGCTTCTCCTGGAACATCCTCATTGCGGCTCTCTCTCAGAGCAGCCACCTCGGCGATGCGAGGGAGCTCTTTGCCGCCATGCCCGCTCGTAGCATTGTGTCGTGGAACTCGATGATCCAGGCGCTGGCCCTCAATGGCGAGCCACGGGCCGCCATCGCGCTTTACTGCGGCATGGACCAGGAAGGCATCCCTCCCAGTGATGCCACCTTTGCGAGCATCCTCGAGGCGTGCTCCATTGCCTCGGCGCTCGAGCAAGGCATGGAAATCCACCGGGATATCGCCATTGCCAATCTGGTGATCAAGGCTTCGCTCGCAAGCGCACTCGTCAACTTCTATGGCCAGTGTGGCGGCGGCCTGGATCGAGCCCGGGAGATCTTCCACGGGGCTCCTCCTGCAGCGGTGTCGGGGTGGAATGCGATGGTCGCAGCGCTGGCGAGGCATGGGCATGGCCATCAAGCGGTGGAGCTCTTCATCCGGATGCTGCTCGAGGGAATGGAGCTGGACAGTGTCGCATTCCTGGGAATTCTCACTGCCTGTGGCTACGCGGGGATGGTGGAGGAGGCGAGGGAGCTATTCGTCCTTATGGCGGAGCATGGGATCGCCGCTGGAGCCGAGCACTACCACTGCCTAGTGGAGGTGGTGTGCCGGGCGGGGGAGCTCGAGCGAGGTGTGGAGCTGACTGTAAGCATGCCTTTCCATCCGGGCGTGATTCCATGGAACATGATACTAAACGTGTGCAGCACTGTTCTGGTGGATGGGAAAGTTGGCGCCTGGGTTGGGGGCGAGATTATGTTGCTGGAACCCGTGGAGTCTGCGCCGTATGTGATGCTCTCCAACCTTTCCACTGCCTGCATTTAGCTATAATTATTTGAGCTCCACTGGCACTAAGAAATCCTTCTCACCTTGACATGGATGATCTTCTTTGTCTCAGCTTTGAAAGGGTTTTCCATCTCGGCAGGATATAATTATTTGAGCTCCACTAGTGATGAGGTGATGGCAGCAGCAGCCACCACTCTGGACTACTAAAATTTTATATTTTTACCTATAATTCTTTCCACCAAAGGTTTTGACTACTTTAAAGATGTACTATAACTATCAATATGTTGTTGAAATTTTAATATAGGATGAATAATATCATTTAGCTTCTATTGTATCATTTTTAAATTGTTATTAAATCATAGATAAAATAATATTTTCATTAAGAAAATTTTGTAAGATATCCATCATCTTTTACTGCAATGTTGCTTTTATAACTTTTGATAAAGTGATATCTTCCTGCTCCATATTTAAATTTTTTTTAGTATAAATTACCTTTATAGTAGTCTTTAGTTGAATTCTTTTTAATGCTGCACATTTCAATGAATATTTTCCTGCTCAAATTTTTATAAGTATTTTAAAATTATAATTAATAAGTGAATTACCTTTGTTATAGCTTCCAAGTCAAGTTTTTTAAAATCTTGTTAACAATAAAATAAGTCATCTGACCCAGGTTTTAAGATTGTATATAAATGTGATAGTTGAGTTTCATAGTCTAGTTAATTTACTCTTCTTGTTTGATATAATAACTTTTGCTTCATGCTTATAAAAGTTTCTTTTGGTTGCCCATATATAATTATACTAAGTTAGAAAAGCTCAATCACTGTGTTTTTTACTTTTGACAACAAAATACCATATAACTGGATCTGAAGAGGATTATACATGGAATTTGTGAGTATTGTCCTTGTCAAATTTTATTTGAAAGTTGTTAATATTTCTTGCTTTAACAATCACACCATCGATTAGCTTTTTGTATGCATAGATTCGAATAAAACCATGATCTTTATAATAATTAATAAATCAATACCTCATATGAACCTTAGTAATAAATTAGTGAATTGCCCCATCTATCCTTCAATTATGAATATATATATTTTTTAGACGAGAGTATAACCTTTATATTTGCATGGAATGCCTCAATCAAAATATTTGTCTACTTCGAGCAGCAACAACCCACATATCTATTAAATATATATTAAAATAAATTATAAAAATCAAAAATTAGTTCATTTACCAACTGTAAACAACTAAATTTTTAATTCTAATTTAATCACTTAATCATGTTGGAAGAATCTCACTGTTAACCTCCATAAGTCTTGGTTTAGAAGCTTGTGTCCAATCTATTATCTGCACTAGGATGTTCTACACTGTCTGGGTAAAAAAAGCAAAAGCTGATTTTTTCCTGTTCTTTTCTTTTTGAAAAGCTGTACTGTTTTGTTCTTCAGGTTTGGTTCATCAGGACATTCACATGGACAACGTGATCCGTGACTATTTATCAACAAGGAATTTTATATTGATTGATCTCAATTGGTTGGAGAGCCAAGTGATGTTGGTGAGTCTTTTCTGACCGGCTGAACACAAACGATTCTGAGGGAAGGCTGCTATTACACCTTCGGATCAGATCTTCATCAGCTTGGGCTGCTGCTGGAGAAAACAGCAGTCCCTCTGTCTCTGTTGGCTTGGGATTTTATCAGCCAGCTCAAATCTCATGGGCAGAAGTAAATTTTGTGATAATTCATAACAAATTGTAGCAAATTGCTGATGCTAATATGTTTCTGACAGTGTTTCTGTGACGACTGTGAGGCAACACGTGTGACAACTTGAGGCAACACGAGTGGCTTGTTGCTGGCAATACAAACAGCAAGAACAATTAGCTGAGCACACTGTTTGAGACATATTAGCTTCTGTATATTTTTGATTCCTCGAGTCCAGGCTCTCGGAACAGTTCTACACCAAGCTCTACACGAAGATGGAAAAAATGATAAAAATCTCACTTTGACATCGTGTTCGTGATTTTTATGCCTTCTTAATTATCAGATGCCACAAGAGATTTAGCATAGCGAATCCATTCGAGAATCTTTATTCAGAGGAATAAACGAGATCACTGATTTTGAAGAGAAGGCAAGGCTGCGGTGATCTTTCTAGCCAGATCCACAACCTCCTTGCTTGCTTTCCCCACGCTGCCCGAATCGAATGGCGGCTGGGGATCATACTCAATCGCCAGTTGGACAGCCTTGGCCATTGTTTCATCTGCTAGCAAGGCTGCCACCTCCAAATTCGAGTCGATCCCAGCCGACACGCCGGCGGACATGATAATCTTCCCCTGCATCCCACGAATTGAGCTCATTAGCCCACCAGAAAACGAATCTAGCGAACTCACCTGACGTATATATCTCTGATGAACAGGAGTAACTCCATAAGAAGCGAGGTTGTCAAAAGCTGCCCAGTGCGTCGTCCCCTTGAGGCCATGGAGGATTCCAGCAGCTCCCAAGAGGAGCGCTCCAGTGCACACAGAAGTGGTGTACAGGCTTGTTTTGTGAACCTGTGAAACCAAAGCAATCAATCACAACCAGGGCCGCGAGGTTCTTTCCATTACCTTGACAATGTAATCGAGAAAAGCCTTGTTCGTCAGAGGGAGGTTCTTGACAGGACCGCCAGGAACCACGAGCACATCGGGGCTTGGAACTTGCTCGAAACAAACCGGGGCTTCCACTCGCAGATGACCATCATCGGCAAGGTACAGGCCAGCAGTCTCGCTCACAAATTCCACCCGCACCCCCGGAATTCTGTGTAGAACTTCGTAAGGCCCGATCGCATCCAGGGCTGTGAACCCGTTGAATATGGGAATTGCCACCACAACCATCGCTTATCCCACTTATGATCTCGTTGCAAGACCGCTGTTTTATTCTCTCTTGCAGGGTAGTTGCGTAGCCGGAATTGTTACTGAAAGTTCACAGAAACCCACATCAACGCCGTCACGCTTGAAGACAATGAAATTGGCCAAACCTGGAGCACGAGAGCCAAAAGAATCAAATCGATTGTATCGAATCTACACAATGAAAGTAATAGTTAACAAACAAAAGCAGCAATTTACGACTAAACAAAACAATATTTCCAGACGAATCAACTGTAAAATTGACAGGACACGTACCAGTTAATTTTGCATATCCAGGCAAGGAATATATAAGAAAAAAACATCCGGATGCCTCGAGCTGCAAGAGCAACTGGAAAACTTTCTATCAGGATTTGGAATAGACCCTCCTGTGGCCTCTAACTCCTGAAATGTCAGCTTCTAAACCACCATCACTTTCAAACCCGGTGTTAAAAGCTGAAGAATGAAAATCGCTTTGCGGGCTTCTTGCACCCAACCCTGAGTTTTGAGCCTTTTCTCTTTCCTCGGATTCTTTCAGCAAGAAATCGATCCAAAGGTCCGCAAATGACTGCACGAAAACAGAATTGAATAGGAAAATACCATGAACAAGATTACCTGATCATTGCTTGTCGTAAAAGACGAATTGTCATTACCGCCAGATAAGATACCTCCGACGACACGCCTTGGGAGGCCAAAAACGCTTCTCATAACACCCGGTTTCCCAGAATTTTGATGAGCGAGTCCAACCCTTCGTTTATCATCGTCGGAGAACCCCAGCATACGGGCCATTAAATCAAGAACCTGTTAGAAATATTAGAAAGTCAGAATTTCAAAAAGCTCCAACTACCTCGCGGTTATGTCCTCTCTCAAAATATGTCACGAGCAATTTGATGACAATGCGCCTAAAAGAAGAAATTTAGCCAGTACATGATACGAACCTCTTTACCTGTCTACGGAATAATCTGAATCTGAAGACATCCTGTTTAGACGGATCATGCTTTCTTCCAGAGCACGGCGTAACCTGATCATGTCTTCTTGCATTTTCTGTGTTTTTTGTTGATTTTCAAGCCCTTGTCGTTCCTCGATGTGTAGTTTCTCTACAGCTTCTTTCTTCTGTGCTTCTACTACCTCAACCATCCGCTTTGCTGCCTGTTGAACAAATATGTAAGTTGAATCTTCCATTGACCGACTACTTACTTCCAAACTGTCCGAAAACTTCCTGAGATCTTCCTTTGCAGTATTGAGTTCTCGTTGAAGGCGCTCCTGCAATAATCAACTTAAGCAGCTTCCCAATCGATCAAGAGTACCTTCGCATCAGTTTCTGCATAGTACTGCCCAAGTGCCACTTGGAGATTGGCTATCTCCTTGTCTCTAGCCTCCAAGACGGAATAAGAGTTCACAAGCTTAGACTTTAGAGATTCAATCTCCACCTTCGATGCCTGCAAATCTTCATTCAATCGTTTACTGGTATCAGTTTGAGAAGATAAAGCCTGCGCTAACGCTTGCTCCAGCTGTATAACACGGGCACAAGTTGCTGAAAATTTTCCTTCAAGTATAGCAATCTGCTCGCTATCTCGGTCCATTTTTTCTGAGTCGGCATTTTCCTGTTTACAATCCAGCGTTAAAACAATGAAACAGACATGCTCTCGTACCTTATCCAAAAGGTGCTGCTTTAACCTGTTGAGGTTGTTAAGAGCTTTATCCTTCTCCAATGTGACAGCCTCGAGCTTCTTTCTGAAGTCGTTCCTCTCATTCTCGAGAATTTCCTCCGCGGTTCGCAGTTGCACTGAAAGGACATCCGCCTACAAGCATACAGCATTTGCTTTTAGCTACTTATCCCTCTAGAGAACATACCTGTTGAGCTTGAGCTCTCAACATTTCAATCTGGACAACCTCTGGTTCACTCGTCGTTTTTTCTGCAGAAGTAGCTTGCTGCTGCAGTTCAAGCTCGCGTGAATCTAAAGCCTTTTTCAGCTGTTCCTTTTCTGCCTACATACACATATCTATAGAAAAGAAAAGAAAAACATATAACACTATACCTGGAAGAGACTGCGCTCGGTCGTCAGTGCTGATATTGATTCTCGAAGCTGACTGATTGTTTCGTCCCTCTCTTGTAACTCCCTTTGTAGTTTCTCAGCATCTGGTTGAGTAGCAGTCCTCTCATCATGATTTCCCAGACAGCCACTTTGTTGGAAACTATGTAACTCCAAACGAGCTTTCTCCAGTTCTATCGTAAGCCTCTCCAGCTCTTGCTGCGCACTACGATGGCTGTTATCTAGGTCCCGGAACGCTTGTTCCTTGCCCCGCATTTGATCTAGCAGCTCCTGGAATCTAAAGTTTACCACTACAAAAGCAAAAGAAACCACATACCTTCTCGCGATTCGCAAGATCCTGACACTTCCTCTGGCTCTCCAGCAAGCGTGACTCGTAGTCCCCGAAATCGTCTGCTCCCACGCCGTTCCTTTCCTTGTAATCCCGATTCCTCCAAGAGCGATGATCAAAATTCTGGAAACCATCCTCAGATCTCCGCCGGCTGTGGAATCCTCTGCCGGCCTGCGCACAAAATCCTCAGCCCTGGATCACAATCCGGCCACACTCGCCCATACCTGCTGCGATCTGGAGCTGCCAGACACCGCCGGCGAAGAATCTCCCTCCTCGTCCTCCTCGCGATGCGCCTTCGGATCGAGCTCCTCGACCGTCTCGAGCACCTCGGACGCCATCTGGGAGAGATTCTCCTTGAAATTCTTCCACATTGTGGCAGATCTGGATGGAAGGAAGGAGAGCTGGCGCCTGGCGCAACCCAAAAACCCTAACTCTAGGCAACAAAATAGATACACTTATTCTAAGAATTATTCTCGATCGCTCCCTATAAGAGAGATAAAAAGGACGTAGGGAGAAAAAAATATGGAAAGAAGAACAAAAGAATCGATCGATGGATCAAGTCTTGTTGCTCACAAGCTCTTCGTCGTCCTCGCTACTAACACTGTTCTTAGAGACTTTGATGGGAAGGACGTAGGCTCTCTTCTCTTTGCCGCCGGGCTTGGACGACGCGTTGCCATACCACACCATTCCCACCACCGCCATGAGCATTCCCAGCACCACCTGGAGATTAAGTCCCTGGCGGCCGAAGAGGAAAAATCCCAGCACCAGCACCAGCACCGTCTTCATGTGTCCCAGCACCTGGAACGACACCGCCGTGAACCTCCCAATGCAGATGAACTGGCTGAGGTTGGTTCCCACGGCGATGGAACACGAGAGGATGATGAAAAACTGCAAAAGAATTCCCAACGAGTTTGAGAAGCTGGATCGATGGAATGAGATAAAAAGAAAAACAGCTAAGCTACACTTACCAGTGAAGGGAAGGAGAATTGAAACAAGTCGACTCGCAGGCCAGTGAGCCAGTAGTCGATTATGGGGCCGCAAAGGATGAGCGAGCCGGCTTGGACGGGAGCGGTGTGGCCCAGGAGATCGAAGGAGCCGAGGGCGTATTTCTTTTGCAAAAAGTGCACGTACTGCAGTAAACAAACAAGAGTGGATCAATGAAAAGTGTCTTCTGAAACACTTACATATTGCTGGAGTGCTGTGCTCCACACTGCTATGGCGGCCGCCACGAATCCTTTCGTGTTGACACTCACGTCGCTGACCGTGCAGATTCCCACTCCTAGCAACACCACCACGATGCTTAGCTTTGTGTCTCGCGAGTAGCGTATCTTGTCGAAAAGGACCTCGAGAAGGCAAGAGACGGGGATCATACTGAGCTTTGCAATCTGCGCAAGGAGGCACAAGAACTCAGGCTCTAGAAAAGAGCAAAGACAAGCTTACCTGGTAGAAGCCAACGGAGTTCCACATCAGGCTGACGTTCATGCCGACGATGGAGAAGTTTGCGCAAAGAGCAAACTTTGCGAGATCGACGAATGGCAAGTGGGTCGGTTGGATAAAACCCAGGAATCTGAGCACCAGAGTCATTAGCGTGGTCATTCCAAAATGCAGGCCCGTCAGTGTCGTGGCTGCAAAAACGAAAGGCAAAACAACAAAAAACTTCAGCACCAGATAGATCAGAAACGAGCAGATCCAAACTTTCCACTGACCGAAGCTAAAGCCGTAGTGGTCCATGAGCTTCTTGTTCACCATGATGATCCCCACAGACGTAGTCACATTGAAGAGCCAAGCGCCCACATCGGCCACTGCCTTCCTATCCTTGCTGCTCGTCGGAGCCATTTCTGCGAGCCTACCCAGAAGAGAAGCCAAGATCTAGCGTCGCAGATCCACCACCATTGGCCAGATTCCTCGAAACCCAACGAGATCCAATGCCAATTCTCCGCTACCGCTCCACCATTTCGCTCCTCACTCAGCTGTCCCTTTATCCTTTACCCTAAAAGCAGTGTGAGACCATTTTTGAGACCAGCTGTTTCTATGTACCTATAGTTATAAGCTTGGCAGTTGGTTCACGCTCTTCCAAACGGTTATCTCTCCTCCTCCTCGTCCTCCTCCTGGGATTTTCGATGAGGTGAAGATCATGAAATATTTAGGATGGGACCTTGTTATCTCTTGCTACTGCGACAAGCAAGGAGCTCCGCGGTGGCAACCTCCCTAATGGCATAGAAATCCACGTCCATGTGTCGGCCCCTGAGAAACAAAAGAACAATAAAAAGAACAGGAGAATCAATGTCTGGTGCTAAGCGTACGTACCAGAAATGGTTCCTGGACCATGAGGAAGCCGGGTACATGGGACTTCCCAGCCCGTGGAAAATTCTGGCAATGGCACGGCCAGTGAAGTCCATTTCGTTGGAGCGTAGGAAAACCTGTCAGCCAAATGTTTTCAGCTTCACACCATTCGCTTGAAGTCGAGTGAACTGACCTTGACATCAGCACGCAAAAAGGAGCTAAAATCGCAGCAAGTGAGGGGGAATTTAGCTGCATGTGAAAAAGAGAAGTTTGCTTACCTTGTGGTTTTGAGAAAGCCTGGCATCGTAAGAGCTTGTTGGTCGGAGCTGGAATCGAAATAAGCCTTTATGCTGGCTCGTATAGGTGATTCAGCCGAAGGTCCCACTGACAAAGCTGCGGCATTGTACATCGCGTCCAGTTTTCTCACCTGTGGAGCAGCGTTAAAAGAACTACACTCTATAACCAGAGTAGATTAACCTTGCACGATTCGGCTTGTGAAAGGTAGTCCGCAAGTTTTGAAGTGAGCATGCAAATGTCTTCCGGAGATTCCAGGACTTGGTAGCAAAATGCTGGATCTTTCAGCTCGTACGCGATTTCTCCTCTTGTCTGAAGGGCTTGAAGCTCTCTCTGAATTTGCATCAGCGTTACTTTCATCTCTGCGGCCAGAGATGGTAGATTGAGAGTGTATCCGCCGTTCTTTTCTTGTTTCCTGCATGCCACGCAGCTGAGTCGGATCCTTGACTCAAAGTGAGCCTACCTTTCTAAAACCGCAGAACAAAATGCATTTGATCTTGCCAGCACGTGCGGTGAACCCTGTAATGTGCTGCGTCAAAATTCGGTCCCGCATAGCTGCTACGTTACCTTGTGGAAGTGTAAGATACATGTGGCCTTAAGAGAAGAGAGTACTCTTAACTGCTGCTCTTCTCCGACTTCCAAGTAGGAGAGAACTGTAGCTATCACCTGTAATGTAAGGATGATGACGAGAGAATTCTAAAATCCAAAACTTTGCGACTTTTTACCTCCTCTTTTAAATCTAATTCCCTGCATGCCTGCTCGATATTTAAAGATTGCAATCCACGGCCAGAACCAAAAACGCGAGAAAGGAGCTTGTTTATCGCGTATTCATCAGCACCATCGCTGCAGCACTCGTTCATCATTAGCAAAGCACCTCAAATTTAGTGTATGTACCTGTGTGCCAAGCTCCTCAGCTTTAAATAGCTACAGTTATCAAGAAAGAGATGACAAAATGCAGGTT
This sequence comes from Selaginella moellendorffii, assembly GCF_000143415.4. NCBI lineage: Eukaryota > Viridiplantae > Streptophyta > Lycopodiopsida > Selaginellales > Selaginellaceae > Selaginella > Selaginella moellendorffii. The sequence goes on from NW_003314272.1 coordinate 2,370,064, forward strand.
TCCCATCGCGGCCAGCACGTCCTATTTCCTGTTTATACAATCAAATGCCTGTTTTCAAAATTCTCAAACTCACCTGAACATAGTGTTCGGGACTTGATGGTATGGAATAATGAATTACCTGAGTATTGCATTGTTTAATATCAATATGACCTTCTAATTAGCTTTCTTACCCCCCTCACATCACTTTTGTCAAGTCCCATTCCAAAGGCAACGGTCGCAACCACCTAAGAAATATGGTTCATGTAAGAGTCCTGTAAAGCACTCGAAGCAAGCACATTACCACTCGAAGTTTGTTCAAGCAAAACTTTTCCTGGACTTCTCGCCGCGTTTGTAACGTTCTTCCAGCGTGATAACTCTGAAGTTCAACCATGCTGTACATTCAGCAAGCATAGAACGTTGTGCTTACGTCTGTAAGGAGGCCCTTCGACTGGAGATAGTTGCACACTAGGTCCGCTTCATTCTGTGACGCATTCCGTCAAATTGGCCCGCAAGCATTAGAGAAAGAGAGCGTCACCTGAAATTTGACATATATGATAATACTCTGCGCATCCACAAATGGGCTAGAGTTGAGCAGCTGAGCAAGAGCATGCAGTCTGCAAGAGAGTAAGTTAGATCCAAGATGAATCAGCACGTACTTGTTGGTTTCACAGCGGGAAACCGTAAGAACAAGATTTTGTGGAACTTCAGGCTGATTCAGTACATTATTCGATGAAATTCCCAGGGAGGACAAAACTGAGTCCTTCGTTTTTCGAGTAGCTGTAGCGGTCATAGCCAGCACGCATTTAGGCTTAACTTTATTACGAAGAACACTCCCAAGCCTGTAGTACGACGGTCTAAAATTATGTGACCTGCAGAGAAGTTGTTAGTGAGCAGGCAAATTGTACCAGAAAATAAACAAACCATTCCGAAACACAGTGAGCTTCGTCAACCACAGCCAGTGATATACTTGGAAGATCAGTTAATACGGACAGAAAGCTCTCACTGTATAGTCGCTCTGGAGACATAAAAAGAACCTGCGCCAATGATTAATCGTTAAATCCATAAAACCGGACGACTTTCACAGCTAAGAAAATGAATACCTTCACGGCTCCAGTCCTTACTTGTTCTAGTACTTCCAAACTCTCCTTTGCAGACTATCCAATCATGAATGTTATGCACCTTGGATTAGTAAAGGAAACAAACCTGAGTACTATTGATAAGAGCGCCAGGGATCGCCGATGGAAGATGACGCAACTGATCAACCATCAATGCTAACAATGGGCTTATCACCAGAGTGGTTCCAGGTAGAAGATAGGCTGCAAGCTGAAATAGTTTGCAAGAATTTAAGAACCAGATGAAGAAAAAGAAGAAAAGGAAATACCTGGTAACAAAGTGACTTTCCAGCACCGGTGGAAAGAACAAGCATGGTTGACTGCCCTGACAGCACGCAACGAATCGTCTCTACCTGTCCCTTCCGGAAGCTAGCGTATCCAAAAACAGAACGAAGAACCTTCAATAAGTTGTGGTCAGTTGGATCTTTCAAAGCCGCGAGTGCTTCGTCGGGGAGGCAAGCTTCATCTTGGCGTTGAAGAGGCTCTCCATTCCCAGAATCGCACCAGCCATCGTCCTCCCAAATCTGATCCTTCCCTTCATCGACGGCATTGTCGCAGTCCTTCTTCTTAAAACTGGATCTTCTACGTCCACGGTAAGACGACTTCTTGCCAGAAGATGCACGATTGAGGAACTTGCGATTCTTACGTCCTTTTCCGTTGATATTGAGCTTCACAAAATTCCCCGCGGAATTCTGCGAGACCTTCGGCTTTCCGGAGCTATCTGAAGTTCCTCCGACAGCTGGTGCTCGTTTGCTCCTTTTCTCTACCTCTGTCACATCCCCAAAATCTCCCTCATCCATCGTAACTTTTGAGTCTAGACTTCTTGCCAAAGGAGCTCTCACTCCCCCGAGACTCAAACCAGTGCGCTTGCCACCAAAACGCAAACTTGCTGCTTGGATCTCGCTCGCGGACCTCTCCCCGCATCGCTGTACGTTGATGACCATGCCCGACTGAAGAATCCGAGAGGAATACCCGTCGCTCAATTCGGAACCCAACGTTCCTGAGAATTCCTTGCTGGAACACTCCATTCCTCCCGCCTTGCACACTCGCAAGCGCTTTGGATCCTGGGGCTTCACAGCAGTGACAGGCTTCCTCTTGATCTGGAAAACCTCTTGTTACGCTACGAGCGAGAATGAGAGAGCGAGAGAAGCAAACCTGTTGTGTCGGTAAGAGATTCTCCTTGCCGTTCGCTACAAAGCATCGCATTGGCACAAGAACAAGAATCCCGAAAGCATACCTTCGACACCGAGACCGCCCGAGGCGCAGCTATCGTCCATGGCGCCCTAGCTCGCCCTTGCCCTAGCTCTTCCCGCCAAAATTTAAAAGTTTGCCCCAAAAGATTCGCTTCTTTCCAGATAGATAATAATGCCATTGCCAGGCACGCACGCTCAAAAGAGAGAGAAAATAAAAAAGAATCTCTCCTTTTGTGTCAAGTCATCGCTCGGACATATCAAATAAGAAATCCTCCTCTTTGAAACTGGCCAGGGATTAGGGCTGGAGTGTCCTCTAAATGAAGTGCCACGGCGATCGCGTGATCCACAGGCGGTGAGCGCGCGCGCGCGAGAATGCGGGCTTGCGGCGAGCTCCACCGCGCAGCGATTGTCGCAGGTCTGTGTTCTTGCAGCAGGGTTAGCGGCAGTGGCAGTGGCACTAGCAGCAGTGGCAGCGGCTCCAGTGGAAGCTGGAATTTGTCGCTGGAATGCTTGCAAGGTAGAAATATAGCAGAATGTAGCTTTGGGCTAGAGATCAGGAACCCGAGAAGCAATTCTTTGGCCTCGTCTCGTCGCCGGGGAAATCTTCGCGACGTTTCCGCGCCTTCTTCTTTCACGATAAATGGGACTGGACGGATCTCTAGGAAGGACGAGGGACAGGTACTTTGATCTTTCTTTTTCTTTGTTTTTGGGCTCTTGGACTGATGAAAGAAAATCATGTAGGACGTCCACTTGCTAAAGAAAATTCGCGATTTGCAGTCACTAGCACTTCAAGGTAGGTACGCTTAAAGGACGTTTGGGTTTTATATCTTTCGATTAATACTCTTGTGTTGTAGGAGCTGCTCAATGGAAGATTGTTCCAGCATCGAAATCACTTCCAACAAATGTTTTTCTGGGTGTGCTCGCGCTGGTGGTCATCGTTGGCATGCTCAAGCTCAGGGAATTCGTTCCTTTTGGACGTAGATCCCCGGAAAGTGGCGTTAAATCGAGAATACAGAGGTCAGAGTGGTTCAAGGAGAGCAGGTCGTCGAACGGGAAAAGAAAACTGGATGAAGCATTACTCCGGCCCAGCAAGAACTTCAAGGCCGAAGAGGCCGACTTTCCCGTGTTCGAAAGGCTGGTTATACATGATGGCGAAGTAATCAGGGGTGGTTCTAACAACAGCAAACTGGAGCCGGGTAGCAGAAGAAAGATCTCTCTTGCCCCTCGCAATACTGGTGGTCAAGGTGTCAAAAGCAGCACGCTAGCTGACGCGAACAGACTGTCGAGGATTCGAAATTTCCTTTCTAGAACAAACGATCACAATGCGAGGCCGCTCTTTCAGAACTCGAAAAAGACGTCTGCCGAAGAGGCTATCAAGGAACAGGCGGGTGAAACTCACGTTCAACGTAACTGGAATGACAAAGATGAGGTTTGAGATTCTCTTTCTTTTTCTCATATGAAATGTTTCTTCTTAATCTCCAGCTTGACTTGAGGAAACGAATTGAAGACCTTCGACAAAGTGTCCAAGCTGCAGAATATAACCGTAAGGCCGCGATCCAGGCGCTGGTCCAGGAGAGAAAGCGCAGCCTCGAGCTGGAAGTAAAGATCAGGAGACAGGTAAAAGCTGCGGTTATCACATACGAATCCTTCTCACACTAAGCCCGCAGAAAGAAGCTGCCACTGCTCTCGAGGAAGAAGTTCGCGTGCTCAAGGTACTCATTTTTTCTTGCTAGGCAATTAAATCCTATAAAAATTCAACTTTCACAGGAATCTCACGAAGCACTGCTGGCTTCTCTTCGTAAGAAATACAGCTCCTCCGCAGCTGCCCGAGCAGCAGCAGCACTCCTGTATCAAAACTGGGAATCTGGCGAAACAAGTAATGTGTAGAACAAACTAACGGGCGTGATGAAATTTTTGGCAACAAAGAAAAAAATAAAATCTGCTCTCAAGCTCCAAGAAACCCAGATTCAAGTACAAAGGAAAGCATCGAATTTTGTTTATAGGGTTATAGACAATATTTCATTTGACAATGAATTTTTTCAACTTAGAGATGCATAACTCATTGCTAAAATATAAGAAAGCCCTAACGCCATATTCGAAAATGATTTTTCTGAAGCGGGCTATGTGGAGCTCTGAAAGAAGAATTGAAGAGATGCTAAAACCATCAAAACCTTTCGAGAGCTATATAGAGGAAACTTATAGATTTCGAGAAGGAAACATACTGCTCGAATCCAGGGAAAGTTCCCGACGTAGGTCATCCTATAACATTGGCCGTGCGACAATGTTGGCAAAATTGGAGCTTTCTGATGATCTCTACTCCATGATTTTTCTGCTGTACATTGGAAAGCTGGTAAAGATTGTTGGATCTTTATTGTGCTATGCTTATTTTCTCTTCTGACGTGTGCAACTCGAACTCGAAGCAGATCAAGTCTGCAGACTTGCTGTACAAAGGTTCCCTGGACGAAGCTCAACATTGGCTCCAAACAGGTACTTCCGTTATGTTTCTAAAGTCACTAAGTAGCTCTTTTCACAGGCAAGATCGAATTCAGGCCTTGGCAAACTCGGAAGGGTTCTATGTCCCACCCCAGCTTGAAAACACTCCGGATTTTTCCTAGAGCTTGCAGATAATTTCCGATTCATGGATTTTGTGTTCCCTCCTTTGACACGACCGACCTCCTCCATCAGGAAACCGTTATTAGCAAAGAAATAACAAAGGGTAAAATTTTATTAGGGATAAGCAACGCATACATGGCTGGAGAGTCAGAGTCCTCCCACTGCCTCTAAGGTCACTCAAGGTCATCTTCATTCATCGTGACAGTCATATAGTTCTTTTCCTTTTCGATGATCCAATACACTTTCATAGATACTTCTATGCCATGGGCCTGTCGCAAACAAATCAAACAAAGAGTTGCTCACTTGCCTTGGTGGGGTTTCATGGCAATATCTCCACTTGGGGTGCATCAAGACTATACCACATAGAAATTTCACTCTGCTGCATAGTATTATTGATCTTGTGAAAGGGTTAATATTATTTATCATAAAGAATATTTTCAAAGGTTTTATTTTACATTCTCAATAATTAATAAATGTATTTTATGCCCATAAAAGGAATGTTAGCAACTTCCCTCCAAGTGAATTTAAGGATGTTTTCAATAAGAGGGGAGTTGATATTTTGCATTAAATCTACTTTATAATTGTTCAGATGGGTATGGCAAGTTTGTATTCAGCCTTCGACACAATTCCTCAAGCGCCTCAGCATATAAAGCTCTCATTTTTTTCATGCTATTGAAGTAGCCATAACTAATATAAAAAATGTTATTTTGCACTTATCACCTTCCTAAATGCAAATAAAGTTGTAAATGCTATAAGTGGAAGCCACATGGAAGAAAAAAGCGCAAAAACCCAGCCGTTCGATGGACCTTTGCCAAGAGCCCTAGAACCTACGGCTGGCATTCATTTGTTTCGCGCTCGAAGAAAAATCACATAGCCTTGATAAAGACCGTAGAGTTACCTACGCTCACCTCCCACTTAAATGCCTAGCCAGAGTGATTTCCACCGTTGTCCGTCCCAAGTTCATCACGGGACACATTCTTTTCCCGGATCCATAGAAGCTCAAAGTGCTTCCCATACCTCTCAGGATTAAAAATCCCTGCAGACTCACCCCACCACCTTGGATCTCGAGCGATCGACCAGATGTTAATCAGCACTCTTGTTTTCGCAGGGATGGTGAAGCCGTTTACCTCGCAGTCTTGGAGTGATTCGTGGGGAGCCATTAGAGAAGCCGGCGGATGCAAGCGGAATGCTCTCCTTGACCGCGGCTTTGAGGTATTTTAGTTTGGAAAGATCATCTTCGTTTACTTCTCTACCGTCAAATATTAGATCGATCTCATCTTGTGCTTTGGCCATGCAGGATGGATTTTTATGAGCTCCGAGAGTGCCCCTCTGTGTTAATGGCCGCTGAGTCAGGTCCTCCGGTAAGTACGTCCTGGAATACAGCCGTTTTACGATGGCTTATCAACAGACTCTTTCCTTCTTGCCCTCTGCGATGTGGATGCTGCATACCTTGATCGCTCCTTCCATCTTTCAGCGCTCCGGACCGATATTCTTACCTTAAACCGCACAGGATTAGTGGGAATCTACGCTGTTTAAGCTAACCCAGCCTTTACTTTAGTGCATATATAAATAAATAAGGTCAAGTCCTTTAGGATCTATGGCGAGAGGAAGCAAGAGAAGTAGAGAAGACGATGGTATCATGGTGCTGACAAAGAAGCGTCGACTGAGAAGCGAGAGGGCTTGCAAGCTCACGGCCGAGGAGGTGAGGGATCAAAACTTGTACGGCGTGTGGGAGCACCACGACCTTCCGGACAACGTGTACCAGTGCCCAAGGTGCCAATCTTACAACACGCGGTTCGATTACTACAACAACGAGAAGAGTACTGGAAAGCGTGACCAGCAGCGCTACGCTTGTAGGTCGTGCAAGGGAAAATGGACACAAGGTGGCAAGGTAAGGGACGTATCGCTATCGCCCACCGGTGGAAATAAGAGAACTTTAAAGAGCCATGGGGGAGACAAGATCACTCCAGTCGTCCAGGAAGAATTTGTAGGCGAATCATCTCAAGTTATGGGTGATTGTGTTGTGGGTTTTGATCAAACTACTCATTGGGAGCAAGGTCATGGTCTGGGTGATTGTGCCCAACCAATATCTCACGAGGCTTTTGATCAAAACAGTTGTTGGGAGCTTCTGCCAGCCTTGGGTCAAGGACCTTTCGGTGATTGTGTGCAAGAAGTGTTTGCTCAAGCTAGCGAGCTTGGCGATGGAGTGTTTGCTGATCAAGTTAGTCAGGAGTTTGTTGGTGGGGTTCAAGGTGGAGATGTGCAAACCAATTGCTGGGGGCAACCTCAAGAATTCAATGATGTGTTTCTTGATATTGAGGGATTTCTGGCAGACCTGCCAGAAATACAGGCTTGCTGATTCATGGAAATTTTTGTCAAAAGAATTTATAGTTGGATCCTAGGGTTTCCAGATTTGTTTGATGAATAGAAACCTACATAGTATTATATTTCAATCTTTATGTCAAATATATGAAAAGCCGCAAAGATAAGAAAAAATATATACTTTTTCTTTCTCCTCTTTCTCAAATAGTTTCCTGTCCATCAGTAAGCCGACGACGAAGGAGCTCACAGAAACCCATGGAAATGCCTATAGATAGATCTTGAGCTTCACCAGTTTTCTATCATCAACCTCTAGCGCCTTGATTGTATTTACAGCCAAACCATTTGCCATACATTGTGATGGGAATACTTGCGCATGCCTGGCTTCTCGACAGACTCTCTTCTTCTTGCCCGCATCTTTCGACTATTTTTACCTTAAACCGCACAGGATTAGTGGGAATCTACGCTGTTTAAGCTAACCCAGCCTTTACTTTAGTGCATATATAAATAAATAAGGTCAAGTCCTTTAGGATCGTACGAGCTATGGCGAGAGGAAGCAAGAGAAGTAGAGAAGACGATGGTATCATGGTGCTGACAAAGAAGCGTCGACTGAGAAGCGAGAGGGCTTGCAAGCTCACGGCCGAGGAGGTGAGGGATCAAAATTGTATGGCGTGTGGGAGCACCACGACCTTCCGGACAACGTGTACCAGTGCCCAAGGTGCCAATCTTACAACACGCGGTTCGATTACTACAACAACGAGAAGAGTACTGGCAAGCGTGACCAGCCGCGCTACGCTTGTAGGTCGTGCAAGGGAAAATGGACACAAGGTGGCAAGGTAAGGGACGTATCGCTATCACCCACCGGTGGAAATAAGAGAACTTTAAAGAGCCATGGGGGAGACAAGATCACTCCAGTCGTCCAGGAAGAATTTGTAGGCGAATCACTTTTACTTCAGTATATTTAGGTCTAGTTTTTTCGAATGTTTGTAATTGATTAAAATCTAAATGAATAAATAATAAGAAAAGCAGGCATATATTAATAATATTATTACCGGAATCAATAGGTGTCGTTGAAATTTTGTGGAAGGTTTTATTAAAGTAATATAACATGACAAAGAAATAAATTTCCTCTGCTAATTAATTAAGAACTAAAATAATAAATTAATCCTTGGGTTTAGTTTCAATAAATAAAATTGATATTAAATAAAGGCAATTGTAAAGATAAAATTAAGATCATGACAGCCAATATCTTAGACTTTATACAAGAAAATTGTGAGAATTTAATATTAGAAAAGGAAAAATTGTCTGATCAACATTATGCCACTTCCAATCCACTTTTAGGTTTACCAGTTCAAATTAAGAAAAACCAAGAATGATAAAAGGGAGATGAAGGAGATGTTGTAATGAGTTTCAAACACTTTATCCTCCACCAAAACTCAATCTCATGTGTGATAAACATGAAAAAGGTTTGTCAATTGTCCATCACTTTAGCATAAGTTAGACATTATGCTAATCAAAAGAGAATGCTATGAAAAAGTGCAAACTCCCAATTAATGAAGTTTGTATTAGCATAAGTGTTACATAAAACTTAAAAAGAGAAACTAAATGTAATGGATTGAAAATAATTGGTGATGTAAAAAGGTATGAAAATCCATGAAAAAGGAATTGAGCCAAGATGAGAAGAAGAATAACATCCATTGCATAAGCTTAAGGGTGAGTGTGAAGACAAGATCTAAATCTCTATAATACATGTAAAAGTGATTTTCAATCTAATGTCATTGTTCAACATCGAAAAGATACCATCAACACATGACTCTAATTTCCATTAGAATTGTGCTTTACCATAATTATGTACTAATTCCAATCTATTCTTAAAATAGATTATCATAGTGAATAATAAAATCAATAAAGATGAGATGTTAGCACATAAATGTTGGATAGATGAAAAAGAATAAAATCTTTGATATCCTCATAAAGGCAAAGGCAAACATGTTCCTTGAAAGCTACATCGGCTCATGAAATATTAATTAGCAACCATTTGAAATAAGTGAATATAGATTTAGGGCCTTTACACAAGTGTTGTAATTTATTAATGGCAATGCACTCTTGATTAATATTTCTAAATATACTAGTAAAGCATTGAACAAAGAGGATCACTCTTGAAATAAACAAGGAGTGAACCCTAAGCCCCTTTAAGGCATTCCGGCTTTAAATCCCATATACCATATAATATTTTTAGAATATCTCCTTAGTGACCCAACCACTACCAGTAGCTTTGAAAAGCTAAATGAGCCTCATATGAAGGGAATCCAAGGCAATATGACCATAAAGAAAAGATGTTCAAAAAACACTAACATCACAACAAACAACCATGAAAGAAAGAAAGAAAGTAATATGACTTTTTGGCATGACAATATGGTTATAGAAACAAATGAATGAAAATAAAGCAAACAACTCAAATTATATAGCAATATGGCTATAAAATTTAATTCTCCCCTTCATCAAGAATGTCATAGAAGTTGGAATAACTATTCCACTAAACCAACAACTTTTGAGTTGTCTTACAGTGTGTCTTCACCAATTTTTAAGCAAGAATATTGGCTGGACCAGCCTTTTCAACATTAATTTCAGAGATCTAGATGATGGATTGATCCGCAACATCACTAGAGTGTAAACACACTTAAAATTTGCTCATATGGAATGTTAGATGAATATTTAAATTAATTAACAAGTCCAAAGTGTAAGCAAGATCCTCCATACACTGTAAAATTGTTTAAGGCCCATAATACCATGAAAACAACTTAACATTGCCACCTCTCAAAGACTTTTATGCATTTGACAGCTTAAAGAAAACCTTGTCACCAACTTTGTACTCTTGATGATGACAATGTGTAAGCCCTAAAGTGTAGCTGAAAGGATGCCATATAATAGTGGTTGAAGTGGAAGTTCAAAAGTGTAACATGTTTAGACCAAAAGCTTTAACTTAGAAAGCCAAGAGCAAGAGTGGAACTCTGAACAAAGTGCTTAAGGAATGAGTCTCTAGAAAGGGATATAAAAAGGACTAACACATGACAAGTGTTATGATACATAAAAATGTCAAGACCAGATCCAAGATGGAGTTCGAGAAGGAATTCAAGATTGTGTCCAAGATGGAGTATGAGATGAAGTCCAAAAAGGAATCGGAGATGGAGTCCAAGGAGTTCAAGAAGGAATTCAAAATGGAGTCCAAGGAGTTCAAGAAGGAATTCAAAATGGAGTTCAAGAAGGAATTGAAGATAGAGTTCGAGAAGGAGTTCAAAAATGTATCATATGTGGTTTTTACCCTTTATCCTATAGTGATTTACCATAGCATAACTACGAAGTGAAACCTAAACCTTTTATATGCCATGTGTCATATGCCACATGCTACATACCACGTGTCTAAAGGATAGTCAGGGCCTTAAGCCACTGAATGAAGGAATGGAGCTAAACTCCTAAGCATGGAGCTAAGGAGTGAAGGAACCAAAGTATGGAGTGATTCTTGAGAATTCAACCCAAGGAGCGGAGGGAGAGGAACACAAAGCAACTTGGAACAGTTTGAAAGCATTTAGCATCCTAATGTTAGGACTAGCATGCAAAACGGAGCTAAATAGAATTTAGTGTTATTTTAGCATACTAGTGGCCTAATGCGAGGATATGGGTACTCCACCATCTAGCATGGTATGGAACTTAGGCTTAAACTTAAGTTAGATGCAAAACAAAAACAAGCACGCAAGCGAGAGCTAAATTATGCCTTAAGTTAGTCAGCCATGCCCAACTTACCCACTATCCCTTCTATATGTTTAAAACCCTTTACAAGCCTTTAAAACCCTTTACAATCTCTACATTCTGTAAATATACCAAATAAGAAGATCTAGACATTTTCCATAAATAGCATTTAGAAGTGGAATAAGACTAACACAAAGGGCATGATAGCAAAGGTGTTTGGCAGACACGATAAGTTATCATCCAGCAAATATTAAAGGACCAAACTCAATATCACTAGGGTTCTTAACACTAGCAAGTGCAAGTCAATGAATAAGTTTCTTTAACCAGGTCAAGTATGTTAATAACACTTAGGAATTCCATCCTTATGCTCATCTGGTCAAGTGCATATGCAAAGACCAATTTCTCAACTAATTTAGGCGGAGAATGAAAAAGGGACCAGCAATACCGACCTTCTACTGTCATAGTAGTAAGGAAAGAATATCTAAAAGGACTAGCCAACAGATAACTTTCAATACCCGAAGTCACATTCGCAACAAAGAAAGAGTCTAAAGTGGAGCCTGAGAAGGAAATCAAGATGGAGTCTAAGAAGGAGTCTGAGATGAAAATTGAGAGTGAGACCAAGATCGAGACCAAGACTGAAACTAAGACCAAAACCAAGACTAAGATTGGGGTGGAGACCAAGTCCGAGTCTAAGGGTGAAAGCCCAAAGTGATCATCTCCTAGACTCTAGGGGGTTTAATGAGCTCCAAAAGGATAGTAAGGGGAGGACTTCAATGGAACTAGTTTAGCTAGGAAAGGCTAATATGATTATGGAAAGTTATAAATCATTAAGTCCTATTGATCTCTAGGATTTTCTCACTATGTGACCATATTTTTAGTCACTATACAAGAGGATTGCTCCTCTTCCTTTACACAATTTAGAACTTTAGGACAACATTTTGAAACACCGTGGCCTTACACAAACTTTATAGGTACTTTCCCCACCTTCCACTCTTAGGTGCTCTAGCCATATGGCTAAAATTAGGTTCCGATGAGCTACACTAGATATCTAAGTAGGTAATGCCACCTATATTTAATTAGGAGCATTGACTATTCAATCTCCTACCAACTCTTAAACATTTTACTAAGTTACCCCACTTGTCCATTTGTGTTCATTCTGGCCTTGGACTCCTCAGTGGTTATATCATCACCCAACACATGAGTAGGGCCTTTGGGCCCTAACCCAGTGATATTGTCAACAAGCATGGCCGTGGATGGAAAGGGACTTGGTAGGGACTAAAGAAGTGACATTAAGGAAGGTGTAAGTGACTAATTTTTCCATTCTACTTTAGTCATTTAACCACACTTTCGACTACTTGGAAAAGTCTCATTTACAACTTCTATAAGTCCAATTCAGGACTTGAGGCTTGCTAACCCCGAGAATGGCATCCATGCCACTCAACCTTTGCACTTGGTCCAAGTGCTCCACATGTCCGATCCCATGATCGACACCAAAGGTATCACTGACATATCAGTTTGTTATGCTAAGACCATGTCTATTCACCTTTGTCATATTGGTGATCCAACACCACCTATATCATAGTCCTATCTCTCAAAGACTAGGCCATCTTTCCATGAATGGTCATCTTAGATCCACTCTTTAGCATCCTTAGGATGCTCGTAAACATAGGGAATAACCTTCTCCAATATCCATTTTTCAATCCCCTCTAAGTCCCTTTTTGTCTATGGCCGTATTTGCCAACACTGCCATTGGATCAAGGCTCACAGGCCCGACCACTAAGTCCTCTTATTATTTAGGACTTACTCACTATGTGATTGCATCCTTGGTCACTACACCAAAGGACTACTCCTCTTCATTTTCACTATCTGGGAATTTGGGATAACATTTTGGAACATCATGGCCCTATGCAGGCCTCATGGGTACCCTCCCCACCTTCTGCCTTTGGGTGCTCTAGCCATGAGGTTAGAGTGAGGTTCCGTTGAGCCATGCCAGGTATCCAAGTAAGTAGTGCCACCCATGCTTGGACTGGGAGCATCGACCATTTGATATCTCGAAGGAACTAGAGTCAACTCTTGAACATTTTACCAAGCTACCCCATTTGTTAGTCTATATTCACTTTAGCTTTGGACTTCCTAGTGGTTATTTCATCACCCAACATCTGGGTACAACCTTCCTAGGCCAAATTGGCTCCACTGGGGTCCAACCCCCACACTCTCCTTACTATACTTTTGGAACCCCTTGCAGCCACCCCCCCCCTGGGGGATGATCGCTTTGGGCTTTCACCCAATAGCCTGTATTAGTATTCAGACTTGGACTCGAACTCGAACTCAGACTCAAACTCAGTCTTGGTCTTGGTTTTGAACTCGAATTCGAACTCGGTCTTGGTCTTGGTCTCGGTCTTAGTCTAAGTTCCATCTCGGACTCCATCTCAAACTCCATCTTGGGTCCATCTCGGGTCTATCTCGAGTCCATCTCAGACTCCATCTCGAACTCCATCTCAGGTCCATCTCGGACTCCATCTCAGACTCCATCTCGGACTCTATTTCGGGTCCATCTCGAACTCCATCTTAGACTCCATCTCGGGTCCATCTCAGGTCCATCTCGGACTCCATCTCGGATCCATCTCAGGTTCATCTCAGACTCCATCTCGGGTCCATCTCGGACTCCACCTTGGATCCATCTCAGACTCCATCTCGGGTCCATCTTGGACTCCATCTCACATCCATTTTGGATTCCATCTCGGGTCCATCTCGAACTCCATCTCGGACTCCATCTTGGACTCCATCTCAGACTCCATCTTGGGTCCATCTCGGACTCTATCTCAATATTTCCATGTTTTTAGAGACTCACTTAGTGCTTGCTTCGGGCTCGTTCCTCGAGCCCTTCATTGGGAGTTCCACTCTTACTCTCGACTTTTCAAGTTGGAGCTTTTTAATCCAAACCTATTACACTCGTTTGGCTTCCGCCTCGGCTCCACTTTGGGGCTTAGGGATTTGTGTATCACAGAAGGGTGTTCCCCATGTCTCCGAGCATTCTAAGGATGCTAATATATGGTCTTGGGATGATCATTCATGGATAGATAGCCCAATCTTTGAAAGATAGGATTATGGCACAGGTGGTCTTGGATTACTAATGAGATAGAGCTAAATGGATATGGCTTTAGCATAATAGATTGAGATGTCAATGGTACCTTTAGGGTGTTTATTATGGGATCGGATGCATAGAGCACTTGGACTAAGTGTAAAGGCTAAATAGTATAGATGCCATTCACGGGGCTAACAAGTCCCTAAGTTAGGAGTAAGATTTATAGAGGTTGTGAGTGAGGCTCCACCAAATGGTCAAAAGTGTGATTAAGTGACTAAAGTAGAATGGAAAATTTAGTCACTTACACAATATTTATTAACTATTTTTTTATCTCAATCTTGAGCTTGTCTTATATTCAACTTTGCTAACTCAAACTTGTCTTACATATCCTCCAGAAAATCACAAGCATAAGACACCTAAACCAAACAGCTTATAGCCATACATTGCAATAAATGGAGACATGCCAATAACTTATTAATGAGTGTTATTGTGAGAAAATTGAAGCAAAGGTAATTACTTCTCCTATACACTTTATTGAGTCAAGTTTCCTATAAAAACTTTATCATATTTTTTAATAGTTGATTCATGTGTTTTGTCTACCCACCTAATTATAGATGCTCACCAGTACTTATGCTCAACCTAGTCTTTAGCTTCTCTAGCTTCTATTTGCCAAAACTTTTAGATGTGAATTTGGGATCCTAATCACTCACAATGTCACCTGGCAAACCATAGAGATTGAATAATTGGTTTATAAACAATTAAGAAAGTTCAAAACCTTTAATTGTCATCTTCACTAAGAAAAAGTGAGCCATCTTCATTAAACAATCCACAATAACCCAAATAGCATCATTTCCTCGAAAGATCTTAAGTAAACTAGTGATATAAAATCTATCAAAATGCTATCCCACTTATCTTTGGATACATATAGAGGATGATAAAGGCGAGCAAGCTTCTGATGATCAACTTTGACCACTTGGCAGGTCAAATAACCACATATATACTTCTCAACATCTAATTTCATCCTAGGCTAAAAGAAATGCCTCTTCACCAACACATATGTCCTTAGTACCCTTAGCTGTCCAGCATTTGGCATATTATAACACTCAACAAAAATATTTTTGATGAGTTTATCATCTCATATCTCTATCATTCTTCAAATCTATGGAGGTGTCCCTCAATAAAACCTTCATGCAAATATCAGTGATAAAGGAGTTGAAGTCAACAAAGTCTTTAAGCTTATTCAAGAGATCATTAAATAACTTCACAAAGGAATTTCCTATAGAAACTCTTGGCAGCCTCAAATATCCTTTTGATGACTGAAATAATGGAGACACTAATTTAGAATTTTGATTTATATAGATAATGTTGCCATTCCTTTACAACAATGATCACAACATATAACTCCTTATTTCAAATTCCATTGTGTGGCATCACACTTATGGCTTATGTATGCTAGAGGATGCCCAAATTGAAGCAATACAACCCTAATAGCAATATCACTCACATCTATTTTGACCATTAGAGGCTTCTTAAGATAAAAAAACTTCAATACGAGAGCAAAAACACAACACTATTTCAATCATTAAAATATCACTTGACATTTTTTATCCCAACCATGAATAATAGCATGTTTTGACATGTTCTAAAGAAGATTGATCAAGGGAGCAACTATCTTTAAAAAGTTGTTCACAAATCGATGAAAAACTCCAGCTATACTAAGGAAACTACAAAAATCATACACTATCAAAGGTATAAGCTAATAAATGATAACTTAGATCTTTGTAGTATTAACTCACTAAAATCAAATGCCCACAATATCCAATCTCCTCTAAAAAAAACCTGCACTTGAATAACTAAGTAGAGTTTATTGTTTCTCAAGAGTTGCAAAACACTTTGCACATGCATCTTATATTCCTCCATTGTAGAGCTAAACACTAAGATATCATCCAAGTAATCGATTGCAAACTTCTCCAAGTAAGGTTATAAAACTTGATTCATCAACCTTTGAAAAGTCACAAAAGCATTTGTCAAACCAAATGGCATTACCAAAAACTCGTAGTCATCTGTCCTCATCCAAAATATAATCTTTAGAATATCCTCTAGCTTGACACAAATCTAATGATACCCTTTGCCTCAAATCAATCTTTATAAAATATCAAGCACTACGAAGATGATCGAGTAAATCATTGAAATGAAGAATTGGGAATATATTTTTCACCATTCTATCATTCAATCCCTTATAGTTCACATGTTATGTACCATTTTCCTTCTTGATCATCATCACTAGAGTAGACTAAAATGACTTACTTGAGACTTACTTATTTGTAACCACTCTTTTCAAAGGTATTCAATAAGCTACTTATTGATCTCCTCATCTTCAATAGGACTAGTATCAATTGGCTGTCAATGATAAAGAGTAACTCTAGGAACCAAGTTGATTTTATGTTAAATCCCATGTTCCAAAGGCAAACCATTAGGAAACTTATTTGAAAATAAGTCATGGAACTCCTTCTATTTCAAAGCATTAATCAATCAAGTATCACTATTCTCTGTGTTGAGAATCTCTTTCATAGTGCCACCAATTGTGATATGCTAAATATTGCACTCCCAATTGATCCTTAGCTTCCTATCATAAAACCATTCCTTCCCAAGAATAATATATATGACCAAGATCCATAACTTAGAATGAAGGATGGTCAAGGAACCCCTAAACAGTCAAAGGAACACTCAGAGCCTATTCACTATAAACATGAGTGCTATATCCATTTGTTACAACCACTTTATAAATTATTGAGTTCTTTTTCATAAGCAAACCAAGTTTCTTCACCACTTTGGAAAATCAAAAAGTTATGTGTAACATTTGGATTGAAAAGAATATTAATTCACTACTTTGAGTGTCCCTCTTAGCCTTCATAAGTTGATTGCATATAGCACCATTGAGTTAATATGAACTTGAAACTTTCACCACAGGATGTGAAATAGATTCCACCACATTCACTTTAATATTCTTCTTTCAAGAAAATAATCTTTGCATTAATGTCTAGCTTTGTGGCACTAAAAATAATTACCCTCCACTTTATTCCTCTCACGTTGGTCTGAATGAAATTTTTTTGCCTCATTGCTATCTTCATTCTTCAAGCTCTAATGTAACAATGGCTATTTCTTCCCTGAATAAGCTAATTGGTCATTATGTTGACTTCTTTGTTGATCATTGCATTGACCATTGAGTTGATAAGTGGTTTTCACAAAAGATTTTAGACTTAGTGATAGCATTAGTCAACATTATTAAAAAATCCTTTTTAACCTTTTGTTACACATCCACTAAATTTAAACCTTTAATGAAACATTACACATTTAGCAACTCATTATAGATGCCCATAAGACTAAGGTAAAGATCATAGAACTTATGGGTATATGCATTAAATGATAAAGTCCCCTACTTGATCTCTAGGAGTGCAAACCATACTTGAGCTCACGAGTTAAAAAGTTGAGCTCGTGAGTTGAGCTAAAGTTTTAATTATATTTTAATACAAACATTAAAAACTTTAAAATATTACGGTTATGGCAAACTTAATAATTTCATAATTCTTTACATATTATATAGATAAAAAATGTTCTAAGGAACACTTCTTGTTCTAACAATTTAAATATTTACTACATGCTATAATAGGGATGTTTGTTAGAATATAAAATAAGATATTTGCAGAAAAAGTATTCTTGTCACTCCCTTAAATCTGTACTTTGTGCTTTTTGGCTAGTAAATGTTAGATTTATTAGAACTAAAAAATTATTAAATTCGAAATAAGATTCTACGTAAAGCCATATAACCATTTGAAAGAAAAAAAAACATTAATGTAAGCTTATTGCATATAAAAGAAAGACTTAGTTCTTTTCTAGAATAAAGGGTTTGTTATAGCATACTATTTAAAATTTATAGATCTTCATTCACACTCTTATTCGAAAAAAGGGAAATACACACAAATGTTTATAAGTTCTAGTATTGGTAATTTTTACTCTCACAATTTTTCTTCCCAAGGTTTAAGGGCTAGGAGATGCAATAACTATCCCATTGCACAACATAACCAAAGAATAAAAAAGAAGATAGTGAGGATAGTGATCATGAGTTATAAATAAATGCAATGACAAAGGGCACAATAAATTGGGTGAAAAAAAATGCCCTCTTACTTGTTGCAATTCTACCACTTTCAAAAAATGCCTTATATGTTTTCTAGTGTTTGGTGGAAACAATGGCGATGATCACTATGATGGTATATATGCTCTTGTGACACTTTGCAACTGTGAGACACAAAATCCCTAGGCCCCAAAGTGGAGCTGGAAAGGTGCCATGTGGTAGTGGCCGAAGCGAAAGCCAAACGAGCATAACACGTTTGGACTAAAAGTTCCGATTTGGAAGGTTGAGAGCGGGAGTGGAACTCCCAACAAAGTGCTCGAGGAACAAGCATGAAGCGAGCAATAAGCAAGGCTCCAAAAAGGGACACAAAAAGGACCAACACATGACACGTGGAAGTGTCCGAGATGGAGTCCGAGGCGGACCCTAGTTGGAGTCTGATATGGAGTCCGAAGTGGAGTCTGAGATGGAGTCCGATATGGAGTCCGAGATGGACCCGAAGTGGAGTCCGAGATGGAGTCCAATATGGAGTCCAAGATGGACCCGAAGTGGAGTCCGAGGTGGACCGAGACGGAGTCCGAGATGGACCCAAGATGGAGTCCGAGATGGAGTCCGAGATGGAGTCCGAGATGGACCTGAGATGGAGTCCGAGATGGAGTCCGAGGTGGACCGAGACGGAGTCCGAGATGGACCCGAGATGGAGTACGAGATGGACCAAGATGGAGTCCGAGATGGAGTCCGAGATGGACCGAGACGGAGTCCGAGATGGAGTTCGAGATGGAGTCCGAGAAGGACCCGAGATGGAGTCCGAGGTTGAGACCGAGACCGGGACCGAGACCGAGACCGAGACCAAGACCGGGACCGAGACCGAGACCGGGACTGGGACCGAGACCGAGACCGAGGCCAAGGCTGAGACCGAGCCCGAGCCCGAGCCCGAGTCCGAGTCCGAGTCCGAGTCCGAGTTCGAGTATGAGAGGGTGAAAGCCCAAAGCGTTCGTCTCCCAGACCCTGAGGGGTTTGGTGAGCTCCAAAAGTATAGTAGGGGGAGGACTGCAGTGGAGCCAGCTTTGCCAGGAAAGGCCAGTTTGGCCTAGGAAGGCCAGACCCAGTGTTGGGTGATGAACTGACCACTGGGAAGTCCAAGACTAGAGTGAATATGGACCGACAAGCGGGGTAGCTTGGTGAAGTGTTCAAGAGCCGGCTCTAGTTCCCCCGGGAGATCGACTAGCCGATGCTCCCAGTCCAATTGTGGGTGGCACTACCTACTTGGATACCAAGCGTGGCTCAACAGAACCTCGCTCTAAGCCCATGGCTAGAGCACCTAAAGGCGAAAGGTGGGGAGAGTACCCAGGTGGCTCGCGTAAGGCCACGGTGTTCCGAAATGTTGTCCCAAAGGCCCAGACTGTGGAAAGGAAGAGGAGCAGTCCTCTGGGGTAGTGACCAAGGACACAGTTGTGTGGTGAGGAAGTCCCAGAGGACCATGGGACTTAGGGGTCGGGCCTGTGGGCCTCGATTCAGTGGCAGTGTTGGCAAACACGGCCAGGGGCAGAAAGGGACTTGGTAGGAACTGACAAAGGGACTTTGGGGAAGGCAGTTCCCCAGGTCTGTGGGCATTCTAAGGATGCTAAGGAGTGGATCTAGGATGACCACTCGTGGACAGATGGCCCAGTCTTGGAGAGACGGGATTGTGATGCAAGTGGTATTGGACCACTAGTGCGGCAAAGGTGAATGGGCATGGCCTTAGCGTAACGGGCCGATATGTCAGTGGTGCATTTGGGTGTAGGTCTTGGGACCGGACATATGGAGCACTTGGACTAAGTGCAAGCGATGAGTGGCATGGATGCCATTCTTGGGCTAGCAAGCCCCAAGTCCTGAATTGGACTTAAGGAGGTTGTGAATGAGACTCCTCCAAGCGGTCGAAGGTGTGGTTAAGTGACTAAAGTAGAATGGAAAAATTAGTCGCTTACAACTTGGTATCGGAGCTGTTCCTTAGTCCGACTTTTATTGGTGCTCAAGTATATCACCATTGATGTTGGCATTGGAAGGTCCTAGGAGGGGGCCTATCCTTGAGGAGTAGCATGTCGAGAGGACATGGCTCTCCACTCAAGTTCATGCGTGAACTTGGGCACGATGTGGTGGATAGGAAAGGGCCAATAATAGAACGACTTTGGGATCTTGGGAACAGTATAAGGTTTCCTCTGAGAGCTGAGGATGTGATCCAGATGAGCGTTTGACGCAGCAAACGGGCTAACGTAGTTGTGGTAAACAACTATAATTGGGATCACGGGAAAGATGTAGACTCCAAAATAATAAAGGAGTCACAAAATTACCCTCATATAGTTGAGGCCGGTGCTCATAACTTTGAGACTGGAATTGATGACCATGGGAGGTCAAATATAGGAGAGGACACAAGTCCTCGAAATGGTAGCTGAGGTTACCCTTGATAAATGCTGAAACAACCCAAGGAGTTGGGGATGTACTTAGAGGATGAGTTGGTATTCTCATCACATGGACAAGTGGTCCTAAGAGGCATAAGGTTGCCCCAAGAGAACAAATCAAGTGTCGGAGTAACACTTGCAAAGATGGTCCTTGTGAGTAGGACCTGAATACAAGAAGTTGTATTCCAGTGAGCTAGCACCTCAAAGGTAGGACCTCATGGGTCATCGGATGACAAAGTCCAAAAAGCTGGATGACTCCAATAGAGTCAAGGAATAATCCTAAAAGATTGATGGAAGCATTTGGACTGAGTGGTACCCCACGAAGGATGGGGGGCTTCATAGGATCCAAGGATGAGAACAGAGGGTATCTCATCGATGGCAAAATGTGCCATGCTAAAGTCGTGGGAAGGGTGTTCCCAAAAGAAAACAACTTTGAAACAAAGTTGTGTGTGACCTCTATGGTGCAATACTAACGGTTGGTTGGCATGAGAAAGAGTGGTATTGGTCTTGGCAAAACCTTAGACACAAAGAAGAAGTGTCATAGAGGTAGGCTCGTGGAGCCGATGGTGTGGACACACCAAATGTGCCAAGGTGTGGTACCTTGAGGCTATGTTGGTGGGTTCATGAGAACCCCTTGCCAAAGGAATCCCAATGGAAATGGGAATGGCATAGCCTAAGTTGCAGAGCATGCAGTTGGAGTGTGGTGACCCAGATAATGATGGAGGTGTGGAAGCACCAGCAATGAGTTGTAGAACTTAACAACTATGAGGCAACTAAGCAAGAGGTGCAAAATAATTGGTTAAACGGGTAGAAGGTAGCTACCCAAGCCTTCTTAATGGCATAAGGAAGTTGGATATACCCTTACGGGGGATAAGTTGCTTATGTTGCAATATGGTAAGTCAATGTCATGAAAGGAAATACTCATTGTCAAGGAAGCCGTCATTGGGACACCAGAACGCTCTAGAACACCAGGAGGTGGTGTTTGATGTTGCAAGGGCAATAGATAAGGCCCAAGGGACTAAGTCCCTAGCGAATGATGGATAGAAGGTGCTATCCAAATGTCCAAGGTGGCGGAGACAGGAGAAGACTGTCTACTTGAATTGGACAAAGCCAAAAATGGAATTTTGGCAAGGCTAGCAATGGGCATGTAAAGGCCCATAAGCAACAACGTAATCTCGGTGTGTGGGATTATAGGGTGAGCATACTTGGATTAAGGAACCACTCCCTAGGCTATCGGGTAGGTTCATCCCTAAGAATACTTGCTAAGGCATGATAGAAAGTGCAAAGATATCCTCCTGGTCTGGAGGAGAATGACCAAAGGAAAGGTGTGAAGCCAAAAGCAAGAAGTAAGGGGGTAGAATTGAATCATAGGAATCGAAGGGTATAACCAAGGTTGGTTATGCTAGCTGGGAGTGGAGAATCAAGTGGGGGCTCGAGGGTGTTGCCGCTAGCAACCGTGATGCCATGGAGAGTCTAAAATATGGAATTGTCCATGTTAGACTATATAGTAATTGGAAAGCTTGCAAAAAGGGAGGCCTTAGCAAGCTAAGGGACAGGGTTCCTTCAAGGTTCCCAAAGATGATTCTAGGTAGCTTAGTACCTAGAAAGGCCAAGGGTAAATGGTTCAAAGCACGCGCGAAATCAGAGTGGCACAGCAGAAGCGTGGTCTTGAAGCTTGCCATGAGGCAAGGCTATCAAGGTTAGGGAAGTAGTTCCCGAGTGTTCAAAGAGAGGGCTTTGAACGAAAGTCGATGATCAAGGGCTTTCACGCTTGTGCAGGAACCATGTTACAGTGGTCGGAGGACTTGCCAAAGTGAGATTGGCAAGTCAGGGGAACAAATACCCTAGTTGAAGGTGATAACTTCAAAAAGGGTGGGCCATGGGGCCAAGCATGGAGGAGTCCATGCATGATCATAGACTTGTCAAGTGAGAAGACTTGGCAATGTGGAGGAACTAGGTTCCTAAGCTGTGATCTGTAGCGCGCTTTGAGTATAAGTTGGTGCACCGGTATGGGGAGTCACGCCAGGCATCCTGGGTGATGCCTTCCGTAGATGCATATACGGAGGTTGGGTTCGAGTCCCAACCCTCTAGTGCTTGGGTTCGAGTCCCAAATCACTAGGGCGTGGTGATGGTTTGGAATATGAGGACACTCATATTTCGGTGGTCATGGACTCTCAGTGAGGAGACTGGTTTGGGCACACCGCCAAGCGAGGGATGCCTCGGAGTCGTGATGCACGGTTAGATTGCTTAGAGTGAAAGCTCGGCATATCTAACTTGAACACTTTGGTGCAAAGGGCACCAAGGACGTGGTGAATGAGATGGGGACACCCAAGTCTCAGTTGCTATGGATCCTTGGCCGGAAGGGCTGGCTTGGGCGCACCGCCAAGTGTGGGGGATGCCCCCGGGGTCATAGTCAACAACTTAGAAGGGTCTGGAAGACCTAGTCCCTATTGATAGACCTATTAAGGGATCAAGATAAGATCACTAGGTGATCTTGTGGCTAAACAAGGACAAAGTCTTTGTTTGGGTTAAGAAATATGATTCCTAGTTCAAAGTGTTGATTTGAACCATTGATAAAGGTGTGGCTTGGTTGAGGTGACCAAGTGGGAAGCACACCTAAGGGAAATGAGCTATGTCAATGCTATGGCATAGTAAGTCCAAGGAAAGTAGTCTCTATAAAAGATCCAAGGGAGGGTCTCAAAAAGTTGGGCCGTGGATAGAGCCCACGACAGAAAATGTTAAAGAGACGTACTAGGGGTGAACACCCTTTGGACTTGGCAAAGCAAAGTGTTTGCTATGGAACCGAAAGGAAGCCTTAAAAATGGAGGTAGCAATCCTATGTTGCTTGGTGCAACAATCCAACGATAGGAGCAAAAGACGAGTGCCCAAGATAGGGCCATGGAATCCATTGGAAAGAATCCAAGTGGCAAAGTTAGCCAAGGAACACTAATGTGTTTCATGCTAACGAATTGCGGAAAAAGAAGTGGACTTCCAAGGATGGATTCCCAAGTGCTCCAATTTGGCAAAGGAAAGGCTCCAAGTGAAGGAGCAACTAAGTAGCCAAAAGATAGGGCCATGGACAGGCCTAGCACAAATAATGATAAATGGAACGTAATGCCAATGGTGGCACAAAAATAGAAAAGAGGATGAGGGTGCCCTCGAGTAGAGAACTTCCTAGGAGGGGAAGTGGAGTTGCACAAAATGTGCAAAGCAAGGTGTCGGAGACACCTAGGAAATTGACTTCAAGAAGTCAAAAGTAAACGTTCCAAAGTGCAAAAGTAGATCAATGGAATTTGTGACTACTCAAGAATGAGTAGTGGAATTGAGTTAGAGAGGGTGTCTCTAACGGGTTTAGCGAGAACTAAACCAATAAACGGAAAGAACCACCCCAAGTGGTCCAATCAGTTTTTAAGTTGGAGAGACTATCCTCCTTAGAGGATGGACAAGGCATGGTGAGCCTTCGGGGTCAAACCATAGACAAATATTGGCTGGGTGCCAAGGATGGGAATGGTAATACCTGCGGGTGTTACTTTATAAAAGGGTTTACCGTTCGATGAGGATATCGAACTTCATCTATGGGCGGTGGAGTTGTGAGACACAAAATCCCTAGGCCCCAAAGTGGAGCCGGAAGGGTGCCATGTGGTAGTGGCCGAAGTGAAAGCCAAACAAGCGTAACACGTTTGGACTAAAAGCTCCGACTTGGAAAGTTGAGAGCGGGAGTGGAACTCCCAACAAAGTGCTCGAGGAACAAGCATGAAGCGAGCAATAAGCAAGGCTCCAAAAAAGGACCCAAAAAGGACCAGGAAACTTGAGGAATAGCCTAAAGTTGAAAAAGTTGTAGAACTTCTTGACAATGTGGTGGATAAGCACTTCCAAAAGACTGTTATGTGGACAAAGGAAAAAGCAATTCACCAAACATTTAATGCACTCAAGTGGCCAGGCCCTTATGACTTGATCAGAGAAATCCCCCTTTGCTGTTTGTAGTAGATGAACCTTTTCCGCATAGCATCTAAGTATGTCAACTCAGATATATACAGCTTGTTCAAAAAGAATGGCCTTGCAATGAATATTAGTATGTTTCTAGTCTCTTTTTGCAAGCCAGGAACAATAGAGATCATTACCATCACATTTGAGATTGTGAATAGTTGGGATCCTACTTGGAGGAGGAAGTCCTTGGAATTTGATAACATGTTTATCAGACATCCTAAGACTCAACAACTTGCAGGGACAATATTCCAAATTATTGACGGTAACCACTGATATGGGGCTTAGATGAAGTGTATCAACTATCATTTTTGCAATGATCCTATCTACCATATCAATGTTCCAGTCAGCCATGTCTATGCGAGAGGACCTTTGGATGTCAACAGACTTATCTTGGCCTGCCGAAAGATTAATGTGTAAGTTTTATAATTTTACTTCCAACTCCACTTTAACTTGTTTGTCATGTTTAAATATAAACTTGGGTACTTCGCTATTCAAAAGCAAAATTTTGTTCATGATATTGAGCAACTTCAATTTTTGGTAGACTTGAGTGAGGATAACATCTGCCAACATTATGATGGTGATCTCACAACACTTATTCAGCACTCATGCACTCGAAATGACAGTACAACTTGGTTCAACAACCCAATCAATTTTATGCTCATTGTGTAGTGCAAGGTATGTCTTTCCTTTTCATTTTATAAGGGCCTCTTTTAATTGTTTTGGTTTTTAGT
The DNA here is from genome assembly GCF_000143415.4 of Selaginella moellendorffii. Taxonomy (NCBI): domain Eukaryota; kingdom Viridiplantae; phylum Streptophyta; class Lycopodiopsida; order Selaginellales; family Selaginellaceae; genus Selaginella; species Selaginella moellendorffii. Next base: position 2,395,397 of record NW_003314272.1, read on the forward strand.
CTTTGGTGAAGGTTGAGCAAGATGCTTATAAACTTTCATATCTAGAGAAGAGTCGGGAAGAGCTCTCGGCTGAGTTCGTATAAATTGAGCACAAAATTCAATATGCAAAGTCTTCAAAGTTGAAGAAATTAGTATGCATTGCAAACAATTGTAGGCCGAAGGAGTGGCTAGAGACTATAGCTAAAATTTCTTCTCATGATATAAGTTTTTTATCACACTTCATTTTCTCAATTATGCATATATTACTTTTGTAGTGAATAAAACTCCAGATAATATGATTTACAATATCACAAAATTGAAGCTATTATATAAGCAACAAATAGAGACTTTGGAGTTCCTCAATGTCTACTTGATGAACGGAGAGAAAGAATTGCCAAAACTATTTGAAAACATGATGCGAAGAGTTATCTACATCACGCAAACTATAAGTGAAGGTGAGAAGTTCTTGGCACTGCATATTAATAACGATCTAGATGGCACATTTATGTCTTTCGACACCTACATCAACACATCATTAGAAAGGATTGAAGAGGGGTGGTTGTCAGAGAAGTATACAAGCACAACAATTTATAATTGCCAACATGGTTAGCCTTATTTCATGTGACATAAAGCTTACATTTCTAAGACTTTTTTTAAATATATATTGTTTACAAATATCTTTGATATAGAGGTATGCCATTTGAGGCACCAGTTTGCACTCGACTTGTTGCAAAAGGTGTAAGGGATGGAAGAATGTACCCAAAAATGTTTACAAGAGTTTCGAAGGCATAAAAGATAAAATGCCTTTGGGAGTTGGAGTTCTTAGGGAAGGAGACCTCTACACTAAATCACAAGGAAGTTATCAATGCTAGCAATGATAGCAATATAAGTGACGATAGAGGTGAGGATGAGGAAGCTCTAGATCAAGTTCATGTTCCACCACCAGACAGCCAGGATCAAGCTCCAATTCAACCATCAAACAACCAAGATCTGGATCAGGTTCTACCAATAAATAACGATGATCAAGTGGTTCACAGAATATCACATTGACCTCGAGATAAACAAACGTGAATTTTACAAACTAAAGGTGGTAATACATGTTTTTTTGTAGCAATGACTATTGGTAGTAATTTTATTCTAGCTGTAAGTGACTAAATTTTTCATTCTACTTTAGTCACTTAACCACACCTCCGACCACTTGGAGGAATCTCACTCACAACCTCTGTAAGTCCTATTTTGGATTGAGGAGCTTGCTAGCCCCAAGAATGGCATCCATGCCACTCAACCTTTGCATTTGGTCCAAGTGCTCCACATGTCTGATCCCATGACCGACACCCCAAGGTACTACCGACATATTAGCCCGTTACGTTAAGGCCATGCCTATTCACCTTGGTCACACTAGCGGTCTAACACCACCTACATCACAGCCTCGTCTCTCAAAGACTGGGCCCTCCATCCATGAGTGATCATCCCAAATCCACTCTTTAGCATCCTTAGGATGCCTGTAGGCATGGGGAATAGCTTTCCCTAATATCCCTTTTCTAGTCCCCACCAAGTCCCTTTCTGCCCGTGGCCGTGTTTGCCAACACTACCATTGGATCGATATGCCAAGCTTTCGCACTAAGCAATCTAACTGTGCATCATGACTCCGAGGTATCCCTCACTTGGCGGTGTGCCCAAACTAGTCTCCTCACTGAGAGTCTATGACCACCGAAAAAGGAGTGTCCTCATATTCCAAACTATCACCATGCCCTAGTGATTTGGGACTCGAACCTAAGCACTAGAGGGTCGGAATTCGAACCCAATCTCTGTATATGCATCTACGGACGGCATCGCTTAGGATGCTTAGCATGACTCCCCACACTGGTGCACCAACTTATACTTAAAGCGTGCTATAGATCATAGCTTAGGAACCTAGTTCCTCTGCACTGCCAAGTCCTCTCACTTGACAAGTCTATGATCATGCATAGACTCCTCCATGCTCGGCCCCATGGGCCACCCCTTTTGAAGTTAGCACCTTCAACTAGGGGATTTGTCCCCCTGACTTGCAAATCTCACTTAACAAGTCATCCGGCCACCGTAACATGGTTCATGCATAAGTGTGAAAGTCCTTAATTATCAACTTTTGTTCAAAGCCCTCTCTTTGAACACTCGGGAACTACTTCCCCAATTTTGATAGCCTCGCCTTATGGCCAGTTTCAAAACCACGCTTCTACTACGCCACTCTAATTTTGCGCGCTCTAGGAATCATTTACACTTGGCTTTCTAGGTACTTATCTACCTAGAATTGTCTTTAGGAACCTTCAAGGAATTCTGTTCCTTAGCTTATTAAGGTTTTTTCTTTGCAAACTCCTTACTTACTATATGGTCTAACATGGATAATTTTACATTTTAGACTCTCTATGGCATCGCAGTTGCTAGTAATAACATCCTCGAGCACCCTTTTGATTTTCCACTCCCAACTTGCATAACCACTGTTGGTTATACCTTTCAATTTTTATAGTTCAGTTCCATCCCAATACTATTTGCCTTTTGGCCTCATATGTTTCCTTCAATTATTCTCCTCCAGACTAGGAGAATAACTTTGCACATTCTACCATGCCTTAGCAAGTATTCATAGGGATGAATCCTCCCCATCCTCCATGGGGCACAACACACTTCAATCCAAATGCTTCCATCAGTCCTTTAGGACTATTCCTTGACTCCACTTAAGTCATTCAGCCTTTTGGATTTTTTTTAATCCCCCAACCTATAAGGTCTTACTTTTGAGGTGCCAACTCATTGGAATACAACTTCTTGTATTCATGTCCTACTCACCAGGACCACCATTATAAATGTTATTCCAACACTTGACTATTTTTGATAATTGTGGGCTACCTTCGCCCATTAGGACTATCCGTCCATATGATGAGGATATTGATTCATCCTTTGAACACACCCCTAACTCCTTGGGTTTGTTCCAACATTTATAAAGGGTAGCCCTAGCTACCATTTCAAAGACTCGTGTCCTTATCCATATTTGACCTCTCAAGGTCCTTAATTTCGGTCTCAAATTCATGAGCACCAGCCTTAACTATATAAGAATAATCTTGTAACTCCTTTATTATTTTGGAGTCTCTATTTTTCCCCTGATCCCAACCATAGTTGTTTACTACAATTACATTAGCCAATTTACTAAGTCAAATGCTCATCTGGATCACATCCTCAACTCTCTGAGGACAACTTTATACTGTTCTTAAGATCCCAAAGTCATTCCATTATTGGCCCTTTTCTATCCACCACCTCGCCTATAAATTCACACATGAACTGTAGTGGAGAGCCATGTCTTCCTGACCTGCTACTCCTCAAGGATAGACCCACTCCTTAGACCTTCCGATGCCAACACTAGTGGTGATATACTTGAACACTAATAAAAGTCAGACTAAGGAACAGCTCTGATACCAAGTTATAAATGATTAAATTTTCCATTCTACTTTAGTCACTTAACCACACCTCCAACAACTTGGAAGAATCTCACTTACAACCTCCGTAAGTCCTATTTTGGACTTAGGGGCTTGTTAGCCCTAAGAATGGCATCCATGCCACTTAACCTTTGCACTTGTTCCAAGTGCTCCACATGTTCGATCCCATGACTGACACCCCAAGGTACCACCGACATATCAGCCCGTTACGCTAAGGCCATGCCTATTCACCTTGGTCATACCAGTGGTCTGACACCACCTACATCATAGCCCTATCTCTCAAAGATTGGGCCTTCCATCCATAAGTGATCATCCCAGATCCACTCCTTAGCATCCTTAATGGGAAATAACCTTCCCTAATATCCCTTTTCCGGTCCCCACCAAGTCCCTTTCTGCCCATGGCCGTGTTTGCCAACACTACCATTGGATCGAGGCCCACAAACCTGACCACTAAGTCCCATAGTCCTCTGGAACTTCCTCACCACCCAACTGTATCCTTGGTCATTACACGAGAGGACTACTCCTCTTCCTTTCCACAGTCTGGGCCTTTAGGACAACATTTCGGAACACTGTGGCCTTAGGGGTCTCAAGTCCGACTCTGTTGGATGGCTAGGGGATCACACCATATGTTAATTGACATCTGGCTGGTCTAGTTTGCTTCTGCTGGGCTCGACCAGAGGGGTAGGGTTTCAAGAGAGTAGGGCTCTCGGGAGAGTTGCGGCTTTTAACTTCCGTTCACAAGGGCGTGAAATTGTAGGGAAGCATGGTGGATTGTAAGTAACCAAAGAGAATGACTTGAGAGACGATCCATTGGGTTCAAATATAAAGGGAAAGGGCCTATGAACAAGAGTGCACCCCTTTTTCCAATCGGTTAAGGGTCTTAGGATATTTGGGGTTAAGTGTCCTTGGGTTTGAATAGTACTGGGTTAGTGACCTCCCGGGAAGTTCAAACTCAAGAGCTTACAAAAGTGTTGGGATCGAGTTAACCCCAAATATTTTAAAATCTTTAACTAACTGGGAAAGGGGGTGCAATATTGTTTCTGAGCCTTTTCCCTTTATATTTTAACTTTAAGGATCATGTATCAAACCATTTTTGAGTCACTTTTATGCAAGTTCACACCCTCATGAATGAAAAGTAAGAGCCACAACTCTCCCAAAAGCTTCACTCTCTTGACACCTTACCCCTTAGGTTGAGCCTAGTTAGAGCAAATTAAACCTACCAAATGTCAATCAATATGTGGTATGATTCCCTTAACCTTTATTTTTTTCATACCAAATATAAACTCCTGAATTTAAACTTCCTTAGCACTATTATTTAAACCCATAAGCATCAAACCATTAATTGATTAGAAAAGGGGCATTTTAGTTTATAAGCTTTTTCCTTCTATATTTGAACCCATATTAATCATTTTTTAAGTTGTTCTTTTTGGTTGCTTACACAAATTTGAGATTGGACCCAAGTTCAAGTCCCACAGGTAAATTTTGATACGCACAATCACATTTGCAATAGTGTAAAATCTCTTTAGAAGACAAGGGTGGGGAGCTCAAGTGTATTAGGACAAACTTGGGGCCAAGATAGCAACCCCTAGGTCATTAGACACAATTGCTAAGCCTATGGAGGGTAATTAGGCTTTAAGTGATATGGGAAGTGCACAACAAGAGGAGGTTTGAGAATAAAGAGCCATTAATATTATAGATAATGGTGTAGTGGTGGTGACGAATATTGGGAGCAATTTATCCTTGATATAGGCTGCTAAAAGACAACAATAAGACCCAACACTTTGCAACTTGGCTCAAACACTAGCTTCTATATCATGGTATGAATAGTGAAACTTTGGAAGTGGAACATCCTACCAAAGATTGCAATAGTGGCACAGATGGGAAATATGGTGGTGACAACACAAACAAAGAAACAACCCCACCACTACAGCCTCTAGTGCTCATGTTGGGGTGATGGAAAGGTAGGTCACCTCACTTGGCTTTAGGTTTCTCATTTGTATACACTATAACCTACAATAGATGTGTTTTCTTCAAACTACTTGGCAAATATTCTAGTGATTGCATATTATTCACCACTAAGCTCTTTAAATTTCTTCAATATATAGTACTAATATATGAAAACCACAGCCTAGAGAGGTCACTTAATTGTACAAGCTAGGTGTGTGCACTCAATAGAGTTGTTTTTATAGTAGTTGAGAGTATATATAATGCATCATTCTTGTTATAAAGCTTGGAATGCCTACCATATTGATTATAGGATGAGATTTGCTTTGGGGAATATATAAAATAAAAAATGTCACTAAAGGCTCTTTTAGTAAATAATTGCCATTATTTTTTGTAATATCAAAACTTTTTAGAGGCATATCTTTAATTTTAATTCTTTGAGAGGTATTTTTTGTCTGAGGGTAATGAATATCCCAAGAATATCTAAGTATATTCAGGGATATTTCTCAATCTCAAACCTATGATTTTTAACTCTTAAACATTCTCAGATGAGTGTTTAAATTTTAAGACAAGTAATTTAGGTGCTTACATTCTTGAGGATGATAAGCAAACCTATATGGATACCAAGAATACCTGGATATTATGGTATATTCTATCATCTCATTTAGATGAATAAATTAAATTTATAAACTTTTTTAAACAATGTTCATATGGAATTAGATTAATCTTGTTTTTATAAATTATAAAATTTATTTTTAACACTAAACAAATTTGATAAAAGAAAAAAAATTTCATGGATGAGAGGACTTGGCAGCCCAGGATTGAGCAACAATGCAGTCATGAGCTCCTTCTCTTTCGGGTGTGGATCAATATTGTCACTTGCTACCAATGGTGGAAATTCATGGCAGTATACACATGAAGAGAACTTTGAGTGAAGTGAACTCATTGGAGCTTGGATCAATAGCCTTGTACAGCTTTAGCAGGCATTAAGCTCGCAAGAGGCTTATGGTTCCATCATTCACTAGGTTAGTCCTTTTTGTGCTTCAATTGAGCTAGCTTGCCCTGTCCGGCCGATCTTTCCATGGTATGGCGCCAGTCATTTTTGGGTCCATGCTGAGCTAACTGTCTTAGGATCTCTGCCAGGTTTTACTTTTTCCTAGTTTTGCTAGCTGATAGTGCTTTGGCTAGATAACTACGACTTTGTTCTGAGTAATGCAGGAGCCATTACTTTTGTGGTTGTGGACAGTGTTCACAAATCTAACGATTGCTCCGCTAAAATTCTTGACCATCAGAATCGACAGATTTTTAAACCATAACATTAAAAACTGCTATGGAAAACCTTGTTCTGAAAATAGCGATAAACAGCCGAGCAGGGCACACTTATCGAATCCCTGCTTGCACCTCCACTCTAGGGGACGAAGGGCATGTTCTCGACGAGATCCTCGGCATCCTCAACGTGCCCGGCGCGCGCCAGGAGATCCACCACGCAGCAGTAGTGTTGGCTCTTGGGATCCAGGCTGAAATCGACCACCATCGACGCGAAATAGCTCAATCCCCTGCACAAATCCCCCAAATGCGCGCATCCCGTGAGCGCGCTCACGAACGATCCCCCATCCTGAAGATCGAACGCTTTCATCTCGTGGAATAGCTCTAGGGCTTGCAGCGCGGCGCCGGCCCGGGCGTAGCCGTCGAGCATCGCGTTCCACGCCACGAGGTTGTGCCCGTCGCCCATGCCCTGAAAGATCCTGTGAGCATCTTCCATATGGCCATTCTGGGCAAGTACTGAGAGCATCGCAGTCTGCGTCACGGGGTCCTGCTCGGGCATGGAATCAAACACGCGCCTGGCTGACGCGGGCTGGCCGTTGATGGCGTAGGCGGAGATCATGACCGTCCACGAGACGACGTCGCGGTCGGGCATCACCAAGAAGAAGGCCTCCGCCTCGCCTAGGTGATTGTTCCGGGCATATGCCAAAAGCATCGAGTTCCACGCTACTAGATCCTTCTCTTGCATGGAATCAAACGCCACCTTGGCCTCCTCAATTGCGCCGGAGATCGCAAAGCCACGGAGGATGGCGGTGCACGAGACGCGATCCCAGCGTGCCATCGAACTAAAGAGCCGCTTGGCATGATCAAGCTGCCCTCTCTCGGCATATGCCGCAATAAGTGCATTCCATGATACTATGTCTCTCTCCGGCATAGAATCAAAGATTCCCTGTGCTTGGTCAAGATTCCCAACGTTTGTGCAAGCCAGGAGCATCGTCGTCCAAGAGATCAAATTTCGCTCGCGCATGGAATCAAAGATGTGACGAGCTTGTTCTACATGCCTTGCATGGGTATATGCGGCAAGCATCGCGGTCCAAGATACCACGTCTTGCTCTGGCATTTGGTCAAATATAAATTTTGCCTCGTGAGGCTTGAGATTCTCAGAATAGGATACAAGCATCACCGTCCAGGACACGAGGTCACGTTCAGGCATCCGATCAAAGATATCTCTAGCCTCGAATAGATAACCAGATTGGGCATATACAATAAGCATGGCACTCCAGGAGATGATATTATGCTCTGGCATCATATCAAAAGTATTCTTGGCCTCTTTTAACAACTGGTAGTTGGAGTATGCTGTTAACATTGCATTCCATGAGACAATGTCACGCTCTTTCATTTGATCGAAAGTTCTCTTTGCCTGCTGCAAATACCCAGATTTGGCATATGCTGCAAGCATTGCAGTCCAAGAAAACAAGTCGTGTTCAGGCATAGAGTCAAATACTTGTATAGCCTGGGTGATGTAGCCATTTGAAGTGTATGCAATGAGCAACAATCCCCAAGTATAGATACTTTTTGAGTGTATACTATCAAACACTTTTTTTGAATTTTCCACACTTCCACATTTGCCATACATTTGAATTACTAAGTTGGAAAGATAAGTATCAAATGGAAGCCTTGTTTCCACTTGGAAATGGAGTTCTTTTGCATTTTTCAAATTTTTACAAGACTTAATGAGTTGAATATTTATTTGATTCTTTTCCATACATATCAGTCCAGAACTCTCTAAGCTAACACAATATAGTGACTTGTATAAACTAGATATAGATATTTAAAACCCTTTTATGGAATGGTGTGTAGAATAACATATAGTAGTGAGTAAAGTTAAATTGAAGGACCATTTACGTTCATGTTGGATTAAGGTCTATAGTGGTTTATTATGGCCTTGGAGAATGCATAAGGGAGGATGATGAAGACTAGAGCTCAAGACTTTATCTATATTGTAGATATTGTCAACTTGAGAGAACTCTAAAAGTAGTGTCAAACAGAATAAATTACCAAACTGAGGGTAATATAATTGATATTGAACTTTCTCCAAAACTTTGTGACATCCTAAGTGGTTGGACATGAGACTACCATGGAAAAAGTGTAACTACAAGTTGATATAAAACGTTGGTGCTATCATTAATATAGCAAAAAAAATTATAATTGCCACAAGGCTTATTACCATCTAAAATATTCCACAATCAACATATCCATTGCTTGTCCTTTTGAGCAGTCATGACTTGGTAAAACATTCTCTAGTAATAGAGGGGGTAAACCATCCATATGAAGGCATAACATGTGCTATCTTTCTATATTTATAGAGAGTATATTCACTGCTATTAACTATAGTGGGAATTGAATTTGGAAACCTTTGCTTATAGGATTTTATTTAAGACCTATTATGCACATAGATGGATCTTAAGAACTTTGTGTTTAGAATGTTCAACACAAATCGATCTTTTTCTTATCATTACTTTAATATTTTATTAATAGGTTTGTCATCTTCCCTTCTTTCCATAATGAGCTTTTGACAATTTAAAAACTCTAATGTTAATGGCTTTCTCAGATCTTCTTCTTTAGCTCCAGCTAAATTTCAAAACTTTATGAAAGTTATATCAAGTGTTCAAGCAATCTAATATAGCACACCACTCATTGTTCTAGCAAATTATTTATAATAACTTCTTGGTTTTAAGCCAAAAATTAATATGACAGAAAACTTTGATGGCATAAAGTTTGAGTTCTATATATTCCTCATAAGTTAGGCTTTAAATTGTTATATAGCCTCCTTACCAATATTCCACTCCAACTTTTTATATATAACTGATTGATCTATTATTATTGGGATACCCTTTTCTTGGTTCTCCACCTTTTTGAGAAAAGTAGACATGAATCACAAGAATATTTTAAAAATATTCTATAACTTGTGGGATTTAAAGCTGGAACACCTTAAAGGTTGGGAGGTTAGCCTAGGTTTGCTCCTTGTTTGTTTCATTGGTATCAAATTAGCACATTCTTTTGGGGATTGTAAAGGAGTGGGATATAGATCTTGATGAAGAGTATAACATTAGTGATAATGGCTATGACAAAGGGAAAAAATCTCTTAATAATGTTGATACATGGTAAGGATGCTAAATTATTGAGGTTCAAAGCAACATAAAAGAAGCTAAAGATTTTGTCAATCTCATTAAAGATTTTCTACTTTGCCTAGACCCTCAAGGGTTGAATCAATATCATGTTGTAAGCAACCAAAGGGAACGACTCGAGAGACGGTCCATGGGGTTCAAATATAGAGGGAAAGGGCCCATGAACAAGAGTGCACCCCCTTTTCCAATCGGTTAAGGGTCTTGGGATAGTTGGAGTTAAGCGTCCTTGGGTTTGAATAGTACTGGGCTGGGTGACCTCCCGGGAAGTCCAAACTCAGGAACTTACATTTGGTATCAGAAGTTATTACCAGATATTTATGATAGATAAAAGGTTGATTCTTGGTTGGAATTGTGAGAAAGTTGTTAGTCTCACAACCTTATAAGGATAAGGTGAATATTGATTTTTTTGTTACGAATCTTATAGGCTATGATTCTTTGTGGTAGAATAACTACATCAAAATTAATTCATAGTAGACTTTCTAAAATGATTTAATGAAGGTTTTCCTCACTTTATTTTGAAAAAGTTAATGAACCAGTTGCTAGAGATGAGGATGGTCCAAAGTTGAATTGAGCTTAATTCAACATAAGTCAACTCAAGTCAACACAGTCAACTAAAAGTCTTACATAGGAAATCTAAATTGAACAAATGAAGGTTCTAGCAAACTTTAAAATATTTAAATACATAAATATCTGAGTTAAAAGTTTCTATAAGATTGAATTGTTTAAAAAAGACAAAGTTCACGAGAACCTATCTTTTATAAAACTGTATTATTTTATTTTGACTACTGATTTGACTACTTAATATTTTAAATACTTTTATAGTTGTAGATACTATTCCTTCATTCAAAAGATTTTTTATGGTTCTTAAGAAGATGGGAAGCAAGGAAAATATAAAATCTATGAATAAGAGTTATAGTGCCAAGGAATGTGAAAATGCTAATTTATTTTCACTGCCACAATCTCTATATTATACTCCTGGTCCTTATTACCTATCTAGGAATGTAAAGACCATTATCACGATTCATAAAAATGCTCTTGTTACTTCTGAAACAACAGTCTAGAACAAGAAAAATGAAGAAATGAACAGCATGGCAGAAAGTACCAAAAAACTACTCTATAAAACTTTCTATAACATTTGTAATTTACATATTAATTCATATTAAAAATTGTGTTGCCTGCCTATATTGCAATCCTCTTATATGATAAGACCATGGTATATTTTTGTAGTGAATCCTCATTAAAAGTTTTCGGGAGTTGTTTGTGAATAATAATAAAAGAATAGAAATCTTTTGAAAGACTCAAAAGTAATATTACATCAAAGAATCAACTTTATCTACATTTCCAAGACTAAAAAGCAATTTCACACAAGAGAATGGTAGTATGCCAATATGCTCTGCCACTATAATATGGTTTATATTTCTTTGCAGTCTATTTCCCTATACATTTGGCATGTGTAGAAAAGAATATATGTGTAGTAAAGTAAGATTTCATCATGATGATAGAGCATGTGCATACATGATAATCTAAAATTCTAGAAGCTCTTATATATACAAGTAAGCTATGATTATGAAGCCTTATTTCCAAGACTGACATTTAAAGAATCTAAGTATTGTCAATGTCATAATAAATAAACCTCATTCCCAAGACTAAAACTTAGTATATAAACTATTTAGAAAAGTTATAGTCATCTTAATTTTTTTGTTCTCCTTGAGCTCCTTGGAAGTTTGTATTGAAATGGTTCAAAGGAAAGTCACTCCTACTCGTATTTGGCCCCCCAGCATTTTATATCAATTTCCACCTCTATCCCTAAGTTCTACCAACATTTCACTTTCACCTCTACATAATAATTCTTTTTCTATTGAGGGCTTTAGTAAAGTTGAATTAGAGTTCTTTATATATAAAATTCTGAATCTTGCTACTAGAGAGGGATTGCCTCTAATGCTTCAAGAGCAATGCCACATGTTTTTGCAAGATCTTGCTCCGGACATGGCAGGACTACTTGAAAGCACAAAATGCTATTACATTCAGTCTTTAATATGCTACTTTTTTTTGGACAAGACAAATGGCTCTATGGGTTTACAAACTTTTCTTGAGCACTGTAGCAATTGCTTAATGATTGGTCTAAAAAATATGCATGTGTAAATGTATAATAGATTCAAGAATGAGTTACGAACACATACCTACTATCACTTTATGGTGAGGAACAACATCCCCTTAAGAAACACTAGTGAAAAATATGAGGCTTTTAGGCCACCCTATAGTGGAATGTAAGGTCTAAAATTACTTTATTATACTATAGTATTGTCACTATTAAAAGAAAAAGTACAATAAAATGATATTAGTTGTAGGTAACATACTTTGTTTTAAAAGGTGCTATCATACAATTGTTTACAAAATGTTGGAGGAGATGGCAACACACAAGTGCTACAAAGTGATGGTGACAGGTGAGAATGATAATTTGCAATTATAATATCTAACATTGATACTGACATCTGACATATAACAAATTTTTCATTTTATGTAAGGATGCAATTAACTTTCTTCTACCTCATCATCAACATATTGATTTCTTTTATGTTTCCTCCTATATTGGTATTGTGGCAAAGATTCACCTTGTATATATTCAGCTATGGCTTCTGCATAGTTAAAGAGATTTCCAAAGCCTCCAATTCTAGAAACTTCAGATGACTGTGATCTATAAAATAGAATTAAATATTTATTGAAATTTTAATAAACATAATTTACCCTTGAGGTTGGAGGCAACTCACGAGATCCTCTGAGCCGGTGTTTGAAGAAATGATGTTCTTCAATAGCAAACATTGACCTATCAAAGTCACATGCTGCCTCCACTATAAAATCGCTATTTGTTGTGCAATCAATCATAACACCATCTGGTGGGCAATAGAGCTCAAGCAAGACTTGCATCATCGATGGAGTTCAAAATCAATACCTTGGAAATGTGTTGTGGATTTGCTCATCCACAAGATTGAGTATGATGTTAGTGGAATTGTCGTACCTAGGCAAAACACGTGCTTACATTTGCTATCACGAAACCCATCATGTGTGTTTTTACAGAAGGTATAATAGGTCCACATCATAACCTAGAAAATAAAAATGTTTAGAAATTAGATAAAAATATAAAATACATAATCACATTTTCAAGCTTCCCTTGGACACCCCTCAAATCAATGCCAATAGGATCTATGATGCACCCAAAAGAGAATGACTTGAAATGAACTTCTACTGCACATGTCATAAGTTTATACATCCAGTTGGGGTTGTTTGGTATGATGAAGATGATATGGTCAACTTTGAGCATAAGTGTTTCAAACAAGAAGAATGCATCGCGCATGTGGTCAAATGTGAGAAAGTTCCAATCCTCAACTTTCCCATTAATATCTGAGAGACCATTTGGAAAGTTGAAGAGAATGAAGTCTGCAACTGGGAGCAAGAGCTTTTGTATCTTTCAGCACCAACGGTTGAACTAGCGCTGATATCTATGTTGATATCGTCTTCCGTAAAAGATGTTAACAATCTAATGTAGGAGCCAATAAAGATACCCACAATGCCTTGTTGTGTTATTGGGGACATAGGACAGACCTACAAAAGAGCTAAGTGAATGAAAAAAATAATAAATAATATAATACTGTCATATGGCATGTTGTTGATGAGAGTTCCTCCAACTCCTCTTCACGAGCATCTCATCAAGCTGGTGTGAGACACAAAATCCCTAGGCCCCAAAGTGGAGCCGAAAGGGTGCCATGTGGGAGTGGCCGAAGTGAAAGCCAAACGAGTGTAACACATTTGGACTAAAAGCTCAAACTTGAAAAGTTGAGAGCAGGAGTGGAGTTCAACAAAGTGCTCGAGGAATGAGCATGAAGCAAGCAATAAACGAGGCTCTAAAAAGGGACCCAAAAGGACCAACACATAACATGTGAAAGTGTTCGAGATGGAGTTCGAGATAGACCCGAGAAGGACCTGAGATGGAGTCCGAGATAGACCCGAGATGGAGTCTGAGATGGACTTGAGATGGAGTCCGAGATGGACCCGAGATGGAGTCCAGGATGGACCCAAGATAGAGTCCGAGATGGAGTCCGAGATGGAATCCGAGATGGAGTCCGAAGTCAAGATCGAGACCGAGACCGAGACCAAGACCGAGACTGGGACCGAGACTGAGCCCGAGGCCGAGGCCGAAACCGAGCCCGAGTCCGAGTCCGAGTCTGAGTCCGAGTCCGAGTTCAAGTCTGAGGGGGTGAAAGGCCAAAGCGTTCGTCTCCCAGACCCTAGGGGGTTTGGTGAGCTCCAAAAGTATAGTGGGGGAAGGACTCCAATGGAGCCAGTTTGGCAAGCTAGAGTGAATATGGACCGACAAGCAAGGTAGCTTGGTGAAGTGTTCAGGAGACGGCTCTAGTTCCCCCGGGGGATCGAATGGTCGATACTCCCAGTCCAAGTGTGGGTGGCACTACCTACTTGGATACCTGGCGTGGCTCAATGGGACCTCGCTCTAAGCCCGTGGCTAGAGCACCCAAAGATGGAAGGCGGGGAGAGTACCCATGAGGCCCGCGTTTGATACCAAATATAAGCTCTTGAATTTGGACTTTCCAGCCCAGTACTATTCAAACCCAAAGACACTTAAACCCCAAATATCCCAAAACCCTTAACTGATTGGAAAAGGGGGTGCACTCTTGTTCATAGGCCTTTTCCCTTTATATTTAAACCCCAACAGATTGTCTCTCAAGTCATTCTTTTTGGTTGCTTACAACTTCCTTGTGTTATGATACTTGCCATTAGTCCCTTTTGTGTCCCTTTTTAGAGACTTGATTATTGATTGTTTTGTGCTTGTGTCAAGACAAATACCATATGTTAGTCCCTTGCCATATGTTAGTCCCTCTTATATCCCTTTTTAAAGACTCATTTATTGATTGATTTGTGCTCATGTTATGATATTTACCATATGTCAATCTCTCTTGTATCCTTTATTAATTTCTTTATTGAAATATATGTATACATTACCCCATGTCCCATAGGGACTAAAACAATATCAAAAGTGCACTCTCACAAGGTGAAACTAATGCCACTCTTAAGTAGTCTGCCCTTCCTAGGTGTCTCTACCACAAAACTTGGGGCTAGCTGCTATGCTTCATAACACATGAAACCCACTAGTGAGCACTCCACCACCAACATGCCTCTAATGCCAAAACGATGTCTAATCACAATGTAACTCTAGCTTGTAGATCATTTATAATGTGTGAATTTCTTCCAACTCATGGTCAAAGTGTGCTACCCTACCTCCTACATAAGATAAATGCACTAGCCCATCTTCAAAAGAGTCTTACTCCTACTATAGGAACTAAAAAATTTATATAAACCTCTATTAGAACAAGTGCTCTTATAGATCTGTCATTTGAAAAGAAAGATATGGATCTATTATATGTACAACATTGAATCACCTTTGTTGGCCACTAGCCTCAATCATGGTAGCAATCCCTACCACCAAATCCAAAAATCCTCCCTTCTTAATCATCCTCAAAGCAAAACACTATATATAATCTTCCAAAAAGACTCTAAAAAGCTAAAAAAAAATTCAAGTCCCAACCTCCAAGTCACCCTTATAATAACATCTAGCTCCACCAATCCTTGATTGTTATTGTCTCCATCACAAGATAAACAAAATTGCATAAATCTTGGCAAAGAGCTCCATTTTTAAAGTTTTCGCAACTATCCATCTATCACCAAGATAACTTAAGAGCCTCCTAAGACTACAGCAATCCACCATTGCCAACCCTAGAAGTCTTAGTTGGCAAGGGAACCCTAGCCCTAAAGTAGGGGAATCCTAACCGCTAAGAATTGCTGCATAAGAACCCTAATTTTAGAGCGTGAGCTCCAAATCTCCTAGACTTTGGATCTAAATGAGGTGCTGCTACTAGGAGTGCTTCTCACCACTGCCTAGATGCCAACTATAAAGTCAAGTCAAGAAAAAGAGCAAAAACCAAATTATAGGAGCGAAAAGAGGATTGCAATTTTCTTAAACAAATTGTTTATTGTCTTCAATTCATAATACTTATGCCCTTTCTTGTTTTTGAATGCACGAATGACAATTCCATTGTTAGGCTGCAAGCAAAAGGACTTTGGCTTATCATCACAATCACTGTATGTTTGAGGTTCCACCCTAATCTTGAGAGATCTTTCACAACCTTTTTCCCTCCAACTTCCTTGGTCAAGCACAAATCTTTATAAAGATGATGGCAAAGAGATTCCTAGCTAGGTTAAGCTTGTCCAAAATCTTGTTTGCATATGGCTTTATTACTCGAGTAAAACCCATAATCTTGTATATCTTACTCATCTCTTTTAGAAAGTCATCTACACCCAGCCTCTTTGCCACAAGGTAGTGCTCTAGTGGAATAATTTTCCCATTGAAGAACTTGAGGGATATTGCAATTTTGTGGGCATGGATTAGTGTCTCATTCATGTCCAACACAAGCGTGGGTTTCTTCTCTAAATTTGGTGGTAGCAGCAAAGAATCATCTGACAACGTCACCTTTTTGTTCTTCTCTTTGGTGGTAATGTCAAGCATCACAAAACTCCACTCCCCATACTCCCACGGCCTCTTCATAGCTATGAAGAAAGATAGAAAGAATGTGAGCCCTAACTTAATAGTAATAAATCTTTATAAATCAAGTTAATACACTTCCATAATTCTAGCCAAGCAGTACATAAAAATTTGACTGTAACGCCAAGAGTCTTTGAGTAACTTGAGCTCCACACTCAGGATCCTTGTGGATCTGCTAGCAAGCAGCCAATAGCAAGACCCAAGCAACACTCTCGGAATGGATGAGCTCCTTAGCCTTGTCTAGTTCTTCGGCCCTTGCAAACGCATTAACAAGTCTATAGTAGTGTTCTCCCATGGGCTCGACTCCATAGTCTTGAATCATCAACTAGAAGTAGTCCCAAGAGATCTTCACCACACTCAAGTGGTAGCACGCTGCAATTATAACCATCGCACTTTAGAATCTTAGTATAGACTTCTCATGTCAATTTCCTAAGTGTTTTTGACACCTTCTATTGCATATGTGGTGCAAACTCTACTTTCCCATCCTAAAGAGTTTTTATTGGAAAACACCATTGCCCTTTCTTTCATTTCATGTTGTCCATAGCTCTATCATTTGGTTCATTATTGCTTCATTTCTTGAAGCTTTCACCTTTTTTCAAATTGGAGCTTTTAAGAATTTTATCCTTATAAATTTAGTATCTGTTAACATCCATCATATAATGGTTTATCACTTACCTTATCATTTTGGATTCCCTCTTAAAATTACTAAAATTCATTTTTGGCCATTAATCTCTTGCTTTTATCCTTTAATTTTTGCATTAGGCATTATAAGATTGCTACCTTTATCCTTGGGGTATTCATTTTTGTTCCATAACAAAGGCTTTATTTTACTAAGCCCCAAATGTATTCACCCCTAATAAGTTTCATTAGCATTTTATGTTATAGACATTATTTATAGCCTAATTTTGCAATCTTCCTATATATCCATCTTTAGAGACTTGTAAGCCACAAATTTTTCCTTTCCAATTTGCCAGCTTACCTCATCTATCCGACCAACTCTGCCTTGGCTTGTGCTAAGTTCCCTCGCCAAGATTCTCGCCTATGGTACCAGCTCCTACTTAGTCCTACTTGGTTTCAGCTACTCATTGCACGAGCAATGGAGTGTTAGCCATCCATCTACGGATTCCCAAATCTCTCCGTATCCCCCTCCCTGGGTTAGACTTGACTTAAGGTTCGGCTACACTCCCCGCAGGCACAAGCAGCCAAGCACACCAAGCCTCCAGATTCCTAACACCCCTTGGTACTACAAGACTTGATCATGGAACCCTCTAAATCCCAAGCCTTGGGTGCAACACTTGCTTCGGGACGTCGGGGCGAAACACCATGGCCTAACGGCCCGGTATGGTACCTCTACCCCCCCACTTCCATCCTGAAGGGAAGGCCCAAGCCCTAGGAAGGGCGAGGACCAATGAGCCACAAGGTACTCAAGTGGGGCACCACTCCACATGAGCTGGGAGCACCGCAATCGGTTTCCCTTTCGAGAGTGGG
Organism: Selaginella moellendorffii; assembly: GCF_000143415.4. NCBI lineage: Eukaryota > Viridiplantae > Streptophyta > Lycopodiopsida > Selaginellales > Selaginellaceae > Selaginella > Selaginella moellendorffii. Next base: position 2,413,330 of record NW_003314272.1, read on the forward strand.
AGCTGCTCTTGAGCACTGCCCTGGGTGGCCCCTTCGGCACCACTCAAGCCCATGCTCACTCCCACCCAAGGCCCCTCGGCCCCAATCTCAACCTCAAGTCGGTTTGGAAGCCTTATTGGAGAGTTCCTTCAAGACTGGTTCCTGGACCTCACTATCCCTACTATATTTTTGGAACCCCCTGCAGCCCCCCGGGAGACACACGCTTTGGGCTTTCACCCCTTAAGTTGTATTAGTATGTGGACTTAGTCTCAAAATCGATCTTGGAGTCGATCTCGGACCCGACTTCGGACTTGGTCTCGGACTCGATTTCGGACTCGATCTCGGACCCGATCTCGGACTCGACTTCGGACTCGACCTCGGACTCGGTCTCGGACTCTGTCTCGAACTCAGTCTCAAACTCGGTCTCCGATTCGGTCTCGGGCTCGATCCCGGACACTCGGTCTCAGAGTCGGTCTTGGACTCGATCTTCGACTCGGTCCCATCCGATGAATTCTTTGTCATTTCAGTCATGCTTTCGGGGATCCTTTAGCCTACGACATCTCGGGGAGTCGGTTCCTTACAACTCCACCACCCATAGAAGAAATTCGATGCCCACATCAAACGTCTCTTTTTTATCCTACAACTTGTTGACCATGTCTCCGGGGGCATCCCCCCACTTAGCGGTGTGCCTAAGTTAGCCTCCCCGGCCAAGAGCCCATGACAACGGAGTATAGGTGTCCCTATACTCCTCACCTCACCACGCCCTAGTATGGGGTCAGGACTTGAACCTAGCCTTGCTTTACTAGGGGGTTGGGACTTGAACCCAACCTCTGTAGAATATGTCTACAGATTCGACATCCCCGCAGGGAGTCGGGCGTAGTGCCCTACGCCTGGTCGACCTAGCTAACCCATGCTAATTAGCTTATCTTTGGCGCGCCTTTGGGTCCCAACATATGCCACTTGCTCAACTTTGCAAATTGATATTTTTAATTGAACTTTGCATAAGTACATAGAATTCTGCCTTGCAAAAATTCCTTCACTAGATCTCGCGCGTTCACTAGGTTCTCCTCTGGTTCCCATGTTGCTTCGCAGTGTGGAAATCCTTTCCACTTCACATGGAACTCTCTCACCTCGCGTCCTTGTTGCTTACTCTTGCGCGCATTGAGGATGGCCTCGACTTCGTATTCCTCTTCCCCTTGGATAACCTCAGGTAAAGGTCTCACTTGGTCCTTGCGAAGCGGATCCTCAAAGTACGGCTTGAGTAAGTTCACGTGGAATATTGGGTGCATCTTCCCCATCTCTCGAGGAAGTCGGAGACGGTAAGCCACTTTATCGATTCGTGCCTCAATCTCGTAAGGCCCCGCGAACCTACTTAAGGAACTCAAGATCAATTCATTTATAGAAATATATGCATCTTTACCTTTGGGTCAACTTTCAGCTAATCCCACTTGGTAGTCTGAGGTTCTTGGTGTTCAACCACACCTTCTCCCCAACTTGGAACTCTACATCCCAACGCTTCTGGTTCGCATATTTTGTTTGCCTTTGTTGAGCCCGTTCCAAGGAATCCCTCACTAAATTCCAAATGCTGAGTCTTTCCGCCGTGAATGCCTCCACTGCGGGTAACTCTCCATGATACTCGGCCACGCCGAGTTCCACAAGACCTTCAATAGCTCGCCCATTGATGACTTCCCATGGACTCACCCCGATACTCGAATGTGGTGAGTTGTTATAACACATTTCCGCAAGTCCCAAATGACTTACCCAATCGGTTTGATCTCCCGAGACATAGCATCGCAAATAATCCTCCAGCTGCCTATTCACCCTTTCTGTTTGTCCGTCTGTCAAGAAGTGTTAGTGCCAACAACTTGACTTAATACCCCATACCTGTCTGTGGGTGATAGGTTATGCTGAATTTCAACTTGGTGCGATATTGTTCCAGGAGAGTCCTCCAGAACCTACTGGTGAAGATCTTATCTCAATTTGAGATGATCTTTTCCGGTCTTCCTCGCACTCGAACCACTTGTTTGAAGAATAGCTTCGCCACACCTTCCACATCCACCTCCGTTGTGGTGGGTATGAAATGTGCCATTTTCGAAAATCGGTCCACCACCACGAATATCGCATCAAACCCCTCGCTTGGGGGGAGTCCCGTGATGAAGTCCATCATAAGACATTTCCACGGACGATCTGGAATTGGGATGCTTTGCAACAAGCCCCCACTAGCCTTAGTCACGGCTTTTACCTGCTGACATGTTGGACATATTTTTACATAGTCTTGGACGTCCTTAGCCATATCTGGCCAATGGTACTTCCTCTTGAGTAAGCCCATCGTCTTGGGCACTCCGCCGTGTCTTGCAAGAGGTCCGTCATGACACTCTTCTAAGGCTACCTTCCTTAGTTCCCCTTCTAGAACATACACCCTCGTTTGCTTGTAATAGATGAGTCCGTTGCGTTCTGCATAGCCCATTTTCTCTTCCATTGGCAGCTCACCTCTTTGGTGAGCTTCCCATTCCTCAGCAACACTTCTTGTGCTAGACCATCGTTCTCATATGTTGTCCGCACATCGTCCCAGAAGGTTGCTGTTGCGCTACATATTGCTAACCTCAAGCTCACTTTTCGACTTAGCGCATCCACCACGATGTTGCTCTTCCCAGGCTTGTACAGAATCTCGCAATCAAACTCGGCCAAGGCATTGGCCCACTGACCTTGTTTCCCTCTCAGGTCGGGCTGTGACAAGAAGTGTTTCGTTGCCACATTGTCCGTGTAAACCTTGAAGTGTCTCCCAAGGTAGTGTCACCACTTCTTGAGCGCCTTGACCACCGCAAACAATTCCTTCTCATGGGCAGGCCACTTCCGTTGAGCCTTGTCCAACTTCTTCAAGAAGAACGCTACCGGATGGTTGTCTTGCTTCAAAACTGTGCCCAACGCAAAGTCTGAAGCATCCGTTTCTACCTCAAAGTCCTTACCAAAATCTGGTAATGCCAATACGGGAGCCTTCCTCAACTTCCCTTTGAGGTGGACGAATGCTACCTCACATTCCGCTGTCTATACCATCTTCCCTTTTCCTGTTTGGTCCGTTAAGGGCAGGGCTACTCTTGAATAGTGTCTAATAAACTTTCGATAGTAGTTGCATAACCCCAGGAATGCCCTCAACTCGTGTACATTCGATGGTCGCTCCCATTCCTGAATCGCTTGGACCTTCTCCGGGTCTACCTTAAGCCCGTCCTGGCCCACCACATTCCCGAGAAACTTTACCTCTTGTTGAGCAAAGTCACATTTGCTCTCTTTAGCATACAGTTTGTGTTCCCTTAGTTTCTCAAACACTTTCGCCAAGTGTTCGGCATGCTCCTCTAGCGTCTCGCTATAGATCAGGATGTTGTCGATATAGACGACCACAAAGTGATCCAGATAGGGTACAAAGATGTGGTTCATCAGTGCTGAAAACGTTGCCGGCGCATTGCATAGCCCGAAGGGCATCACTAGAAAGCTCCCATACCTCATTCGACAGATTGTCTTCTCGACATCTTCCTCGGCTTCCCTGATCTGGTAGTATCCTGACCTTAGGTCAATCCTTGAGAAGTATTTTGCCTTTCCCAACTTATCAAACAGGTCCTCAATCCTGGGCAAAAGGTACTTGTTGTTCTTTGTATACTTGTTGAGCAACCGGTAGTCTATGCACATGCGCATAGATCCATATTTCTTTTTCACAAATAACACTGGCGCCCCATACGGCGATTTGCTCAACCTAACATACCCTTTGTCCACCAACTCCTCTAGTTGGCACTTGAGCTCCTCGAGTTCTTTCTCGTTCAAACGATAGGGGGGACGAACCACCACCTCAACACCCTTGACTAGCTCAATTTTATGTTCTATCGGTCGTGCGGGGGGCAACCCCGCCGGTAACTCCTCTGGCATAGTATCCTGGAATTGGTCCAACACCCGTTGGATCACTAAAGGTACTTCTTCTGTTCTTGTCTTTTGTCACTCTTCACCGAGAGTAAGCACAAAAATGCTGTCTTAGTTCCTTTAGTGAGTTGTCCTCTCGTGGACACCAGGTTTAAGCAAGATTCTTTGGCCTTGCTTTGCCCTACCTTTAGATCCTGGGCCTCCACCCTGGATCTTCTTCCTTGGGCATTCGCCAGTACCACAAGGTTTCTACCATGTCCATGCAGGGCTACCACAAACTGATTGAACCAGTTCATTCCGAAGATCACGTCAAATCCCGCCATGTCTAACACGGTGAAATCCATGTCCACTTTCCATGTCCATACTTCGACTCTCGCTTGTCGAAGTACCTCATCGGTGCTTTGGCTACCTTAACAAACTCTATAGTCTTTAGTTCGCCTAGCCGCTACACTGTTAGTCCGGCTTGCCGGACTATGTTTGCAGCCACAAAATTATCCGAAGCACCCGTGTTAATAAGGATCTTAACAAAGCTACCTCCGAGCTTCCCCCGGAGGGCTAGTAGATGTCGCGAACGACTCTCTACCAAAGTTGCTCGTGTAATGAGTAACTTTGAGTTAGGGACTGGATCACATACCTCAGTTTGGACTTCACCTGACTTGATGGCCATATTGGCTCTGGCCTTCTTCGGGTAGGGACATTCCCTCGAAAAGTGTCCCGCTTCACCGCAGTTGTAGCATACATTGTTTCCCACGCTGCTATATGACTTGACCTTTTTATCCATGGGTTTGTCTCTTTTCGCTTCACTCTCCCACGTACTCGCTCGCTGGCCACCGGATTTGCCTTTCCGGAACCCCGAGGACTCATTCTTAGAGAAACTCTTCTTGAATTTCCCTCTGTTAAACGTTCCCCTTGGTTTGGCCCCTTTGCTAAATGTGGATCCCGACCCCGTCGTGTTCCCCTTTCGCAGGTTATCGTTGAAATGCACCTTGATGGCCGCATCCAATGCTTCCTTGTAGTTGGTCAGGTTCTACCGCATCACTTCACCGCGAGCCCAGGTTTGCAAACTTGATATGAAGGCATGGAACGCATCCATATCCCCCATGTCCATGACAAGTATCCTCTTTGCCATAAACCCATTCACATACTCCTGAATGATTCCGGTCTGCTTCAGCCTACTCAGCTCGTCCCTTAGATGCAGAGTAGCATTTGGAGGAACGTAAGTTGCGCGGATCCTCGCCTTCATCATTTCCCAAGTGGCCACTGGTCCTTCGTTGGCCTCTGTCGTTCTCCACCAAGACTTGGCATTATTTGCCAAGTATGGTTTTGCACATGGGACCTTCTCCGAGTTCGGTAATCGCAACGCTCGGAAGTAGTCCTCCATATCATAAAACCAATCCTCCACCACCTTATAGTCATTCACTCCCTTGAAGACCGGTGGGGGCTTTGGTTTGTACTTGGGAACTGCCTGAGGGACTGATTCCACTTCGGTCTGTTCAACCTTGTCTGGTTTTGCCTCAGTCCCTACCGAAGGGTCCGCACCTTCTGCGCTGCCAGCATCCGCAGTCTTTCGCTTTTTCTTCCGCTTCTCATCACGCTTTAGCTTGCGTACGAGAGTCTCCAGCAGGGCATTGGTCTGCGCCAATTGTCCTTCTAGAACGTCCAATCGAGCTTTGGATGACCGAACCTCGCCACCGGACTCCTGTTTGGAAGTTTCCTCACTAGAGTCCTACTCATGCAAGGATTCCTCATCCATAGCCTTTTGTTTGACCGGAGGCTCTAGCTCTGGCAGAGGTTCCGTCTCCGCCTGGGTTCGCTTATGCCCTGCCCTTGCCATCTCCCAACAATCCGCCTCTATCCTTCGTTAGAACTGAGGAAAAGGCTCCAATACCAAATTGTAAGCCACAAATTTTTCCTTTCCAATTTGCCAACTTACCTCGTCTATCCGACCAACTCTGCCTTGGCTTGTGCTAAGTTCCCTCACCAAGGTTCTCACCTATGGTACCAGCTCCTACTTGGTCCTACTTGGTTTCAGCTACTCACTGCACAAGTAACGGAGTGTTAGCCATCCATCTACGGATTCCCAAATCTCTCCCAATCCCCCTCCCCGAGTTAGACTGGACTTAAGGTTTGGCTACACTCCCCACAGGCACAAGCAACCAAGCACACCAAGCCTCTAGATTCCTAACACCCCTTGGTACCACAAGATTTGATCATGGAACCCTCTAAATCCCAAGCCTTGGGTGCAGCATTTGCTTCGGGACGTCGGGGCGAAACACCATGGCCTAACGGCCCGGTATGGGTACCTCTACCCCCCCACTTCCATCCCAAAGGGAAGGCCCAAGCCCCTAGGAAGGGCGAGGACCAATGAGCCACAAGGTACTCAAGTGGGGCACCACTCCACATGAGCCGGGAGCACCGCAGTCGGTTTCCCTTTCGAGAGTGGGAGTTGCTCTTGAGCACTTCCCTGGGTGGCCCCTTCGGCACCACTCAAGCCCATGCTCACTCCCACTCAAGGCCCCTCGGCCCCAGTCTCAACCTCAAGTCGGTTTGGAAGCCCCACTAGAGAGTTCCTTCAAGACTGGTTCCCCCCCCCCCCCGGGAGACACACGCTTTGGGCTTTCACCCCTTGAGCTATATTAGTATGTGGACTTAGTCTCAAAATCGATCTCGGACTCGATCTCGGACTCGACTTCGGACTCGGTCTCGAACTCGATTTCGGACTCGATCTCGGACCCGATCTTGGACTCGACTTCGGACTCGACCTCGGACTCGGTCTCGGACCCGATTTGGATCTCGGACTCTGTCTCGAACTCAGTCTCGAACTCGGTCTCCGATTCGGTCTCAGGCTCAATCCCGGACTCTATCTCGAACTCGGTCTCAGAGTCGATCTTGGACTCGATCTTCGACTCGGTCCCATCCAATGAACTCTTTGTCATTTCGGTCATGCTTTCGGGGATCCTTTAGCCTACGACATCTCGGGGAGTCGGTTCCTTACAAGACTACTTTATTAAACCCACAATACCATTATATTGTTATAAATCATTCACTTGGGTGTCTTTCCCACTTGATCTCTTTGACCAAGTCATAGTATATTATTTGTTCAAATTACCACTTTGAACTAGAAACCTAGATCACATAATTTTCCCATATAGACATCTCAACATATTAACTAAAATATATTAAATCTACCCGACCTTTGAGTTGTTAATCATGACCTCAAAGGCATCCTTCACACTTGGAAGTGCACCCAAACTAACCCTTCCGGCCAAGGGTCTATAACAACTAAAAATTAATATCCCCACCCATTCACCATGCATTCAATGCCACTTACACTAGAGTATTTAAGTTAAATATACCGAACTTTCATACCAAACACACTAATCAAAAATCACAACTTTTGGGTGATAGTATGCCCAAGCCAATCTCCTTACTAAGAGTTCATAACCACCAAAGATTGAATGTCCTTATATTCCAAACCATCACCATGCTTTAGTGGGTTTGAACTTAAACCTAAACATTAGAATATTGGTTGTCCCTTTCAAGTTGTGAGAGGCAATATATTGCTGCCAACAAAGGACTGTCAAGACCCTTGACAAGATCAAGACTGGAAAATGCAAAAAGACAAAGAGAAAAGTTAGTGGAAACAAAGAAGAAGCCTTAGACTGGCGTTGATTCAGATTGTGGAGAAATGGAACAAGGCTAACCTATATATACTATAGGTTGATGAAGCTCCACCACTCTTGGATCAAGGACGGCCTAAATATAGCTGAGGTCAAGGAGGCGCCACATCATCATCAGGAATGTGGCTCGAGACTCAGGAATCGGGAAGTGTCTCGAGAGTCAGGAATAGGGAAGTGTCTCGAGAGTCAGGAATGTAGTTTGCAGGTCAGGAATCCGGCGAGAGTCAAGAATGTGGCAAGAATTGGGGGATTCCTGACAGCACCCCCTCCTCAAGAACGAGTGGAACGAGGATGTGAACGAGAACGAAGAGGAGGATGAGATGAGTGGCGAGGGATGGGAGATGGAGAAAAAGAATGAGGACTGGGACGAGAAGGATAGCGGCGGTGGAAGTCCTGAACAAGGTCAGGAGAATGAATCAGGTTGTCCGCAGGTTCCCAAGTGCGTTCCTCAGGTCTGTAACCCTTCCAGTCCACCAGATAGTAGAGTTTAGACCGTGAAATCTTGATGTCCTGAACCTCGTACTCAGACCCATCCTCGAGCTGCACTGGTGGAGGCGGAGGAATGACCCGATTTGGAATAGGACTGGGAATATAAGGCTCAAGGAGAGAGGAGTGAAAAATGGGGTGAATTTGATATGAGGAGGGAAGTGCAAGGCGATAAGTGACAGGATTAATGATGGCAGTGATAGGGAAAGGACCAAGGCGTTTGAAATTGAGTTTTGGACAGGGCCTGGTGGTGGAGATATTTTGCCTGAGGAGCCAGACTTTATCCCCGATATTATAAGGGGGACAATCCTGACGATGGACATTGGCAAATGTTTTATGAGATTCCTGAGCACGATGGAGGTGGAAGGAGATGGAGTTGTGGATTTCCTGGAGGTTGGAGATAAATGCCTTAGAGCGGGGATTTGAACGAGAGGATTCAGATGGAGAAGGAAGTGAGAGATTGAATTGGGGATTTCGGCCAGAGTTTGCAAAGAAGGGGGAAACTCGAAGAGAGGAGTGAACAGAGTTGTTATAGGAGAACTCAGCAAGAGGAAGGATA